>NW_020271758.1:1028238-1357020 GCF_003268045.1 Sipha flava | reverse complement strand
ATCCGCTCTCCCGGTACGTTCCGGATCCGGTTCGATAACGCGCTTTTCCACGTCACCCTCGGTCGTGCCACGGATATGTCGGGACCATAAATCATTACAACCGTGCGACTACATGATATATGAATATAACTACTATTTCGTGCACTACCCCCGGGATCACTGGTTCCGGTGAGGACTCACTAATCGCGACGTGTTTTGCTACGGTTTTCTGAATATCTTAACGGTTCAAGTGC
The DNA here is from genome assembly GCF_003268045.1 of Sipha flava. Taxonomy (NCBI): domain Eukaryota; kingdom Metazoa; phylum Arthropoda; class Insecta; order Hemiptera; family Aphididae; genus Sipha; species Sipha flava. Next base: position 1,356,787 of record NW_020271758.1, on the reverse strand, counting down.
TCGGTACACATGTTGTTTAGTAACATAAATAAAAATAAATAAATATTATTGATTATCGGACGCGTGCGGTTTTGCAAATTATTTGGCTTATATTTATTTCTACTTAAATTCATGCCAAATAAAAATATTTTCTGAGGAGTAAAATTATCCGATTAACATTAATCGTTGAAAAGTTAAAATTTTCAGTATAACAAATCTAATAAATTGAATGTTTACAAATCTTACAGAAATAATAAATTAAATATATTTTTATCGTCTTTTTTTTTCTTTTTAAAGTTGTTATAAAACTATCATATTTTTCTATAAGAAATTTAATGGGTACTATGATCAATATTTTAAATTTAGAAAATACTCATGAAACATTCTTTATAAATAAATATTATTTTATATTACATTGACTTTAATAATTTTTTTAAACAAATCAGTTTTGTTTGATAAGTTTTGGTTTTAATAATAGGCAAGAACGCGTAACACTAATTTTATAAATTCCATATTAAAGGTATCATCCCTCATTATAATGTAAGCCTCTGATCTCCAAACCGGTCTAGAAATCTCAAAGAAAATTCATATTACGTTTATGGAAATCATCGTCGTTGGGACTTTAGATCTTTGTTATTGAAAGTAATGATTTACAGTTTAGTTATTGGGGGAAGAGTACAAGAATAAACATTGACAGTATTCATGTAGCTTGCGCTACTGTTGTACACTGAAAATCGTTGTGATTAAAAATTCATCAATCCGAAGACTTAAAACTAATGTTGTAAGTTGTAGTTTGACAAAACTATAGCACAAATGTGGTACCACCAACCACGTCAACCTGTGGTCTACTGATGGCGTAAACAAAACTGTTAATCAAAAATGTCAAAAAAAAAACGTAATTAACACTGCGGAACTGATTTTATCGGTCAGTTCATGTATATTTATGTACGTTTATGTCAGTGGTCCTCTTCTTTTTTTTTTTTGTTTACAAAGCTATATATCGCTAAGAAGAAAATTTACGGAACTCTAAAAACCAGAAATGTCTATTGTTTTTGTCATATGTATGGACTTATTGATATTATCAACATCAATAATTGATACAATTATTATTATAAGTTCTTATTTTCAGATGGCATGGTTTTAATTATATTGTACAGTTTGTTTGACTTATGATAATAATATTAGAATTTGATTTGATTTAAACATGTCTGTGGAGCACTAATATTCCGCGGAGCATTATTTGAGAACTACGTATTTATTTAATGTACAGCACGAAGAAGAGTTGTTGTTAGCTAAATTTCCAAAACCGTGTACATTCGTATTTAAAGATGAACATTCAGAGAAACACTATAATATATTTTATGATAAATTAAGACTTATTGTTATGGAATAAAAATGTTACAGGAGAGATTACTTTGAATTTTATAAACACCGTTTGTATAAATTGTAGGGGCGAAGTAATTGGTAATAAATAATAAACTACATTTATCTCTACCAGCGCATGACATTTCTTACAGTCGAAATACAATGATTTGGAGAATTTGTTAACGTATATCAGTAACATAGTAATCGGACGTTTTTGTTCTGGAATGTTTTAATCACAACGAAAAAAAAAATGCCACGTAGTTATTTTCATGCATTAATATTAATAATAAATACATTTTGTTCGATAAATTTGTTAATGTATTAAATAACCGATTGGATTAGTGTGTATTTATAACGCTATAATAGTTATAATCTATATCGTCATAGTGTATGTGGGCAACAGAAAAATGTGAGTTTTTAATTTGGCACAGAAATAAGCGATAAAATCTTAATCGAAAAGGTTGTCACGTGACAAAAGAAAGAAAAATCTAGAAACAGTTTAATAGATAATTTATGTGATTAACTGGGCACAGCAAAGAAATACATTTTCAATGAAAAATTATGTCATGAGCTAGAAAATGGTGGCATCCCATTCTTTGCAAGAATTCTATGTGTAGTTAAAACAAAGGATCGAAACTCCTGGGTTGGGTGAGGCTTCACAATTGGTTGAAATACAGGGTATGGGGGAATTAGTAATTACTATTTATGCTTTTTTAACTTGAAACCAATGAACCATTGTTTTCAGAAATACAATCCCGAGAAGAACATGTAGGATAGATCACTTTATAATTCTAAAAATGGTTATAAGAACCAAATTTCTAAATAAGAAAGGTTGAATTTTTAATGTTCTGAATTTTGCGAAAAGAAGACGTAGAATTTAGGAAAATCAAAAATTTCGAGTGCCTTTAACAGCATAAATAGGTTCACTTAGAATCTAAAACAAGCTATATTATAATAGGGCCAAATATAATTTATATGCACGCTACAAATAATCTGTCTTTGAATTTTCTCCAATCTATTAACATAAACAATTATTCCTATTCAATATAGGTCTCATTTTACGTTTTTGATATTTATTGAAAAAGGAGAATATTTTTTTATTTTATTTTTTATAAATCTTATTAAAATGGGTTGAACTAATCGATTGTAGAGTTAATTTAATCGCTATCAAGTGAAATGTTTTGAGATCATAGACTTATATCGTGTTCACTGGTTATTGGAAACGATTGCATAATAGAATATAGAATATTTTAAAATAAATAGATATATTTATTTTATTTCATGTTTTATTACGGTTTATACACGACAAAAAGAAATATAACGATTCAAACTACGCAATATTGGAAGAATATTATTATTATTTTGTAGGGATGTTGTCTGGATTGTTCCGGATGCGACAAAACGACGCCAGAGATTTGGTTTTTGTCTGTAATAGGGGGAAAAAGTTTCAATAGTAAAATGGATATTGGCACAAAGTTCGTCTGTAAACAATGAAAAACCGAAGGAACAAAACGAACAAATCTGCCCGTCAACCAACGTTTTTGTAGAAGTTAAAACAATAAAATAAAAATAGTTATTGTGATTTGTTAAATTTCTGTACAAAAGATTAAGATAAAAATCGAGAAATCTAAATAATAAATCATTTTTGATTTGCTCATTCCAACCGACAATCGAAACGAATCATATTAACTCGACGTTCTCAATTAGATAATAGTCCATAAAAAATGAAATAGTTCCTTGAAAATCATTGTTTAAATATTTGATTTATCACATTAGCACATTTGTATTGCTTCAAGTTGTATTATTTTTACATATCAATAAATAAATTAATTAATTAAAAAATCAATAAACAATCAATAAATTGATTATAATTGAATTATGGTTTTAGTTTAAACAATATAATAAAAATGTTGGTATGAGAAACTGGGATTGAGTTCGTACCCAAAAAGTGGCCGCGTTTAATTTCTTTCGTGCATATTGTGTAATTTTGTCGTTACGTTTTATTATTGTATTATAATATATACATGGTATTCATAAACAACTTGCATGAAGAACGAATTAAATATTGAACAGTGTAAGAAATATAAATAAAAGAATCGGCACATCAAGTCAATGTTTAACCAAAATTATTATTAAATAGATTAACAATTGTTGTATCGGTATGTACACGTTACATTAACACCGAAGAACAGTTATGGTATATTAAATAATACTAAATGAGAGTTTTTAACAGAAAAATGTACTCAATTTGTTAATTCAAAGCTTATATTGTTTATATTTTGAAATTGACTTTTAAATTTAAATTTAAACATGTACAAAGAAATTAAATTACAAATTTAAAATCGCATGAAATAATAATTTGATTAAAAAAATTAATTATTCAGAAGATTAAATATTTACAAACACTTAGTAATTTATTTTCATATATATCAATCAACTTTTTAAAGGATACAAAAGAGTGATTAAAAAATAATTTATAAATAACATTTTATTTTATTAAATTCATATTTTATTGTCAATCTCTACCCTATGTATTGAATATGTATAAGAATTTGAAATAAAATAAAAACTTTTCTCTGATTTAAAATGTATCTATACGATTTCTCGCGTTATTTACAATAGCAATAGTTATTAAAATCATTCAATCTTTTCATTCAATTTTTCATAAAAACAAATGAGATTTAGTGGGGGTTCAGGGAGTGAAATGCATTAGAGGCTAATGTTCTAAGGGGTCTCTAAAACCAAAATGTAAAATTAAAAATTTTCTGTTTCTTTATTATTTATACTTTTTTTTTTTTTTTAATGTACCTATTAATGAAGATCATTACATTTCGTTGTTTTAGATATTTATTACATTAACAAGCATTAAATTCAAAATATAAATATTAAATGGGGCAAATTTTTTATAAGGGGCCCTCAATTGGTATTGCATTCTAATCTCAGTGACTTAGATCCGGCACTGTTTGTAACAATATTTATTAAAAATTGTCAAATATAGCTACATTTAAAAAAAAAAAAACAATGTTATTGACTATGTTTGAGACTTAGGTATTCGATTGATAGCTGCATTATAAACCAAACATTTCAGAATGCTGATTACATTTTTTTCGTTTGGATTCCATTGGCTAGCCATTGATAATTGGTGTTAAAAAAAAAAAAAAAAAAACGATGTGGTTTTTTTCCGTTTTCATAATGTAAACTAAAAAAAATGACTTCCGACATTATTCGCGCTTGTACATTTCCCATTAATTGTTCATCGATCAATTATTACAAAAAGGGCTTAACCCACCCGTCATTTTTATCGACATGAGACATGACCAGAATACTCTTCAGCCCATACGAACAATAAGCACTTCAATGCTTAATCCCCGGAACGGTAGGTCTTTGATAACACCTATATTGTAGCATCGTTGAATTTTTTGTTTTTGTTTGTTTTGTTTCACACGTTTTACCGAAAATAAAGATCAACGAGAATATTTTTCTCTATATCCTTCGAATGTATTTGGATGTATGTGATGCGCGTAAACACGCTTGACTGATATAAACAAATATATGTTTAGGTACCAATTATTGCGGTACGCGTACACGTCACTATAAAATGTTTATAAAATAAATAATGAAGAATATGATTATAATCGAAAATGGAAGTGCTGCTTGAAATGTCTACTTTAAATTTGAAAGCCAGTAACGATATTAAGTATTGTTGGTGGTTCTTGAAATGTTCTGATGGAGGCTATAAACTTTTTCACTGTAATCCCTGTATATATTTTTAGTGAACCTCCTTAGTCGCTCAATATTTTTCACTTAAGCAAATTTATATATTTATATAAATATTTTTAACTCTCTAAAATCAATATAAAATCCAAGTTTTAACATAACTACTTCAAATACGTGTTTTACAGGCCTATCAGTTAATCATTCTCGATATTTTTCTGGGTCTATTTATGATTATATTCATTGGTATTATTCAGAAGGATTTAAATATACTAACAATAAAACAGTTCACTTACAATAAAAAATTACAGACTCGTAAAACTTCTTTTTTAATATCATCACAGTTTTTCAGCACACCAATCGGAATATCTACGGTCCACTTAATAACTGGTACATATCAAAATAAGTTTCCATCGCATTTTTTGTACGAAAGATTAAACTACCATTACAGATAACAATTTAGCGTTAAAATAATTAGATTAGTTAATTTAATTAGAAGTTTATAGTGATTCAAAAAAAAAAAAAAAAAACGTCCACAAAAATTAGTTTTTTTTCTTGAACACATTTGGAGGTGGGCTCTTTGAACTAATCAAGTTCTATTATTGATTTTGCACCCATCTATCGAATTAAAAGACGATCGCTTGGACACATACTAAATTATTTTTCCTAGTTATATATGTTCGAACTTTTTTTTTTGAATAACAATTTATACAGTTAAAATTGTACAAATACTAATGAAATAACATTCTAAAAATGATTCTGAACTAAACAATATTAATGTATTTGGGTGCTTTGAAGACCTCGGTTTTATAAGGCCTATAACACCGTGGTATACACAAATTATATGGAATTCTATTGAAATTAATCACGTGGGTAATTAGTTTTTGTAACTCAGTTAACCGATGGAGAACAATGACAAAAATGTTGAAAATGTCACCCGTGTATACCTAACATGCTCGTATAAATACTATTAATTGGCAATGTTGTCGGTTAATTTAACTTCATACATGATGCGCGGTTCGAGAAGAATTTTCAAAAATATCTACAATCACCCATGTTTTTCAGACCGAATAATCGCACTATAAGTAAAAAGCTCAGTCATTAGCTGTAAGTCAACGATTTATTGTTCGTAAGCTTTTGATATCGATTGCAAAGTTTACATTTTTTACCATATCAAGAGAGAAACTGTTTTCTCATAGTAATATACTCGTTTCCGCTTCGGACGTCACCGATCATCCATTCAATTTTATCGTCTCGATATAAAGATATTTTCTCGGAAGATCTATTGGAGTGAGATATTTAAGTCAAAAATGGCTTGCATTGCTGTTTGTTTATTTCTACTCGAGCATAACAAATACCGTATTCGAATGTCATAATATTTTCTTTCAGCGACATTGCGTTATTGTTCGTTTTCGTTTTGCTATTATCTTCTTTCGATTGTTCGCTAAGTGCGTCCTTCTTCAATTACTTCTACTATGCTTATCCGCCGAAATCTTATGCTCACCTATAACGCCATTATACTTACCTCTATTATTATGTTATTCTATATCATTATTCAATAACCATTGAAAAGTCTTACGCTAAATGTACGAAACCTAAAAGCGAACTACTTAATCCCAAATAAATGTTACAAGGTTTTTCATATAGTTTAAACCCGTTTGTTTGCAACTCGAATCATGTATACTAATTATTATTTCGGTCAACAAGTCACGTGAAATAATATAACTCGTGGAAATCCCGAACAAATTAGGGCAGGAGCGAGGGCGAATATCTCGAAAAAAAACCATTAATAGAATTATATTTAAATATATTATCTTATGTATAAGATACTTGTTCGTAATTTGTGCATTATCAAATGAACAAGTCAAAATTGGTTTTTGATTAGTTTTTAGTCTAAGAAAAGAATCTACGCACGACATTTGTGAACACTTAAAACTACCTATATAAATAAAAAAGTAATTATAAAGTTACTTTGTGTTTCACTTGTACAGTTACACGAATTAAAACATTCGAATCGGTAGAAACTTTTACGGGATAATAATATTATACCTCGTGGATCCGAAACGACATCTTAGATAAATTACATCGACCGGCTTGAAATAAGTCACATCTCATCGTGTTTGATGGGCAAGCCAAAAGAGGTGATTTTGATAGATTAGGTTGTCCTCTCTTAACTAACTAGCCAACAAAAATGTTAAGACTCTCGCATTTAAAAATCCTTGTTAGGCCGTTTCGTAGACTAAACTATTTTGTATTTTGGTTACGCATTATTGTCTATAACAAAATCCTCATTCGAGAAGGACGGGCATGCGAGAAATGATTCGCAATTTCTCAGTCTGTGCGATTGTAAAACAATAGAAATCGACTGTGTTAATATATGTGAACGAGCTGACGAGTAATGGCACTATTGTTCGACGCAGTATTACGCAATCGTTATTGTTAAAGTTAGTATGTGTATGACTTTCAAAACATTAAAAAGAGCGTGAAAATATATCCCAATAAATAGTATATATATTAAATATGCCCTTAAAAAAAAAATAAATCAAAAATCTCACGTCCAAAATGTTTATTAATATTTAAAAATGTACTATTTTTCTTAATTCAAAAATACTGTAAAAAAATAAAAATAGTAGTCTATTAATTATTATTTATTATACAACTACTAAACTATAAATCATTTTTTTTTTTTATTAAATAACTGTTTTGCTTCCTAACACCCTTAAATATTTTGTATTTACATTATGTTATTGCAAAGTAATTTTTTTTTAAGTTGCACTTTTTATTCCACATACTTTAGACAAAATAACTAAATCATTTATTGAAAATACATCCTCTAGAGTCTTCTCGAGGTAAAGCATATACTAGAATAAATATTATTTTATCATATTACTGACTAGTATGTCCAGTCAGAATCACTGTTCTATTAAGATTATTTATCATAAAAATGATTAATAAACGTATTGTCTATAAGAATAGGTAATCGTATTAAAGATAAACTTTGAATAAACTACATGTTTTATATTTTCTCGTTTACGTTATTTGTTAAACCAAAAGTATATACCTATGGGTTTATATAATATACAAGTTTTTTTTTAGTCGAAATATACATTTATTTTGGTATAGTTTATTTTTTTGTAATATACACTTATTTATATAAATCCCCAAATATGCAATAATATGCAAAATAAAATGTAATATATTTGATTCTATGGCATATTTAACGAATTTATAACTTGGTCACATGGTGCAAAACTAAAAGAAAAAATATGAAAAAGTCATAAACTATCTTAATCCTAGTTATTATTATACCAAATCGGATTTCTGTTGCCGGTCATTTATGATTGTATTAATTTAAATAAACATTATAAATAAATAAAAACAACAATATATATACCTGGTATATGTTAATTTATACTCATACTCAGAAAACTTTTATCTTAAACAATATTATATCACATCATACCATATGTTATGATAAATTTTATTGTGATCAAATATGTACAATGTGGGTTTGACTAATAATATTTACTTTTATTTTTTTTATTTTTAAAATATATTTAAAATTTGTAACCTTAAGTTCAATAAGAATATGAGGTAACAGAATAAAAGTATGAAAATGTGAAGAAAAACGTCATCCACGTTGGTACTACTAGTTGATTTGTTTTATTTAAAATTTAAAATTTAGTTTAGTAGATCTTTGCACTATTTTCTTTTTAAACGTGTAGGGGGATTACCAGGAATTGAGAGTTGATTTGAAAATTTAGGAATTCACTTATAATACAGAAGTACAATAACATAATATCGTTCAAGCAGGTGCGTCAATAGTACGCTATATGAATTCCAACGGTTCTAAATACAATTTTCTGCGCCAGTGCTATTTATTCGTGTAGTTAAACAAATTAAGTACCTACTTTTAACATAATGGAGTCGACTACTATTTTATATTAATTTGTTAATCATCACTATTTATTTATATAAAACAGGAGATGCCAACTTGCGACTCGGGTCTTATTAACAAAAACCAACATTTACTTATTATTAATTTGGGGTTTTTTTCTAGTATACATTTTTAAAAAAACTTTATTGTACAGATACAGATAAATAAACAAAAAAAAAAAAAATAATAAATAAATATATATTACTCCCATCAAATTTTAAAAATTATAAAATATATTAATAAACATTTTGGCTCTTGATATCGTTGTATTTATCTATGTGGCTCTAGAATATATATCATGCTTGCCATTTCTGATAAATAGTTATAATTTGTATTATTCTTTAAAATAATTTGGAACGAGGAACGTTCTGAAAAAGTAAATGGATTAATCTTAAAAGTTAAATGTAAACTTATTGACGAATGGGAATGTTTTCAAGGTTTTAACCACGTTGCGTAATCAATTGCACTCAAAGACAACTAACAAAGAAATGCCATTAGATAAAATCACCACGTATAGCACCGCTGAGAAGAATCTAGGATGAATTTCAGCAATGAAAATGATCCGTTCTATTGTTAGGGAATTTCTTGATTTTCTACAAAGTACAAATCGGAATAAATCGTTTATTTAATCGTTCATAGGTTATGAATGAAAATACAGTACTTATTTAAAGCAGAATTGAATAAGTACAATATGTTTGTGGAATTAATGAATTTTGATCTTGTAATTTATTGGGTTTTACGTATCCAAACGTGGTATATCACAAATTGGAGCATAACGAAAAGTGAAAAAATTATAATAAACTAAAAATAAATTTAAACAATATATGGAAATATATAATAATAATAAATATACGAGTACAAACGAATTTTTGTACGAACGTATATAGTTTTGTATTTCATTTCGCCTATACGAGAAAGGCTGTAAAAAACGATCATATAATTTCGTTTAACGCAAAACCTTTTTTTTTTTGCCTCACATCTCTACGGCGCAAAATAATATCAAACTAATGATCATTTAAATCATTTTTCGTACAATACAATGCGGTTATTTTTGTCTGGGAATTTTTTTTTCATAATTCACAAACAGACCTCCGGACTGAACAATAAGCGGTTTTTATACGTGTTACTCCTGTTTACACAATACTCAATACAAATATAATAATGTGCATTGCACGCACGAACAACATTAAAACGAATACGATGATATAATATATATTGTACACGTGTACACTTTCAACCGTTAACACATGTCTCGGTGTTTTTTCATCGCTTTTTCAATTTTATTCAAATGCTTATTAAACTTTGCAGATGAACATTGCTAAAAAATTCTATATTTTTTTATTTTTTTTATCGCGTGTTCGTCATACGTATGTACAAAGGTGAATTTTATTATAAGACAATGAAATCATAGAGAATCACAGTACTGTCGTAATAGAAAATCTACAGTATAAAAGATATTATAAAATCAATTTTCAGATGTTCGCCCTACTATTATGACCGAAAAATGTTTTAAACATTACATTTTATTACAATAATATTTTCCGTTCTATTGAATAGTATTTTGATCAACTAATCGTTTTCATATTTCTCACCCATAAGCGTTACTTTGCGACACAAAATGTTCAATGGCATAGATGTATGTACCGGGGTTTTCGGTGTATAACCACGATTATTTCCATGGTGTACGGTATCCTTTTCGAATCTCATTTCGGAAATAAATACATAATAATTAACAAACTAACATAAAGCTCGGAACCGGAAACGCTTTGGCTTTTCATCTCCTCAAATCTCGAGAACGAGTGCATTATCATTCTTCCGAGGGGTAAAACGCACAGTATTGTCATTGCTCAGCATCCCGTTGGACGATCGTATTTCCTCGTCCACCACCACCACCACCACCACCACCAACGCCGTCGTCGCGACCGTTCGAACGCAATCTCACCAGTGTAAATATATCTATGTGTAAAGCCTCTAGTCTGTTTTCACGCTAATGCGTACGGACAAATGATGTCTGATTCGTTTTTCGTGTACAATGGTGGTGGTTGACAATGCATTGGCCACCGATCGATTATCCATCGATATTGAAAAAATATATTGCGGAAATCATATAAATCCTTATCTTCCTCCAAGCGCGGAATCTTTTTTCATCCCTCTCCTACCAACTATCTCTCTCTCTCTCGTGATGTATTTCCTAACCTCGCACCACCGTAATAGCAAACTCCCTGCAAACCATTTCGATAATCTTTCACGCAGAAGACATCCGTCATGTGTCCCTCATTCTATTCGAAAATACATGCAGAGATAAACGTACTCACTTGCACATACTATTGGTAACCGTAACCACTGTGGCAGACCGGTTGACACTTACCTACGTTCTCCTACGTTCACGCCTTTGAAACATCCACTCATACGGTGGCACACTAATGTTGCATTATGTTATTTACGTACATTATGAGTATGTACACACACACACACACACACCCATATATATATATATATATATATATATATATATATATGCACACAAAAACACACACTCACACGTACATACATTACAAGGATAAGAGCTGTATTTACAGCATACACATACCATTGTTTGAGTTCCATAGTGAAAACAAAATATTGTGTGTACCTAGACATAAATGAATAGCGGGAGAGATTGAGAGAAAATGTGTAGGTGAGTATGGAATGACGAAGTGGAAATCGATAACATCAGACCAAAGTGCCACAGTAGGTATATATGTTGCACGTCGAGTGATTTTGAAAAAAAATATATTATACATCCATTTACTGTAATATTCTATATATATTACACATAACTATCGAGATCACCAGATAATGTTGTAGTAAATATTTGACGCGATTTTATTTAGTATTGAAAAACATTATTAGTATTTTTTTTTATTTTTTTTGTCAGCGTTTTCGGTAAAAACCTCAACGCTGTTGATGTAAAAAAATAAAAAAAAATAAAAATTATAATATATTTCGTTTTGGGCACGTTTCTTTGTCTTATAAAAAAAAAAAAATAAATAAATAAATAAAGCACTTAAAAAGCTCTAAGTGATGTCTAAGCACGTGCCTAGTTTATATTATACTCCCGTCGTTTGTTTATAGCAAAATTTAAGGATTGAGGTGTTTTTGAAAATACATTACACGAGTGCATGTCACTCGACGTTTTTACACAATAAAGTTATACAGTTTCGATATAACCATTATGTACATATACATAATATGTATATGTATTACATATACTCGTATATTTATATATTTATACAGCTAATCGTGTGATTAATAATTTCATCCTTATAACAAATAAATTGAATATAAACACCATTTGAAATGTAGGAAGTAATAATATTATATTTTTATAAGTTTGAAATTATGAAAAAATCATTTAATATTATAGTATATTTATGGTGGATTTAAAAGTCTTGCAAATACATTTTCCTCATAATTTTATAATTTATTTACACCGATTTATGTATTTTATATTTATAATTGGTTAAATACAAGTAAACACTGCTTATAAGACTCACAGATAAAAAATTATAGGTCACTCATTTGGCTCGAAATCGTCTGGAACGGTCTGGATATAACTAAATAAACTAAAAAAAAAAATTAGACGTAAATTGCTTAGTCATGATTTAAAAAATATACGAATTTAAATGGAATTGTATTTTTTAATTTATTTACATACCTCATTTATATTTTTAACAGAATATGGCATTCTACCTTCAAATCCTTTTGTGAAAGGGGAATTATTAATTCAATCATATAACATGCCAGAAGATTCAATCAATATACAAACAGACTTGACATATTTCAATGATAATGTACCCCGAGTTGACAGTTGTTTTCCTTCTCAAACCAACTAACAAATTGAACTTGCTCAAGGTGATGTTTCATACTCCAAGTTAATTAATAGATGCTATGATTACATATCTGACCCATATTTAATTATTGATACTATATTAATACCTTACAAAATCAGAGCTCTTTTCGAAATAAGGCCTTGTTAACCAGTTTTTAATAAGAATGATTAAGTTTTTTACGAAAATGAGTCAGGCAAAAACTGGTATATCAAAAAAGTCATACGATAATAATTATTGTAATTTTATTTTTTCTTAATACTCTAACTCTTTTAATTACTTTTATTTTTATGTATTATAATATTATAATACAAATATAAACTTTATATACATATGTTTAATTTTTGTATTGGATTAAAATTTAGGAACTCCATTCTACTGTGAAAATTAAAGCAGTCATTGAAAACTAAAATAAAATAAATATTTTATAACTAAATTTAAAAAATAAAAAAAATATGTATTATCCCCAGTAATGTAAAAATACTGTATTTTATTTTTTAATTGTATAATACGTATAGGTATTATGCATGTGTTATACGTGTATAATACAGTATTTTAAAAAAATGTTATGGTGTTTACATAATTATTAAATATATAATTGCCGGAGTGTAATAAGAATGTAAGATCAATAATATTAGACATTATTATGTCGACCCATAGTAAAAAGAAACAGTTACTAACGTTTAGAAACTCCAATAAATTGTAACTTGTAGCCTGTAGGTAATTAAATAGAACTTGTAGAATTTAGTATAATATTTTACTATGGTCTACTGTCTACGATTATAACTTATGACTTGAGTTTATGACTTAGCACTTATCACACGTATCATTACGATTTACAAATTTTTCGACTAGAGTCATGGAACTTAAGTAATAGGTCTATCATCTATGGCTAGAATAGTTCATTATAATAGACAATGATGCTTATTCTTTATAATCTCTTTTCGATGCCAACCGGCAACTACCTACCAATAACCATGTTACTTGTATGGCCGTGCTCCGTCGTTTTATTACTGTTATTACTTGTCACTGTTATCTACCATTTATCAATTATCACTGATTTTTTTTTTTTATATACCACTTGTATTTTACTTTTTTATAAATGACGTTTAATACGCTTGTATAATACAATATTATACAATATGTACTATACAATTTATATCACTAATTATCCCTTCTTGAAATTATTTAAATATTTCAGGTAAATTTGTTAATTGAATATACATTTTGATACAAAAAATAAAAATAAAATTTAACTAATAATAGATACCTTGAATTTATAGGTAATTTTTAATTGTGTTTAAAAATTATTTACGACTTGTGCCAGTTGTATTAAATGTTGGTTGTTTGTGGTATCAAAATGTGATATAAATAACTATTAAGGTTAATTGCAAGCGCAGCGATCGACTTTGTAATACACATTTGGTCAAACTTCTACACAGCGGCCTCTCGTGAGTGTGTCGAACCCACTGTACTGAAGTCCCGGGAACGCCACTGCAGTTATGCTACTTATAATTTTGCTCCCCATACAGCCCAGATCGTTTAAATAAAACGTAAGCAATATTTATCGAACACGCGGAGAGCGTACAGTATTATGGCCAATAAGGGTATTGCCTCTTGTTGATAATAATTACCTATATAAGCCGATTGCCCCAACAAAACATCCTTATCAATAGCAGCCGTACACTATAATTTAATATGTTTTTTTTCCGTTATTCGTTACTCGTTATTATCGCGTGATCCCCCAGTACATAGCGCATGAAACGATTTGCAAAATTATTCATGTATGGATAACATAAAAATTGAAAAATAAAAAAAAATATTTATGATAAAACGTTACACAAGGGTAAATAACAAAACACAGTGGAACTATTTACGTATTTAATACTTTTCTATAAATAAATCTATTGTTGATTCCTGTAACCATTATTATTATTATTTTATTTTACTTATACATTTGTCTTGTCGTAAATTTCAAATAATAAATTATATGGATATTTGATAAAAATGTAAACGGTAAAGGTTATATCACAAAGTAATATGTACACCTACTAAACGGTAAAAATGAACCTTTTCATTCATAAGAATACCCTTTTTTTATTAGTAAAATTATGTCGCTTAAAATATTACACTTCACGCATTTATTATATTAACGATTACGATACAGTGGTGTGGATGTATGCGCGTTATATTATTTACCATATCACATACTAAATGTCCAAATATGTAATAAAAGAAACATTATTGAAAAACTTATTATTTAATATTATTGATTGACATAATTGTTGGATTTTTACATGTGTAATTATAATATCGTGTACAGATGATTTCTAACCATCCTCCTTCCCCGAAAACCAAACGTAGTGTTAAACTAATATTTATACGTATAACGTAGGAGCAAAGTTGTATTTTTTCTATATCCGATGATTATCCATTAGATTCAAATAAATAATACAATATGGTGCATATGAATTCATAAGTTCGTATGATTTTAATATTAATCGTAAAACCTATTAGGTTACATTAGTACGTTAGGTACGTTAGTAGCAAATACGGTTGTCGAAATTTCCAACAAGATTATAATGACGTGGCCTGTAAGAAATATGTAAATAATATTTATGATGACGAGGGAAATAATAGATGACAACGGGATGAGTTCACACGTTCAGATACGAATTGGATATGTAACCAAAGTACCTGATGAATTTCTGTAATTGAATATGCAATGTAACCGTTCCGGAAATTTTCGTTCTTTGTATCATATATATTTTAACACGAGGTGCCTTAATTTTCGTTTTATTTCATGATATTTTCAATTTTCCATTTCGATTTTTTACTCACAATTAAACGCACTCATAATTGCACACTCTGAAATGGTATAATATGCAAGTCAGATGTCGGTAAATTATACAATAAAAAAAAAACACAAAAAAATCACCCGTGAAAATAATAGATAAATCCTTTTGTTTAAATTTTTGAATTACGGGGGGACACGGGTTCGTCGATTATACTGATACCATTTATATAATATCGCTGTTGTTTGAGTGTTTAATTATGAGATCAACGAACGCGTACTTGAAGACGATTCGTCTCGTTTTCCTTCTATAATAATAATTATTTTAATTTTTATGTTTGAACTCTAGACTAACGACGTAATTAAAGAGAATAAATTCATAGTAAAATACAATTGGAACGTATAACGTGGATTATTTCATCAAACATGCAAATTCCGTACACCGTACTATACTGCTATAACCACCCATGTGTACAGCAGTACTACTACTACGCAAAGCGTATTCGCACGACACATAATTAGTAACTGAGAGTAAATATTTGTAGTTTTAACGGAAACGTTGATTGAATGTTTCATTGCGAAGATTTAAATTCGGCCCTTGTCGACTGTGCATTACTAACCAGTGTTTGACTTAAAAAAAAATAGTAGAGGTACTCTGATGACTCATATCAGTCTCGCGTCCCTACCTAGTTAAAAACTGAACATAACCGTGTTCACCCTAGGGACGTTCTCTGAGGAGGGGGCCAGTTGGACAATCACCTCATGACCTTTTTTATTTTCAAATGTTTTTTTTTAATTATTTATAACTTACTAAAAATATATATATATATATATATATATATATATATATATATATATATATATATATGTCTAAATATGTTTGAAATCCCCCTCCCCTATAAAATAATCTAGGGACGCCACTGGTTCATCTTCTTACCTCAAAAGACACCCTTAAACGTATTACCACAAACCAACGAATATTCCATAACTTATTATACTCGCTTTCACAGTTTAAGCCATCACCTCATTTTATAAATATAGTATGTAGTGGTGGTGAATATCTATAAAATAAAATATGTTATAAATAAATATATTATAAAATATGTTGGGCCATGATGCACAATTATATTTTTCAGTACCTATCCACCCCCTTCTTTCTTTGTCACATAATCCTTAAAATTCTTTCATAAACCGAAGAAAACTAAAGACTATTTAATATTGAAGTACCTACCTACTTATATATTACCAATTCAAACTTAGGAAGTCAAGCCAAGAAATGCAACTAACGTAGTATTTGTAATACGCACGTTCCATAAAATGTTTTGAATCACAACGAAATACAATTTTAGTGCACTCTCCTTCATATATAATATAACTTTATTTTAATACTCATTTGTTACCAATAATAATATATAATAAATTGCAAAAAAAAAAAAAAAGATTTATAAATATAATTTGATTCCAGCATAAAAATAAATACTAGAAAACATTGGTTCAGCAGAGTCATGAAAAATTCCTTCGTCGAACACAACAATGCAGTACTGTCATAGACAAATTATTATTTTAGAAGTAAATAACATCTCATTTAGGAAGGAAATTTTCCGCTGACAGTCGCTTGTTTAATATTTATAGTTAAATAATGTTTGTATACTGACTTCAATCACATAAAGTGTTTACATCGAAAATGGCGAGTTTGTGTGATGGCGAAATCTGTTTTCTTACATTTACTCATTTATCTTCTTCAGTTTGGTATGAAAAAAAGTGTAAGTACCAATAGGAGAATAAATTTGTTTTGAAGTATCAGAATTTATGTATACGCACCATTGGTTACCAATCATAATATGCATTTAATTATAAAATCACTAAGACAATGAGGTATTAAGTACTAATGATATGTGTTGGTTATATGGTTGTACAAAATACGAAAAAAATCATAATGCATTTCTGTATCTGCAGGTGTAAAAATATAATCGTTATTTATCGGAATTGCTAACGTACATCTTGAATTCGCCATACAACGCAAAATCATAATGATAAAAAAAATAATTATGGAAATTTTATCTCTATTCTCTAAAAATGCTCACATTGTAATTTTTATTTTATTTAATACTAGCTTGACAATAAAATGTAAAGAGTAGAATGTACAATATTTAGCACAAATGATAAAAATAATAAAACAATATAAGATAGATTTAAACTATGGAAAATTAAGTGGTGTTTTTTCAATATTATAGTAATATACAAAAAAATTGCATTATTACTACATTATAATACAATGTATTAATATTTTAATTATGTACCTACATTTTATAAAATATATATAGTATAATTTTTTTTTCTCCACCTAACGAGTTATGATTATAATAAAGGACATTTTCATTTTTTTTTTTTTGTGTTCCATAAAAATGAATAATGCATATATTTAAGAGTAGATTTATGTTTTAAAATTCGGATGGACAAGAATATTTTTAACTCTCTTTGTTCTCGCTCTATTAAAACCACTTACAACATCGTTTAAATCATTTCATTTTTGAGCTGATCTTTTGGTTTCATTTATCAAACAAATGATGAATATTCATATAATCTAAGGGTATATTTAACCGTATTTATTCAGACATGCAAACGAATTAGAGAGAAAAATATTTTATACAAGACGAGTCTATAACCGTAGGATACGTATCCATAACGAACCGTGTACCTGGCATCTGCTATCTACCGATTCGGACGAAAACAAAAAAAAAATGAAAAATGTGTATTATAATGTAAAATATATATATATATATATATATATATATATATAGCAAAAGAGAACAAAATAAACGTTATACACCCTGCGGTATGAGAACTAATTGGGAAAGTACCTTATTCGGATTTATTATTCTATACATAATATTATTATTACTATTATTATTTTACGAACACAATTATTCCCACTAAATCCCCAGGCGAGTTCTAAAAATGCAGAGATTTATGTATTATAATTTATAGTATTATGTTACACAATAATATTATATACCGCAAGGAAATGTGACCGAATACGAAATCAAAATACGAAATACGCGTCATATGTGTCATGATCGTAACACTTATCGTGGATCCGTGCAGAATTAAATAATACTATAAATGTATATTTCTTTCTCGAAATTCACTCACCTTTTCTATTCACATAAGATTTTGGTGAAAAAAAAAAGAAAAAGAAACGTCCAGTAATATTTTTCATCGCGTGTTAAGGAAAAAGAAGACCAGAATTATAAGCCGATAAAAATTGTATGTATAAATGCATTGATCTTATCGGTTTATAAACATTAGAGTTACACGGCGAAGCGAATTGGTATTACCTACTTACAAGGGACTCCCTAGCTGGCTGTTTAGGAAAAATAGTTAACATTTTCGATTTCAAGGCATTGGTTTCCAGACCGACCGCATGTTGTACGGCAGTGTTTCGATGAGAGAATAACCCGATTTCGTTTGCCTTATTAAAATCGGAATAGGATTATTATTTTATATATACGTACTATACATAAAACTATAACATTAGAGATATAGAGAGCAATATGGTAAATGAAAACTAGTCGGCTCGTATTCACCCTCAGCCGAATCATCATCATTCGATTTTCCTCTCCTTCGGTATCACCTTGTTCAACTAAGCTATGAACTATATTATCATCTAAAAGTATACGATATCCAAGATAAATTGTGTCCATAAGCAATCACTAACATTTATATTATCTTCATCATAATTCCTTAACACATGGTTTTGGCTTATACACTGACGCAATACGATTAACGAGCTGTTAAAAAAAAAAAATAAACCTAATTTTTCCGTCCGGATAATCGGACGTCTGGTAAATTATACGACAGTGCATGTACTGCAGACGGTTCCTCGAGCGTTTACAATATTGTAGACTGACGGACGTGTAATAAAAACGTCATCAGCCCGTCGTGTTGAACTAGTTAACCATCGAATAAGGATTACGGTTCTTGTACCAGGCACAGCAAATATATTGTACACCTGAGGTCCGACGTCGTCGCTGCGGCGGATCGTATCGGTACACGGAATACATTATTCGCATGGTGTTTATAACATGTATACGAACGTTGTTGGTGCGAATGAAAAATAAACGAGTGTAAAAAGCTTAAAAAAGTATGTCTTACGGTAGTTGGACAGTGCCGTTACACGTATAGTTTTCTTTCGACGCGGTAAACTTTCTCTTTACCCGGGACTCGTTTCGTCGTCTCGTGTACCCCCATGGCGTCGCGTGTTGTATTAAATACCGTTTTTCGCGTTGCAACAGTCTAATGGGGGGGGGGGGGTAGCAAGTAACTCCGATCGCTGTAGGATAAAACGACGCGAGAAGTTTTCTTCTTTTACATTCCCCATCCCCCCAGATCGGTCCCAAAGCGTTTTAACTACAAAATGTCCGGTTTACTCGCGCGCCGTCCGAATCGATACGGATCCGATCGGAATGAGAGGTAAATTTGCGAATAATTCGAAATTCTTCTCGTGTTGACCCACACTTAAACGTATACGTGTGTGGGTAATGTGCGTGTCCTGTACCCGTACACATACACACACTCACTGAGGAAACCGAGTATTGGCCTCCTCCTGCTGCTGCTTCACAAAACGTGTCAAGTGTAAACGCTCAGCACGACCGATAAAGGAATAAGGGCGTACGGGTAGACCACGCATTCGAGTTTCTGTACGAATTGTATGTTCACAAGAGTGGTCGTTCGTACGGTCTGCCGCGTCGGAGTTCGGGTAATAGAATAAAAATTGCGATTTTCAAAGAATTTTTTTTTTTTATTAATATTACCATCGATATTTACGTGCTCACCGCTCGTGGGCCCGTGTAATTGTAAGCCACTCTGTACCTGAGCATACAAATTCAAATTTGAAACCTAACGTCAACGAATCAGAAAACGATCGTCAACAAAATAACCGAAAAACCACCAAGTGTTGATAATATTACGAACCTCGTACGATTAGAAATAGAAGTGATCCCGTTAGTGTAACAGACGTGTTGTTTACAGTTACATGTGCGTTTAAACTATAATCGAAATATTATAAGCGTTTACGAGATAGAAAAAAAAACCGTCATGATTCTCATAAGAATCGCAATGTCCATTAAAAATATGCGACCACGTAAAACATGTTTAGGTGTCTGCACGCAGGAGCGGACTTGCCAGGAAAGTGAAGGGGCAATTGCTTCCTGAGCCTAGACAGTGTCATATCAATAAAAATTATATATGTGTAGACACGTTGGTTAGTCGTACATAGTAATATATGGTCGTTATGGAGCACAAACGATGTGTAAACTGGACATATTTTTATCGTTCTGCGTGTACCGTCGATATTTTTGTTTCATACGTAATAAGTTATATTTTTCTAATAAATTTATTATTTTATCATGACTAAAAAGTGTAGGGATCTTAAGGAAATTGAATGTTGCTAAGTACGTTTACGTGTACTTATACCTTCAACAAATCGAATATGTTTTTACTCGGCTGCACAGCTATCTTACAAATTAATTGTGTACCACCTTACGTGAACCTCACCTTATTTTTTAACAAAAAAAAATATTTATATAATTTTTTTGGGTGGTTCACGTGCTTTTGTGCACCATAGTATGAGCCATCACTGCTTACTTATAAATCTCTTGGAATCTCGAATCAAATACTACAATTCAGCATTATTAATAAAATAATATTATATATTATATATTAAATATATATATTTATTGTGCATTTCTGATTCAAACTTCACCAAAAATACAAAAGATTTCGTTCATTACCATTAATCTATTTCGTTATTGGTTCCTACTTAAATACTATACACTATCACGGAATCCGTATTATCGCCAAAACATTTTGGCACTTAGAAGTTCGAAATATTTGCTTAAATTTGTTTGACGACGTCTTTTAAAGCATTGATAGCGACTTCAATGTCAATGCTCATTATTCGATTAGAATTATTGTTCGAAAGAGTTTGTATTTCATCATTGTTAATTTAAAGCTACTTTCTAAGAAAGCATTTGTCAGGGAAATTCGGTATTCTAAAAATTACAATTAATTAAAAAGTTCGAGATATTTATTGAATATATTGCAAAACTTATGCAAATGCTTTAGTTTTTTAATTTATCTCTAAAAAAGTTATTTTATTATTAAATCTATTTGTGTAGTATAGGAAGGTAATTTTTATATATATTTTGTTTTCTGTTCTAATGAACATAAATATAAATAAATAATAAATTATCAAATAAAGTGCCTACAGTAAAAGAATTTTTTTTAAAATATTATCATTCCACCACGTAAATCATTTTTCGATGTTTATTGTATACTGAATATTTAATCAGTAAATACTTCATACTCAAGTGTAAAAAAAGTAAACAAATAGTTTATACAAAAAAAAAAAAAAAAAAATAATAATAAATAAATAAATAAATTAATAAATGCTTATTTAAAATGATGATTTTTTAATTCCAAACTGGTCGTACTTTATAAACAATAATATTCCAAGCTAAGCATTTATTTATTTATTTCTATATATAAAATATTTTTTTATTTATTTGCGTATTAATTATTTACTAATTTTTTATTTAAATTTTATTTTTTATTGTTTTATTTTCTAAAAAAAATGGCAAAACTCTTAAATCGGGTGAGATAAAAATATGGATGAATAATATTGTTATATTAGTCTTTTAAACTTGAAACTAATAAACTTTTGCTTTCAAAATAAATATTCTGAGTGAAAAAGTTCGGTTATTAGAGGTTTATATTTCTAAATATGGTTGGTATAGTAGAAGAACCTAATTCCATAATGAGATAGGTTGAATATTTAATGTTATAACATTTCTAAAAAAAATTTCTAGGTAGGAAAGTAAATTATAATACAATTTTATTATGATTCCCACGTGTAATTTAATTCAAATATAACTTTTTAAAATTTTTGGAACATTTAAAACTTCAGGCAACAACACAAATTCCATTCAATATTTCGAGACAATGAAATATCATTAACACTTTAATGAGTAATTAACAGATGTTTTGAGTCGCTATGATTTATAAGTATATAATAAAAACTAAGTAACTATCAATAAGTAGCTATAAAAAATATTACTTTTAGTAATTATACCAATTGTCGTATATATAGATGTTACCAGGTGTGCTCGGACTTCCCCCGATGTATTGTAAATCGGGTTTTATAATCTATGTCTATCTTGATGTTGCTCAAATTAAATGTAATTTATTCTAAAATGTGAAGTATAAAATAAATTAGTCTTCGTAACAGAATAAATGAAATTTAATTTTCAAAACACCGTATTCGTGCAAAAATTTTATTAACTGGCTACAAAAGTATAAATCATAAATAATTTAACTAAGCTTTCTGAAAAAATTTACGATATTCAAAAGGATTATATTAATTGGGACCAAAGTATTGAATAATAATCAAAATTGTTTTTTTTAATTATTTATATATAGTTAATTTATAAAATACACAAATTGTTAAGATAAGGCCCAAAAGTACAAACCTATGATACATTAATAGCTAACTGTGACATAAGTATTCAATAAAAATATCAAGTCTCTACGATTATTATTTTTCCAGTAACAAAAATTTTATTTTGTTAAAACTGGTATGTAGTAAATTTCGGTGGTTTTATTCTTATAGGTTTTTCAGTCAGTTTTTTGTTGTTGTTAAGAAAACTGTTAGAAAATTTGCAAAACGACTTCCCTTAGAGTACCAATATGATAACATCAGAAATCTCCTATGTCTGTGATGATCTGAGCAATCCTTTTGGTCAAAATCGAGTACTAAATAACCAATAAGATAACATCAGAAATTTCCTATGTCTGTGATAATCTGAGCAATTGGGTCAAAATCGAGTACACATAAAAAACAAAACTCATTATGGTAAAATGAAAACATTTCTCGTTTTATTCAGAATCCGAATTACAAATAATATTTATTTTTCGTTAAAGGAAGAAGTGTTATTTATAGTTTCCAACTGTTTGATTCAGATTCTTATTTAGCCAATATTTTCAATCAAAAAACCCTTAGCACAGTTATGCTCCCAAGTTGTTAATATGTGGTTGATTCCCTTCCAAACTGTCAATGTTCAAGAGTGCTCAGAATCCGGTGGTATACAGGTCCTGTCATCACTTCCCTCGTTGTTCGCGTCCTTACGTCCTTGTGAACGAAAACGGATGGACTGTAAGGGGCAAAAAGATAAGGCAGGGTTAAAAGTGCACGTCCGCCACCCAAAAGTACGTGCGCGGAGTGAATGATTAATACATAATATTATCGAGTGCGATTTTCACGTTCACAAACGCACGGATAAATTGTCAAGGTATCCAGGCACCACGCAATCACGCGCTAATAATTCGACCGCAGTCAAATAGACCCCAACGCATTGTTAATGACTTTATGACGTAAGTAGGGTTCTAAAGCCGCGTAATCAAGAACGACCGACGAGAAACCGAATACGACTATAAACTCCATTGATTTTGTCGATTCACCAGTAAATTTAAACCCGATTGAACTGCACGTACAGCGCAGCGATGGGCTCGATTTGGAATCGCAGGAAGTTCGTACCGGATAAAATACGACGAAAAATGCATATTATATATATTTCTGAATCTCATATTTCGACGACATGACATTGAATCGATCGACATGTGCCCGACGGGATGAAATATATAGCCGCAGAAAGAGCCTGCGAAATGTCGACTTGTTTGCAACCCTCGTTTAATCAGGGGTCCGGACATTTGCCGCTGTTCGTATGCATAGAGATGCTTACTTTTTTTATGATATCGCTTGTCATTATTGCAGCACCGGCCAAGCGCATTATATTGTATAGAACGTGTGGTCGTTGTTCAGCATCATCGACCATTACCGGCGCCACACAAGACATTCATCTTTTCGTGTACGTATTGTAAACCGTTTTTAAAACCATTAAATCCGATTGTGGACTAGCGGCGACTGCGAACACGTCACTTTTTTGTACCCAAATCGTAACCCATCGCGTTCTATTGTACTAAAATATTTCCAGAGTTTGCAAACACATATTCGTGGTACGGACTCGATGATACGGTTGAGTTCGATTTCGTTTTCTTGTGTTTGAAAATTGAAGAAAACCGAAAACTCTACAGAATATATGTGCACAAAAACAATAAGTAAGTTATTGAATTTTCGTTCGGATTTCTGGTTGGACCATTGGTTAAAGTTAATACTAGACTGAAGTCAATGACCCAGCTGCCTCCTAACAAAATGACGAAGTTAGTTAACTTGTATAATGCAACAAAACACCTCTACGCCGGACCTCATGTAAGAGGTTTGCACCATAATAAGGGTATATAATTTGCATCACCCTCAGGTAATCGAAAGAGAAATTAATAATTTGCATTAAAATGAGTATATATTTGTTAATTTATTAATTATTCAATATTATAATATTAGATTACTCCTCGGTATCCTCATCGACGTCGAGACTAGACTCAAATGACGATGATAATTTTTCCGGATTTTTCACCTTATCTGGTAATATTTTGCCGTTCGACGTCCAACTATCGGTTGTATTCGCGTTTTATATATATTAATAGAATATATATCAGTTTATTATTTTGAGTGAAACCTTTTAAAAAATAAAATAAAAATTAGGAATACGAGGAACTTATCTAACATAGTTACAAAATCTTTTTCAATTATTTTAAATCCAAGTGACGAGAACTATAAGAAACAAAAATTAAATCAAATGCGATTCACATAATAGTATATAATATAGAAAATAGCACTATACTCGTAAACTAAAATAATAAAATATGTAAAAATTGAATGTGAGTATAAAATGTCAGAATTGAAATCCCGGTTACAATAACTCAATTTATTGCCGATATTTTTATCGCTGATATATAATATTTAGCAAATGTTATAGAACCAGAGCCTTGGTGATAAAATTATATTTTCATCTGTTTTTAAGACATAAACATCGCGTAAAGCTAAATATATCAATCTACATATATTTTTTATGGGTGCATGACATTTTATTGACGCTGATCGGATACGACTGAAAATAATGCAGTTTTTATACGAGGTTCAGTAAAATGTTTTGATAAAAACTTATATCAATTTATATATGAAAATTCGAAATGCAATACATAATACATCATTCGGTTTTTCGATTTTAAAATATAATACATGTATTATGTTATCTAACAAGTAAACAAATTATTATAATGTACTCGTAAAACCATGAATGAGTATAATTACTACTCATAGTCACCATAAAGTTTTGATCTCAAATATTGAAATAACACAAAAGTAGTGTTTATTGTCCAAATTATAACCGAATAAGACTAAAATCAATAGTGAATCAACGAATGACTCATCTACTCTGCGAACTTTCCATCCCTCACCAAAATGTTTAATATTATCACAATAATAAATAACCATATGGTGTTTAATCACTTCGAAACGTCCCGTAAACAGTAAACGTATGCATAAGAATATCGGAATAATATAATTATTAAGTTAAATTAAAGTACCCCATACGAATTTGTTGTTAATATTGAATTTTAACACGTCATGTACTCCGATAATGTCTGCACACGCTAATAGTTCTCGTTTTACCCTCCGCTCGTCTTTCGGGAGCGCTATCTCAACAACGGTATTGGAGTTGCAAAGAACCGACGATGGGGCGCGTGTGGAAATATCTGGTCGGACCCGCGCCAAGTTTTGAACGTCCAAATGGTGTTCGTCTGACGTTTTACACGACCCGTACGATCCGAGTAAGGGATGTATGCGTGGACGAACTGATCCCGTCGGCACATGAACTGGTCGAATTTAGCAGCCGGGGAAAATATTTGAGCGTTATCGTTGTTGAGTACATCGTATTGATAAATATTGCATTGTACGTTCGAAAAGTAACCACGTGGAACGCAATGGTGAATTGTATACGTCGACGGTACAGTTATTTCAAAACGATAGACCGAAGATAAAAAACGAATTGCCTCGTATCTAATTTTAAAAATGACGCTCCAGCCTTGTTTTAGATTCGAGTGAAAACGATAACATTTTTACGCCATGCTGCAGCGGTTACGTTACGCACAATCGCAATATCATCGCATAGTCGAATACCATACATATGTTCCCATCGAGATCGCGTAACACCGATTTCAGACGTAGAAAACAATTAATTATAATCAAATCGAATAAAAATCTATTATGACAACCGATGTTCTACAAACGAGAATGATTACCCGTGCAAACTTCTCGTTTTACTTCCATTTCAATATCAAAATTTTTCCCGCCAACATAATTATGCAAGATGAGCTTATAGCTTGTGATCATAAATATATTGCTTTTCCGTGATTAAAAACAAAAAAAAAAAAAAAACAATGTAAATATCAGTAGTACTTACGTTATAATAGGTATACTCATATTCTATAGAAACTGTTTTGAATTAATGAAAATGCGTGCAATATTTTTTCTTTTGTATTTGAAACGTTTGTTAGAGTACTTGATGATTTACAATTTAATGTCGTATATATTTTTAAATTGATCGAATCTGACTCTGGTGACCGAACTATACCTAAAGCACTCGAATGCTCGCATCTCGTCTTTTGTACAGTGACAAATTATGCGGCAACGAAACAATGGAAAAAATAATAATCTGTAGTCGAATATATTATTTCACGTACTCTTACGGGTGTTTATAGACTTTTTTTTCGTTTATTCGAAAGTAATACACGCAGAACGATAAAAATGTAAAACAGTTGAATTCAATCGAGTCGTTACATTGTGCACAGAGCTAGTGGATTTTTTTTATAAGCTTTTTCGGGACTCATGGTTATGTAATAAAACAATCAAAATTCAAAATCGAATCGTACTTCAAAAACATATACCTCAAAACTAGTTTTAAAATTGCTGAAACCCCCCCCCCCAAAAAAAAAAAAAACGTTCAAACCATTTAACTACTTTTAATATAGATGAATTATTTTTATTTTTTCAATTTAATTTAATTTGATTGTGTGAGTCGAATAAAATCTGAAATGAGGAAAAAAAATTAATTTGAAACTGAAAGAATTGAAAAATAAATCACGTATTAACTTTTTTTTTTTTTTTTTTATGCTTAAACTCAGTTTCAGCAGTATATTCTATTGTAAATTCATTACTATTATATGTGTTAATGTAATATTTTTAATTGGTTTTGAGAAACCGTAAATTGAAGTATTATTTTCATTAAAACTAACATCGATAGCAACAAAATCGACTTAAATTATTTCATACGACCACTTTGTCTATTTGCCAATCTTTAAGTACTTTATCATTTATTTCGTAAAAGTTAATTGTTTTCGGTGTGGTTCGATCAAATTTTAAACTTAATTTACATTAAAATTATGTAAAACAAGTACGTTTAAATTGTTAATTAATTCTAATGTCAAAATTTCGAATTAACTATGGTAATTAATGATTAAATAAAAAAATTATTGGCCTGGATTATTATTATATTTTTAAAATACAACCAGTTCGTAAATTAATTAATGATATTAATAAACGGTTCGAGAGCAAACGATTAAATTAAGTGCTAAATAATTACGAGTATGTTTTCTTAATTATTCATAACCATCCTAGTTCATTTTACTGTCAAAAACAAACAAGAAGGATATACACATCTACCAATTTCTAGAATGATTTCTCAAGAAATAAAAAAAACTGAAATATAACTTTTGAAGTGATTTTGTTTGAATTTTTATGGATGGCTGCAGAATCGGTATATTCACATTAAGTGCTCGTCTTATAACACACTTATCGTTTCATCAAGCATATAATAAACGGGTTTGTAGTCAATTGTTCAAAAATGCACTGGCATTTTGTGAATTAATCATTCTTAATAAATTTCTATTCAATGACTTTGACATTCCTTTTTATTACTATTATTATCATGACGAATAATTGTGTAAGTAAAGTTATATATAGGTGTATATTGTTTCACATTTAATAAATAGGCTGTTAAAATCTTTTGAACTAAAACACAATGTTTCTTAAAAACTTTATTTTTTATCCTAAAGCAATCTCCACGCTCTCTCCTACTTTTAGTTCCATACAATACCGTCAACTTGTATGACACTGACGTCCTTCATCTCGTGATTAATGTTCTTAAAAGGTTTTAATTATATAAACTTGCCTTTTATTGATAATGAGATAAAATAAGCCGGTGCAGTAAAACGTTTTATAGAGGACAATTAATAATTAACTATTTTCTCCTATCGGAAACGCGAAGTTTTTAAAAAAATAATTTAATTTTACCAAAATATTCAAATATATTACAATAATAATACATCCATTCTTTTTTTCTGGCATTTAAGATTTTTATTCTATTTTATTGGATTCCAGTTCAGAATGTAATCCATTATAATAAAATGCTTTACTATTTCCAATTGCTCATATGGTAATAGGTATAATAACAATTTATTTAAATACCACATTGTATACTTAGAATCTGTGGCCATTAAGAATTGCTGCGAGGGCCTTAGAAAAAGGAAATTCATTTTTATAACATATGATGATACAAATTGTATTTTTTTTTTACGGTAAGCCCATGTTTTTATAATATAAATATATTAATAAAAAATATTATATAAATATAATAATAACTCATATTTTTAAACTGTTTAGTACTATATGGTTGGACGTGAGCCGATGCATTTTACAATGAAGGAGATAATCGAGTGATAGAGTGTATTTTCATATATTCCTAATTTTGAAACTATTTACGCATTCTTCCGAGTGTCGCTACGTGTTGCGAAATAAATTCTTTTGTATCGCGTTGAGATTTATAATTTCCATAAAATATATTTGTAAATATTTTCAAAATCTTTGAGAGACAGAGGAGTGGGTTCAGACTGGTGATACTCGCGTAGGTGACCTGTACGGGTAGTGGTCAATAATGTGTTTTCCTATCGTACACATGTGCTTTCACATCAATGGAAATGTCACAGTCGGGCGTGCGCCCCTATGCTCCGTCACGATTTCCTTTAATTCATATTTAGTTGGTATTCTATGTGCGTATCATAATGTGCTCCGTCGATAAAAACACAATTTAAAAATCCTCTACACCGCATCACCACGAGTCCGGGGTCGATTCAAGAAAAAAAAATTCATTAAATAATAACTAATATATAGTGTGTAACACGAAGTGGTAAAAAAGTAATTTCATTTTTTTACTTTTTAAAATGTTATTACGCGTTCTGCACGTCCCAAATTTCGAAGGGTCGCAAATCTTCTCGAGTGGTTTCGAGGTAAGCCATCGGGGCCTATCCGGATTACCGGTTAATTCGACTGTGACTAAGAAAATCCAAAGGTTATTTATTACTATTATTTTTTGATAAATTACATACGTATTTATGATGGTCTTAGCGTCTTGTTTTGAGCCACTATTCAGTATGCATTATGCTGTACGACAAACAACGACCGCTCTCGTGAGAACATAAACGTTTAAGAAATGTACTGCTACCCTGTCCGACCTGCAATTACGATTTCGCTGACGTAGACGCACAAACACGTTTGTACTTAATGCGTTCGGGAAGGTATATTTAACTGCAGGATGAACTGCATAGTCAATATACCAACGGGCCACGTCGTAAGAGTAACTTCAATCGCATTTAACTGGCGATCGTTCGTATACACCATGGAAATTCGAATTTTCTTTTCGGTTTCGAGTGTCTACAAAACATCAAATTCATTTTTTTAGCGCTCACAACTGTCACATCGACTGCGGTACCCCAAAAAGCCGAAATCGATCATCTCGTTGTGTAATCAAGTCACTTCGGATAACTTCGTAATTTCATGCATTGTATACTTAGACTATGAACAGAACGTTCCTCGGCGTTATAGTATCGTATTTAATACATGAGACGCTTGAATTATACAGAAAACATTTATAATTAATCAACGGTTTGTTGTTTTACGAAATACCGGCAAACCGTTTATCAACAAACTTGACGGTACTTTCAAAAAAAAAATAATATAAAAAAATCGTAAAAAAAAATACGTACCGTTAGTTACAAAATTTTTACTATACAACTATATGCAACTAAAACAACGTATTGTTATATAATATGATAATATTTTACGGTAAGAATTATAAATAAAATTAATAATAGTACGTTTGTATACGGGTACAAGTGTGCTCATGTCATAGCTCGTTAAATTTGTTTACGTAAGACCATTATGAGCGTTTATTCGATAAATTGCAATTGTTTAAAATATATCGTATTGAGTAGTTAAAAGATAAATTAGTTAAATAGAAACGTATTTTAGTGAAAATGTGAAAAATATTGGTTAAACAGAGGGTTTCGTTAAATATAAGTTTATGCATATATTATACATTATAGCTGCTAAGCAATCATTGTATTATAAGTAAAATATACGCAACATTACGGTAAATGGCAAAATCCAATCAAGAAGAAAAAAAAATCTTTGAAGGTTATATATATTTTGCGAAAAATACTTACGTTATGTGCACGTACCATACAATTTGTAATAATGTGATAGTCATAAAAATGTTTATGTTACTCGATAACTGTATTATTTCTTGTTATCATTGTTAACAAGGACAGAACGTTAAAAAAAAAAAAAAAAATTATAAATGTCACGTGTCCATTTCGATAATGAAAACTTTGACAAACTATAACCGTCGGCTTTGGCCAGTTCAGTATTAAATACGATAACAATATCATTTAGTGAAAGGTGCAAAATAATCGTTTTACGTCAGATACGGAATGCAATCGTTTCGCATCGTGTCGTTTAAACTCTTCTTTTCCCGAATATCGTGTAATTTTCCCACTAAAGTGACCGAATGATCTTTAACGAGCCGCCGTTAACCTAGGCGCGCAAAACGGGGGAGAGGGTTAAAGGGATTCGACCTCACCCGCTCTGGATGTGTGTAAGGAAATGTAAGTTTGTATTTCCAAACCGAACGATCAGACGTTTCTGCCCGCGTAAAATGATACTAGACGAGCAGTTAGGTGGTAACCAAATCAGATTTCCCGTCGTTATCTGTTAATATTTGTTGTTATCAATTTATTGCCATTGGAAACGTCGACGGATACAGCGGGCGCATTGAAACCACGGGTTTCCGTAACGGGAGCCGTGCGCGCACGATACGAAGTTTCGGTGAGATTATCCAACACTCGTACTGTAATGCGTTTAGCTGGTCACATATTACGCGTTTTAACAATTTGTTTTTCGAAACAAATACTATTGGGAGCGTACACGCGTGAAATGGCGTATCCTAACCTCGTTATCCAAAATACTGTCATTTGATATTTAAACGTACTCGTGTACAGATCGTATAACGTTTTTGTTATTTAATTTGTTTTAAAATGGGGCATTAAATGGATTAGATATAAATACATTAGATGATGTGGAAGCTGTTTGCTTAGTTTATGCAATGTACACAAGTTTGTATCAACGTAAGGAGGGAAACAAAATTGTAACAAAAATTATGAAAATGATAAGAATGGTTTTGCAGCGGTTACTATCTGACCAACTTGAGGTGGAGGGTGTTGCACAATAAGTCGATGTCTGGTAACCAAATAAACTGATTATAAACCGAAACGCTGCAAAATGTCGAAATACCCAGTGTGAATACAACATGGAAAATATAATGTTTAATTTTAGATGTTGCCGCGTCCAAAACGCTCAAAATTAAACCTGCGTGTTTCGAAGCGTTCGGGCGCGTGGTTTTTTCCCTGGTGTGAACATGATCATAATATTATTATGTTGATGCATGTTTGATTTTTGGCGTTCGAGCGCTGCATCAAAAACGCTCTAGTGTGTAACCAGTTTAATACGGTTTTCTGCGAGTTACGGTAACCGCACGTAGTAACACAACCGTCGGTGCACATTTTTCCCAGATTGTCTATGCACGATCATGGTCGTCGATCGTTTAATTACGTGGCGTCGACAATGCTACCAACACACAGCTACAATAGTTATTTTGTTATTATAAAATTAATATAATAATTTTTATTCACCGAATCCATATAACGTAACGATGGCAGTGCGAATACGATTATTTCGAAAATATATAAATTCCCTTTGTATACCACACGTCACGATTTATGGATGTTAGCATTTTACGTGGTCGGGAGTAGCTTATTTTTGGTTCACATCAATCACGTGGATCTAGCGGCGTTGTTTTAATTGTTGTCGATATCGGATTCGTTCTCCCCGTATCGTCTGAAAATTCGATATCGCGTAATCAAGATCACCAATATTGTTTCGTCTATAAAATCACTATATAATGTTAAGTTATTTCAATTTCAGTAATATTATTTGATAATTACAATATTTTTCCATTCGTTTAGTAAATATTCATGTATTAATTTATAGAATTCAATTCATTATAAAACTTTTCAAAACTGTTAGTGATATTGATCAATTTAAAAACATCCAATATTAAATTTTAAGTAAAATACTGTTTTTGACTTACGTTTTTTGTTTGTTATATCTACATTATTTTATTCAGTAATTCGTGTATGTTAAACAGAGCACTCAATGATTTATTAGTTGTATGCGTTATAAATCACGAGTAAAAAAAAAAATATATACTACCGATAAAATAATTACTTAACATTCGCCAATTATAATTATATTTTAATTTAATTTTAAGTGATGTAAATCAATAAATGTTACACTTCTATACAGAAATAATTATGTAATCATATTTCTAAAATTACAATGTATAAATGGCATTTTTGTTATAATTTTAAATGTATAAAAGTATATAGGTAACCTTCATAAAAATATACAACAGATTAAAAAAAATAATAACTAAGAGTTAAATTTCTCAGTGTATTCATATTTTGTGTTATGCCATTATTCTTACAGGGATGCGATATTATTATTGTTAATAATAAATAGTATCTAGTAATCTGTTTTTTATTTAATTTTTTTTAATTTTTTTTGTACACTTTACGATTTTATTTATTTTGAAAGCTACATTTTCAATGACATCGTGATAATTAAAAAACTTTAATATGGTTTTCACAATACGGTATGGGTCACTAAGTTAGTATACATAATAAACACGGGACTTGAAGAATTCAAGTGAACGGATAAAGTTATAACAGCCGTACATTTTTATTTTAACGCACAGACAACAAAGGATTGTATTATTTCCCATGAGTGTTTAACATATTCCACAGTAAAAAGCGCTGACGTTGAAATCTGTTTGTTATCCGACATTCCAACTGACGTATGGAGTTTACTAAAAATACTGGAAAAAAGTATTTGTTGACGAATCCGTAAAATATTAAACTTTACAACATAATTTGTTTGACAATATCGTCTTATTTTCGATATCAGTAACCAATTTCGGCCCACAATAATTTTTTAAACGACCCGCCAAAGTATTAAATCAAATTTAAATTGTTTTTCGCTATTTCGAATTTTATGATACTAGCTACTAGTGCTAAAAATAAGACTCAGCAATTAAAAATAACTTACACACAAATTTGAATATAATTTTAAAAACACTCGAGAAAATGAAAAGCTGTTTTATTTATTTGAAAATTCTTTTAACTTAGATCCAGAAAATATTGAAACTTCTTTAAAATTATAAATTATCTAACTTCAATTTAATAATTATTTAAAAACAAAATTTTAACGTTTTAAAAACTCTGAAAATATTGTTGAGTTCTATTAAAATCTATCCATAAAGGATTCGATAACATAAAGGATAAACATTCGACAGTTTTCGGTCAAAATATTATATTCGGTTCAACTAATGAAAACACTTGCTGACAAATATAAATTTAAGAACATGTTTTTCCAACTATAAAAATCAATAAAAGCAAAACTCTGTCTTGCATAAAAAATGAATATCAGGGTTTGAAATCGATTTTATATATCGATAAAAATCGTTCAAAAATTTTCAATTTAACAATGTCAGGCAAACTTTCATTTTAATTTATTATTTACCATTATGTTATAATTACCATGTAATTTACCAAATAGTGTGACTTTGACTTGTTATGTGTCACTCGATTGGTGTAATACAACCTACCAAATTACCAACTCTTAATTGTAACGAGTCGCGTATATATTTCTCCGTTATCGACTGCTATTATTTACCATGATTTTGGTGTTTCTATATCTTTAAAACTATTCTCATAGTATCTGAATAATTAATATGGATCAACATCAGTGTGATCCTATAAAAAATTGTTTTCATGTGCTAAGTATATTTAACACCCAATAAAATAACATGGAACCATGACACTACTTATTAATAGATCCTGGTGACGGTAGCCTCCGCGCACTGTTTCAAATTTATAATATTCATAAATATTAGTCGATTTATAATGTTGACATGTATAACATACAATATTAGCCATAATTTGTCGATGCACATACATGTCTAATGAGGTCATCATATTGGGAGAAACTAATGACAACGATATTGAAAAAATGTTAATTTTTAAATACCCGGTATAAAACATACTAATGATGATAATGGTTTATATTTATATAATATATAATATTAGTATTATATATAATATTATTATATTACATATTATTAATATTATTAAATATAATTAATATAGACATATAATGAAAAACGAAATTAAAATTAAAATCCATAAATATTATTTCAATTTCAACCCTTGATCTGTTCACACCGTTCTTTGGATAAATTCTAGCGAATTGCAACTTAATACTATCATAACAAAAACAAGGTCTACACTAATATTAAATAAAAGATAACGTTTACACTTTAAAATCTTTTTCTTATTTATATAAATTAATACAAAATAAATTAATTTTATTATTAATATTAATAATTTATTACTGTTCTTATATTAAAATGTGATTAGAATAAAATATAAGTTTTATATTCAAAGCAGAAAGTTGAAGTTCTTGGCCTGCCAAGAATTTTTTTTTTTTTATTGCTCTACGTAAAAAAAGTTTGTCACCACCGCTCTAAATGAATGCGAGTCTTCCCTATTCTCTCTCCTCTAAATTATCTTCTCTTTGCGTTCCTTCATATTAGTCATTCTTGAAGCTCCTGACATTTTCTTTCTTTCAGTATTTTTCTCTTTTTTTTTTTTTTGTTAATGCAATCAGCCTTGCAGTCTCTTTCGATTACTATTTCGAGATTTCTCTTTCACTTTATTCCTCGACATGTCAAAAAAAAAATCACTCGTTGGCATTTAGATAATCCAATTTTTCCCTTTATAATATGGTTTAATGCAGTTGATCTGTAATAGTATTAAAACGAGATTGGATGAATGACAGCCGTATAATGATGTATTATTTGGACGAAAATTGTTTATACTGATTATAATACTATGCACCCGATTCTATTCAATACCTTGAATACAAAAATCAAAATAGAACAATATCGCAAGCGTTACAATAAACGTTTATCAAATATACAAAGTTAAATTTATGTATGATTTGTTCAACAACAAACACTTATTAATTAGACTAATTGTTCGCAAAAATATTGAAAAACCCTCGATGTATGACGATATACAAATAACATCTGACATTTTTTAATTCGTTGTGACTGTAATGAATGAAAGATCTCAGATACGAATCTTTTTTCTTATCAACAAAATCTCAATGAGGAAAAAAAAGTAAAAAAAATCGTTTTGCGAGCAATACCGTATTTATAGCCCGAAACGCGGGTAAACGTAACATCATACGCATCGAATGTTTCGTGCGGTTCACGGTCAACCGTTGTTCACACGAGTCGGTTTGCAATACAAAAACAAACAAATAAAAAAAAGAAAGAAATCGGATGGTATTTTCCATCACTTCGAACGGACGTTTTGTGCGACCGTCCAAATGTGCATGTCCATTTGGGTTCAAATATTATTGCCGTACAAACATACAGCAATAACAATGATAATCCTTACGAAAACCCCGAGTCAAGCGGGTCGTATGAACAACACCAAAACAAACAGTACGTCGATACTTGCGAAGCTGCGGTGGCGGCAAGGATGACCTTTTACCGTTAACATGATAATAATATTTTTCATCATTGCAAACACAAACACACATACACGCGCGCGCAGATACTTTGCGGGTATTACGTGTTAAACGCTGCGAAATACTACAAAAGATCGTTTTGCCCGAGTAAAGACTGCTTGTCACCCGAAATGCAGTCCAGTGACTCGCATACTCGCACCCACGATTAATGACGTACATCAATTTTGCCGTCACCTGCCGCGTATTATTATCATAATTACGTATAATTTATCGATCAGGGTCGCCTACCCAAGATTTGTGAATACGCACATCTCGAATGGTTCGTGTCACGTTTGTTATGCTTCTCGCGTGTATATAATTCATTTTCGACGAGTGTATGATATGTAAAGTGTGTAGATATTTTCGGATAACCAATAAGGTACATTACCTAGCTGGTCTTGTTGAAACCCGTCGAGATTACGCACGCGCAGTTTTTTGAAAATTATTTTCCCGACTCGAACGGCTGTCCGTAAATCGTTTTCTTATGTTCAATAATTTTCACGACTTGCATTTTGAGAACGTATCGGCCTTAACGATGGATAAAGTCGTCGAGACATTTTAACAAGAGCTCATCTTTGTGGTTATAATTTTATTTATGCAATCGTAAGCCCACGCTAAAACATTTTTAAAGCTATTCCTCTAACGAAGAGAAATTTTATTTTATTTTTCATTTTTATTCATATGACATCGTTTATGCAATACACGTATTAAATACTAACTGACTATGACGATTCTCTGAGTTATTATAATCGAGTAAAAAAGGTTTATAGTTAAATTGTTTATACAGTGATTGCAAACCACAATATATAGTCTTTGAAAAAATCCATCTTTTTATACCTTTATTAATCCATCAAGTTTTGTTATAAACTTTGAAAAATTGCGTTCGCATTCAAATCCTGGTATTACTTATCATATATCAATAGATATTCATTTTTGAAAATTTTCATATTTGATTATCAAATTTTAAATCTATGTTTTTTATATTTGGGCACCATCAGTTATAATGAAGATCCTATATTATGAAATTAAAGTCAGCATTTCATATAAGGACTTCATAAATTTACCAACATTAAAGTTGTCAATCACGCGGAAAAACAAGGGGAAAATTAATTAGTGATTATAATAATTTAATTACCAAAAATGAAGATCAGAAACAATTTTTAATTTAGACAATTCATGATTACAGGCAAAGGTATCCCGATGACAAAAAAATATACCCTAAAAAGTAATTTTTAACTTCACTATTTAATTTTGTAATATTTATATTTATTTTAATTGTTTATATTATTTATCTATGAAATGCTTGTATATAACTTGAATTAAAAATATGTATTATAATGTATTTAAAATAGAGCACTTCACGATTATTTCTTATATCATGTTAAATAATTCAAATTAAAATATTTTAAAAACGAGTTTTTATATTTTTTAGTTGAATGGTTTGTTTGACGAAATATGCATAAGTAACAATTTTTATAGAAAATGTAATTTAAAAAATATCTTATTCTGTGCATTTTTTACGTATCTCATATAATTTAGGTCAAAATTGAAAATTACGAAAATATTGAAAAATCACACTTTTTGGATTTTAACCCCTTTGAGGGCCCTTATAGGATTAACCAATTTTTATGAAACTTAAGACAAATTATTTTTTTTATAGTTTTGAAGAAATGTTATGGGTAGCCTAATTAAATTTTAAAAAAAAAAGTAAGGACCACCCCAATATACATGTATACCTATTTTTATTAATCCTTAGCAGAGAATAAGGCACTATCATTTTATCACGAAGTTGTATTATAATTGGTCACTTAGGTACATTATAATATTTTTTTTTATTAGATTATAAAATAAAAATAATAATAATATATTACATAATTATTATTATCGTATCTCAATATTCATACAATTCTAGTAGTACAAGCATGTACCACTTTTGCCTATACATGACGCCGTTTTAGTAATTTTCCTATTGTAATTGAATATGTTTACAAAAGTAAGATGTAGTGTATATAATAATTACAAGTTAAGGAAAACAGTGTGAATAAAAGCACAGCATCCATTTTTTTCATTCATTATTCGTGACTCATAGTAAAATTATAAGATGATAGTTATGAAATGTCTATCAATCATAACATACATATTTCAAAACAATTAAATCAGCATTTCACATTATTTATATTTTCTACGATATATTTTACAAATAAGTTTTTTTTTTTGTGAATATTTTATTTATATTTTTTTGTTTGATATAGAATAAAAAATAAACTAAAAAAATAACTATTACATAGATAACACAAATATTTCTAAACACCCATACACTAATTTTAATTTTTTTTTTTATATACTACAACGTGTTTTGCTTTAAAGTACGTTTTTAAAATACTTAGAAATAAATAAAATGAATGTTTATTTTTTTAATTGTATTACTTTATTTATTTGTAATTTAATATTTGAGTTGGGCACGTTATTACAATGTTATTCGTGGTATCAAAAATTTACCACATTTAAATAAATTGAATACACAATTTTATATGATATATATTGTCAAAAATCAATGCTTTTTGTCTTTATATATCGAACTGGTAAACAATTTTAATTAAAGAAATCGGAGAAGTATGTACTGCGATTGAAGTGAACACATTATTTATGAATTTTAATGATTTATTCTTAGGAAAACCTGAGTTGTACATGAATCCATTGCATCATTTCTAAGGTTAATGTTGCTCCGGCCAAATCAATTTGTATGCATTTCAAAGAAATATGGTTGATTGAGAATATATATCAATGCGAATCGAACATAATTAAAAGCAACCGAGTACTTGACTTAAATATTTCTTATAATTAAGATTTAATTAATTACTAAGGAAAACATCAAAAATGCCTATGTTATTTATTTATTATGTTCGAATTCTTTTAAACGACCTTTTTCTGAGAATACCTTTATTTTGCGTGTGTATAGAATAATATTGAAATTTCAAGGATGTCTTTATAATTAAGAATTTATTTTAGTTCTAATGATATCCTATATAGTATTTAACACATGGTGGCTGTAATATATACAAAGAATCAAAATAGTTTAAGACGTAAAATAATGAGCAATTTACAATTCATGATCTCGTTTAGAAAGAACTTCCACAAGGTATGACCAAATTTAAAACAAAAACCAAAAAAACACGCTTTGTTAAAATTCAAATCATAATTAAATTTATAAAAATCACTTCGAAATCAGAAACTGACAATTTCCAAACTCTTAAAAAAAAATGTTTGGAATAACACTACTTATTTCAAACGACATAGTAATTTTCAAGAAAGCTATACTTCTGAAAATACTATTTTATTTAACAAATCTATACACATTTAAATTTTATGAAGAAAATGCATGATTGATATAAGATGTTGAATTTTCTATTGATATACGACACATGTACATTTTGCATGTCGGGCAGTTTATAGATGTACACGATTTGTATGGGTTATAATTCTTATATGTAAGTAAGTACAATCAGTCATTTGTCCTCATGTTATTAATATTTTCTTTTTGTGATATATTTATATATATATATATATATTGTAACGTGGTCGGGAATGACCAGTTAAATATATGATATTCAAGGAAGGTTTTCTAGTCCTTGTGAATATATTATACCGTAGCTCGGGAGCATAAAAGGAAAGATCTTAATATTACAAATAAATGTAGATTTATTTAGTTTAGTTATTATTATTTAATATACATATATGAATATGACTTACGGACTATGGACTACATCAAAACAATATGGAGTTCAGCTACATCGGAAGAACGTCGTGGCAGAACTGCCGCGACTTAATGTAATATCGTAAACATGTAAATTAACGCGATGTCTACTCAGCAATATCCATATTACATAAGTAGACATTAATAATATGTAACAATCGTTATAATATATATATATATTAACTTATTATTGATTTATTATATAGTTACCTACTACAATTCGAACTGCAATACATCTTTATCTTCTTAAGAGCTATATACTCGTAAGAGTTCGACGAAAAATTATGTACACAAGGTGAGCAATCGAAAATGACTAGGAAAATTTATTAGAACTATTATCTCCACACAGTAATTGGCTTGGAGATGACCAACTCTGTTTAGTTAAAAGAATATTTTGTTTTATGTAATAATGTTTTAGTTGTATTTTATTTAATAAATAAATAAAAAAAAATTTTCATTAGCTTAAAAACAAAAGGTTTAATATTTCATTACATCGAAAATATTTTAAATTATAAATTTTCTCCAGAACGCTTTATAAATTAATATTGATACAAAACAGTTTTTATAGGTCCTAATGTGTTATTCATGGTATTTTAAGAATTGTATTGGAATTTTAAAGACAACTTTCTGTTCTTAACAACTATTATCGTATCATTGAATTTTAACGCAATGTTGTCATCCATCATTTTTCAAAATATTTATCTGTAGTGACTCGCTATATGCGTGTTCAAAACTGACTTAATTGAAGCGTGTACATCATGTTATTAGTTTGATTAGTACTTCGACATTCATATCGAATTCTCAAAGTAGAAATTATAACAAAACATCTCAATCATATCAATTTTTCCAAACACAAATAAAGGGTGTTATAAATAAATAAGGTTCGTATATGTACAGCTTATTGATTAGGTAAATTAAATGGCTGATAATTATAGTTAACCGACGAACACATCTACGTATAGAATAATAATGTAGTGCGTTATAATAATTCAATCGCGTTTCCTTTGAACCTCTAGTTGGTGTTACTCATAGCATAATAATAATAATAGTGATTATTATATTATATCATTATACTTCTAGAGAAACGTTGTTTGTATAACGGTTGAACGATTAACGTTTCGATAGTATGCGTTGTATACGTCTATATCGTTAAAACGGTTGTAAAGAAGTTTTTTGTTGTTTCTAAAACATAGCATATCATCTACATGTTCACAATAATAAATTATTTAAAAGCGTTAAAAGTATGCAGTGATAAGTCCAACGGACAAAAAATGTAAAAGAAAATATTTTCGATACACTAAATGTTCACGATGACGTGCATAATATCTAATAATATCATAACAACACTGCAATATTAACCAGTATTAATTATTTTTTACGAAAATAATAATAATTATTATTTTTATTTTCTATTATCTATCAATTATTAATGCCGTTTGAAATTGAATTGAAAAATTAAATCCAAAATTTGTTTACAATAATATTAAAGAAAAATATAAACGTTTACAGTCGTAAACAACTGATATATTTTTTAACAAGCTTATTTTACCGTTTCGGTGAATTAATCCTTGTGTTGTTCTATTTAGCTTGTGTGGTCGTAATATTTCACATTCGTTATAGGATTTCGAGTTTATTGGATTAATAGTGTTAAATGAGTTACTTAAATATTACAATAAAACCGTTTATACCACGGTGAAATAACAATATTGTAGATTTTAAAACTTACACGAATCATGTATATGTATATAAATAAAGAGAGAGAGAGAGAGATTATTTATTTTGCTTAATAGGGGACAAACAAAATACTCGACAACCGTTTGAATTATTGTGAGCGTTTTCATTAATATATTTACATCCGATTCGTATTAATAACTGACGTGATTTAAGTTTTTTCTGTTTTTTCACAATTAAAAATGTTAATACATGCTGTCACATACAATATATGAATGTGAGTTATGTGTCAAAATTCGTTAAAATAAATTCAAGAATTTAATTTAAATTACTCGGATTGTATTTTGGTGTTTCTATTATTTATTTATTTATTTTGTTTTCGAGATTGACCTCTATAAAATCATTCAATCAAATTAAATCGATTCGATGTTTAAATATTTCAAAAAATAGACATTTGCAAAGATACAATGCTCAATAAACGTATTGTTAAGTTAAGTCTTAC
Source organism: Sipha flava (assembly GCF_003268045.1). Classification (NCBI taxonomy): domain Eukaryota; kingdom Metazoa; phylum Arthropoda; class Insecta; order Hemiptera; family Aphididae; genus Sipha; species Sipha flava. Next base: position 1,314,162 of record NW_020271758.1, on the reverse strand, counting down.
AATTCGTAACCAAATTTCTAATATCTTTCACTGGATTCTACCTCACAATCCCAAAGTTTAAATACGATGCATGGCTTATTTAATATATTAAGTGAAAAAATCATTTAGGTTTGATGCAAAATCATGTTCGTTAATATTTGTTTAAAATACGTCTCTGAAGCGATTTCGCTGCATAACCGAGTGCCGTTTAACTCACGGTTTCACAATCACCATTTCGAAATGAATACTTATAAACAAATGTACAACTGAGAAAACATAAAAATAATGATATTGTGCACGTGGACGCGCGAAAGTGTTATCATATTTGTAGTTTGTAATATTCCAAAATGACAAATTTATTTATTTGATTTCATTTTTTGGTATTTTAGGTAAGGGTGTTTAGGTTTGGTGAAGACGTGTTTGAGATTCTTTTTTCTTCTATCCGACAAATATTTGTCTGCACGTCATAAACGTTCAGCAGCTCCATGTGGTAATCACGCGTGTACAAAAATAGAAGTGACAACCAATGTTGTCACTATAAAAATAATAATAATATCACAAAAGAAATAACTCGCCTATAGCCTACGGACGGGATTTATAAAAATGATCAATCAAACATCCTTTGAAACGTCTAATGTCGTTAAAGGCATAACTCGATTTGTGTATGAACGTGCACTCTGTCTCTTTCTTTCTATGTTTCTCTCACCCTCTTTCTTTCTGGGATTTTATTGTACATGCGGTCCGCGACAATTCAATTAATAACATACATGCCCATCTATTTCATCTCGTTTGATTTATATATAAATATAGGTACGCAAAATTGATGAAACATCAAAGCGTTTCGGCCATTGTCAGTCTATCAACTCGTGGAGGACGGAAAATATATTTTTTTCGATCGATTATTTTATTTTTTATTTTACCGACGGCGAGAACAGTACGATACACGCCGTCTTCCTGTTTATGAAATGTATTTTTTTTTTAAATTTTTGAAATTATTTTGCGAGTTATTGGCAAATATTTGTAAGTCAATTTTTAGAATTTGCAAGTCAGAACTTTCACCGTGAAATAAAAAAATTAAAATTTGGACCAACATCAAGTAGGTAGTGAAAATAATGGTGAAGATTCAAAAAAACATTGCAATACTTGAGTGGGCCAACTTCACTAACGTTTACGTTGACTTTCATAGAACGATGAAGCTATAGCGCTATTTCTGGTGCAGGTAGTTTTTAAAACGGTGTGCTCTATAAATTTGCATACACTTGTATTCCGCAACACGGAATCGCAGTGAGAAATTAACGGTTCCGTGCAATTCTCATTTTTGTACTTTAAATGTAAACATTTACTACGAGTGTAATAGATAATCACGGTATTATAATACTGTGGTTATCTATTACATATTATATTATTTTAATATATAAAATATACGAGAAAAAAATGTGATCATAAAATAATAGCCAATGGAAAAAAACGTACGAATTTCGATGGAAACATTATTGAATTATGTACTTGTAGTATCATATGTACATATGCACTTGGTAAAAAAAAGACTTTACTTTAAAAATGTAAACGAGGACTATTATGAATATTCGTTTATACCAAGCGTTTTTTTTTCCCCCTCGATAAGATAATAGTTTCCATAACCTTTGATTTGTATCGATAACATGTAAAATGAATCTTAACTCATCAAAACATAGTTTATGTGTAATTTCGGGCCTTAACAAATTTTACCGTGATATTTGTATACAACAAAAATACGTAACAGCTAATAAAAACAATCAATTATAATACGGAAACCGAATATTATTTATTTATAACATATTGGTTAGAGAAATCATGAAGTTGTACAACGAACTTATCCTGTTGTGTATGATAATTTTTACGTATAGAATTGCTTAAAGTTTAAATTTAACAAAAACAAACGTTTCGACATAGTTTCGGTTCCCGGTAATGATTATCGCGTAAACTTAGGTCGGTACTTCACGTCGTACAAATAATATTATTTTCGTAAGCACGCGCATTAACTATTTATTTTATGATATTTCATCATTATTTGGCTAATGGATATTCTTGTACAAATATATTACGTGTTTCGACAACCAACAACGTAACCATCAAAAAATATATGACGTGTGAATAATTAATTATCCCTTTTTTCTTCTTTTTTTATAACATGATAAAACATAATATGTATCTTCATATACAAAGAAATATTAAATAATCTGTACTAAGCAGTACAATATCTGATGGATCCGAAAAATCTAATGTATTTGTAAGAAATTTACTCATCATTAGAGCGTGAATTTATATTCTCTTAAAATAGACAACATATGATGCTTATATTCTATTAAAAATTTGAGTATATGCTTGTAATATTGTTTAAAAATATTAGTAAAATATGTAAAATATGCTTTCTTTATCACTTTATTTTTTTAACGTCAAAATGAATAAATATAAATAATAAAAATAACTAACAAATTTAATAAAACAATAATCAATGAATAATAACATTATTAAAATAATAGTTAGTATTCTTAAACACTATATTTTTTAAACTTTGTTTTAATGAAAACATGTGATAATTTACGTGGTAACTAAATATTATCAATTATCTGGGTCGCGTCTTATCGCAGTAGTTGAAATTATAGATAGACTATCTATTATCAGGTCTATGGTTAAAAATTTGAATTCACAGTTGATAGTTTCATAAATCGTGGTTGAAATGCACATATTTTTTCCATTCCTGGAAATATTTCGATACATATATATTTTTAATTAGTGAAATGTGCAAAAATATGATTTTATATGAATATATTCCCTTAACATCAAAATATGCACTTATATGCAAATTAACATTTTGTATTCAGATGAACTATGAACCGTTGACAAGTCTTACTCTCGTAGTTATACGTACATCTATTAAAGACATGTTTTTGAATAGAAATCCGTGCTCTACTCAACACCATACAATTTCCGTCACTCTACTTATTGCACACAATTATATGTTCCAATTAAAAAACCGGTAAGGTTTATATATATATATATATATAATTAAAAAAAAATCGTAAACCGCGTTTCCACCGAGATCTAAAATGCACACGAAAAGCACTCAACTAAATTATCACGATACGTATACATGCAGTCAACTCTGATTGTTGTTCATTAGGTTTCCACGAGTAATGTCAGTGCAATTTCGCCGAAATGTCGCAAGAGTTACGCGCGCGCGGAGGACGAAACAGGACAGTCGGAAACACTGTTGTTTTAAATGAGACGAGACGTGCGTTTTATACACTTCATTATTCTGCACGCACACACTCGCACGTATATATAATAAATGTAGATATATCGGTCGTACATTTGCGTAAAAATCACGCACTCCTGTCATCAATCATTGATGTACAAATGGGAGAACTAATCAGATCTGTACGGAACCGATTTTATAGCCATTATAGTACACTTGTATCACGTATCGTTTTCGTCGTCTTGCGTTTGTGAGTGTCCAAACATTATTATTGTACGCGAATGTTAAGCTAAACCAATAGACATAATGTGTACCGTCGTGCGATACGTTTACGCGGTGGTTTACGCGTCACGCACCTGTAACGATGTATGTCGTATAACGCTATGATACGTGCACGATAAATTAGGCGGATGATGTGCTTGTCAAAAATCACGAGCTGTTATTGAAATAGATTTTGAGTTTATTTAATGGAGACGTCGCTAATTCGATTACCGCATTTCACGACGTGAACGCTTGTTGAAATACGATCGTTTTATCAAAATTGACGTTTCTCCACGCGCATTTTTTTCCTCGACCGTATGGCGTTCGATCGTATTTCATTTTACGGGTACATCTTATTATTTTCACGCCCTGACTAGAACAAGATAATCGCATATTGTCGGCGTCAACCGTCAGTTTTGAGCGAAGGCCAACAATTTAAAACCTATAACGTTGTTAAATCATTCACTCGCTCCGTAAACAAATGTACTAATGTGCTAAACAAATAAAAACATAAATCAATGCTTTAATTCAATAAAATTAAACTAATATAATAATTAGAATTTACTAATTTAATTTGTTAAATTAATGCTAATTATTACGGATTAGCGAACGAGAATCTCTGGACCGATGCATTTCATGTACATAAACTAACTAAACTATAAAAAAACACTTTTAATTTAAATCGACAATTTATTCACTTCATATCTAAGCCTCAGCGTGCAACATTTATAATCTAAAATGATTTTTTAATATGTTACTGTCATTAAGTTAATTGAAATTTAGTCGTTTTACTGTGACTAATTGAAATCAGTCAACATTGAAAGATTTATTAACGTGGCTGATGAAAAATGTTACAGCAGTCTTGGAGTTTACTTGTTCACTATACTAATTTTAAAATCGTATTTTCATCGAAACTAGACATTTTTACGTACTGCCGATTGCATAATATTATAATATTAACAATATATTTTGTTTATTTCAAGTATAAAACGATCGAAAACTTAAATTTCTATCATAAAATTAAAAAATACTCCGTAACCCGAAATGAAGTATTAAATACGAACAGAATAAATAATACCTATGGTAAATGTATTATTAATACATGTGTATTTAATAACTACTATATAAGTATCATGTAGGTTGATTCTTCAAGAAACATATTACGTGTTCGACGTATTTATTATAATGGTGTACAAGCATATAGCGCGCAATGGTAAATTATTTATGGTGATTGAAGTTCATCAAAAGTCGCGTAGTTGATAAATATTTAAACTCGTTTAAAAATTTAGGAACAAAACAGAATTTCAATTGGCTTCGGAGAATTGCTTTAAATAACACGTTATTATGTACATTTCACTGCGCTATGTAAATTATGTCTAACGCTCGAGACAGTAACAGCAATAATAATAATATTGTGTACTAACCAGGGTTCGCAGTCTTAAACATTCTGTTTAAAAACGTTCGGTTTAAACATGTTTTAAACAATTGAAATTAAACATTTTGCGTTTGAAACAATTAACAATAATTATAACTATAACTTTTTTAATAATTTCCATGAATGTTGAAATTATTTAATTAATATACATATATATATATATATATATAGTATTATGATGAGGGGTTGAAATAAGTCAACTGTGCAGTGTCGAGGAGTTATAAAATGAATGACACAAATGGGAAAAAACGGTATTAGCTTTCAATGTCATTGCTCAGCTGACAAAAAAGAAGAAAAAATCACGATACGTACTTATCTACTGCAATTAAGTTATTTGTACTGCTCACTTTATTTTCTTTGTTTTGCTATTAATCATATTTGATTGCGCCAACTAAATTCATTCGCTTTCTAAGGTAACCGTTAAAAACTATATGTCTTAACCGTACATAAAAAGTTCATAAAATAAATATTAATTTTGAATAATCGCTTTGAACAATGATTCAATAAAATAATATTAGATTTCCAATAATTAATTACTATAATATCAATCCTAAATACTAAATTATTCCATTTAATATATAATATAATTATTCCATAATCAAAATCTAAACTCGGCTTCAGTTGTTAAATAATGGATAAATCAGCCATCGTATACCGTCACGTAAAAGACGCCAAATAATGTTAATAAACTTAAAATTCTGCACACGCACACGCATGTGTGTTTGTGTGTGTGTTTAACAAATTCCCACAAACAAATATAAGTTAAGTGTTCGTTGATGAAAATATAAATTATATTCATAAAACATAAACATAACTGGTTTACAGAATTAGGTATGTATATTTATTTATAAACTAAAATAATAAAATATAACGACACTATTGTATAAATAAAATTATTTTTTCACCAATACTTGACATATGATATCCCAATAGCAATTTAATATTAAACTTATTACGAGATCAAAAATTACCATCACATAAAAAGTTTAACTTCGATGCCTATAATAATTGTGTTCCGCGAGTATATTTATTTTAATACCGTCAAGGAATATGTTATTTTCTGGTCAAAAATATATTACATTAAAAAATTTACGATTGATGATTTTTCTCGGTAAGCGTCTGAGTAATAAAATAAATAAATGTATGGAATATAATGCTATATGTTTATTGCCATAGACATAATTCGAAACATTTTTTTATTACAGTATTATATTTTCGCGCTACAGAATTGTTTGTCAATACTACTGTTATAAATTGTTGAACATAAACTATAAATGAAAATTCTTAGTATCTACGTGAACTCTTAAAATCAATTTACTCCATTTAAGCTTTTTGACATTTTATGTGCCGCATAAAAACTAATGCGTGATATAAAAGTATATAACAATTATATCGAACGAATCCAAATTGATCACGATTTGTCCTATGTATGGTTATAATCCATTTAAGCGTATCGATAAAAAATTAAATAAATTACATTGTTTTTTATCAAATTATTGATGATCCTGTGACTTTTTTTTAATTCATTTTGAATTCATAATGTTATTTTAAATTTCTAGAAAAACGGTAAATATGGTAATGTATTTACTTATCACTTTGTACATGTCTATTGAAATTTTTTTTTTTTCGATAAGATAAAAGAAAGAAAAATTCATGAAATTAAAAAGAGAAGGAGAATTTTTAAAGTTTCCTAAACAAATAAACTTAAATTGGTATTGAGAACATGCATTTTATCTAATCTTTATTTATTTATAGAAATATCATACTGATTCTTTTTTAAGAGCCAATAAATGGAGTATTCCGTAATATAGATATATTATTTCCGTTATCTGTACGGGAGATATCGCAATTAGCAAATCCTCGTGGGACAAGATATATGTACATTTATTTTTAAATCCCGAATTTCGGAGATCGGAATTGCACCAGCAAGCAAGAACAAGAAGTGAGAGTGGGATGGAAGCAAACCCCTACGGAAATCCGCCATCACAGCGCGTAAAAACCGATTTGAACGCAGCCAGCACGTGGCGTAAAAGGAAGTAAGTTGTGCGGATAATCTTGAACGCGAGAAACGCGCGTGTCTGCATTTTATTCCATCCAGTTTTTTCGGTTTTTTTTTCTTTATCCCGTCGTTCGCCCGGTCACCATTTGCTTCTCGTTTGTATAAATTATGTTTTAGGACGGCAGAAGAGTAAGAAGAAAAAAAAGAAACCGAGCAAAAAAAGATTATATACGCGCGCGACTGTCAAGAAGAAAAAAACGCGAAATGCCCCGGCCGTTTACGCGGGCACTCTGTTAAATCCGTTTAGCGCGTCTGTCAGTTACAAGTTTTACATATACACACACGCACATACAGACACAGACACACACGCACACGCACACGGGCACACATCCTTAAACACAATTTATACACACCCATACACGTGCACAATTTATATGCATATGTAGTGTTATGTGCACGTGAAGCTTGTTAAATAACGAGCGATTGCAATTAACGAAATGTAATAATTAATGACTTATCCCGTTTGCTCGGGAAATTGCGGCGAGAAAACCACGGACGCAAAAAGCGCGATGAAACTTGCTGTGTTTCCGGGTCGTGAAAACGAGAGTAAAAACAATTTATACCGTTTGGTGATTATAAATTTAAGAAGTACTGTTGCACGTCTCGTGAGTTCGAAGATTATGTTACAGTCACGCAGCCGTCGTATAATGCAAATCAAATGACGTCATCGTTTTAGTTATACGCCGAGGTGCACGTGAAAATCATCGAATTATCGCGAACAAATAACAACATGAACAGAATTTACGAGAACATTCAATTTCGTACGATCGTGTCAGGGAAACTGCAGCGGTCTACAACTAGTGCAATTTACCTAATGATTCGTTTACTCAACGATATTAGTATATTGATGTGGAATAACAAGACTAGTGAGTAATCCATTTAGTTTTAAGACTACTGATTCTAAACTGTTAATATTTTAACAATATTATATTTATTTATATTATATTTTGAAACTTCTAGGTAAATTGCTAAATCTACTGATATGTTTATACATTTTTCTTTTTTTTATATAATAAAAAAAATAATAATAATAATTAATAATAATAATATAATAATATATAATAATAATAATAAATAATAATAATTAAAATGTTAAAAATGTAATGGGTGCAAACGTATCGAAGAAAACTATTACGATAGAATGTTTTTGCTTGAATCTTATATTACACAACAGCCAAAAATAATCATAATTATAATTTTTTTTTTATTCACTGAGTATAGTTTTAAGTGCGAATCCAATATGGTAATATCATTATCATCGGGTTGTTTCTATTAATGTGAGTATTTTTAAGTACGGCTTTTTTCAGGCGTCTATGATTAAATTAGTATCCCCGAAAAAGTAAGAAAAAAATAAACTCAAAACTGTCTGTAGTAACAAAGTAGAAAAACTTAAGCTATAGGCTACCGCGCTTTAATATATCCAACCGGACTTTGGTCATTTACAAGTATGAATTTTGGTAAATCAATTTTAATAACGATTTAATCCCATCATGTATTATTCCTAAGAACCTAGAGTTCAGTGTATAAAATAACCGACGAGACCTTATTTGGTTCAATATATTATACCGTAGTCGCAATACCACGAATGGTCGCGTTCAGTTACAGATCGAGTAGTATTATAATGCAGCATCGTACGCCATATTATATTAGTAAATTAAATACGAATTATTACGATAATTATACGTTTTGTTCGATATTAATATATAATGTGTGGATGAGATTGTATGAAACGTCCGATGCACTACAGCTTCTGTTTTATGTATTCCTTCGGCGTAAATTCATTAAATTTCATCGAGTACACAACAGATTAATAGCAATGATCACCGAGCTTCAACAAAATAATTCGTTTCGCTCGCATAACTATTATGCATCTCGTAATGCAAGGAGTAATTTTTTTATTCTTCTAGTTGAAACTAAATCAATACATTTTTAGCATGAAATAAAACTAGTTAGTTCTGTGGCGTTGTATTTACTTCACGTTACATCACAGCCCAAAGATAAACTGACCGTGAGTTATACAACTCAAGTGTAATTAAGATGTGTAATTGTATTGTTAACTTTATTTTTACTTTTCAAAATGGATTTTCAAATTATACACACGAAACGGGGAAAATATAGCCATTTTATTGTGTTTGAATAGGGGTTGTGAAACGGTGCATGTAAAAAAATACCGGCGTTTACTAACCACTTCCTTAGGCCCCGAAAATTCAGCCTTTGGGTATATGTTCATATACGACCTCGAAGGGTTATGTTGTCCACTAAACTGGGAACAATAAAAAAAGATACCTTGACCTACACGTTTTGCGGGATTTCATTTCACGAAATCGTATTGTATTTCCGGATTTTTCACGGCAAATACACGGCGCATAAAGAACCGGAGAAAACCGTTTGCTATTTATTTATTTTAACGGCCAAAGCACTTACTCGAATGGGGGAGGAGTGGTGATTGTATTGACGATTTATCACCTAGTGCCGTCGAAATCGTAAAAATCGGACACATTGTGGTAATGATTATTACTTTCGGATTCGTTAATATTACTTTCAGAATCTCCGCGTACCTATACTTATATGTATAGAATAGTGCTATGTACGGTCCATTATTTTAAGGATCAAACCGAACTTCAAATTTTATCAGGGGACTGAGGTCGGACAGGACCTCACTTAAACGTTAATCAAAGACCAAAACTGGACCGAACCGACGGGTTCATATCATTTTTAGACCGGACTGGAGCAGTAAATAAATAACATTTAATAAAGTAGACTGTGGACCGGACTGTCGGTCCGATCTTAAAACATTATGACCATTTATGGACCAGTCCGTAAAGTTCAGTCTGTATTATTCTAGACCGTACTACATTTGCTTATTTTTTGTTGATGTTTATTATTACATTGGATTGGACTACCCGATTTTATAAATAAATATATACCTAAAGTTTTTTGTTTTTTTTTTTTTTTTTTTTTCGTTTTATTTGTTTACATATCAATATTTTTATATAGATTTTAAGCACCATGATTGGGACCAAACTGAGATCGGAGTGGATTAATATTCATTCTTTTTTTTTTTTTTTTTTTGAACCCAAACTGGACTGAAAATAATACATTTGATCTAAGAACTGAACCGAACTACTCTTAAAAATTCTTGAACCGGACCAAACCGACGATTCAATAGTTTTTGTATGTTAGGACCATACTAGACCGGACCACGGTTCGGTCCGATTCGGACCGGACTGATTAAGACCAGATCATGCAGAGCACTAGTATAGAGGGAGCAGTATCGAGTGAAATGTTACATACGCAGCTCGTTCCACGACAGAGCGATCGTCGGGCTAAATCGTGAAGTATAATATTGTATCGAGAAACACCGAAAAGTAATTTTGGAAATCTTTCCGGCACGGCTCACGGGTGTTGCGGCAAAAGAAAAAACAACGGTTAAATTTGATTATTCCGAGACGGTTCCCTAGACCGTCAATCGTCTCGATTGTTGACGTTATCAAATCCATCCGACGGCCTAACTTCAAACCATCCGCGTACCGTACAAGTAAATAGAATAGGTAGTCCATGCGTGGAAATAAAAATGTTTTTGTCTCTCCGGCAGCAGTGGATATTATCTCTGTCGGGGTTCAGTGTGCGATGACGGACCGAAGTGGAGCACGACAATTATTTCACCCCGAAACTAATATTTATGTAAATTTCGTACGTCCAACGAATTCGAAGTTTGTTTCGCACATTTGTTACTCTCCGTATCTCCGTTAAAGGTTTTCGTAGGTACACATCGTTATTGACGCGTTCAACCGCTGTTTCATCTAGGAAATCTGATTTTTACAGCGTTGTAAACTACGAAGTTTTTCATTTACTTCAAACACCGTTCACATTTCTTTTGCCACGTAAGATTTTTTTTTTTTTTAATGAAATATATACATTACGTTTCAACTGCGTTCTCCACAGTGTATAACAACGAAATGATATCTGTTGAATTTAAAAACGTAACAATGGGTTTTGTGAAAGAAAAATCATCAATATTTCGATCATCTAAAGCGTGTTCAAGCGTTACGAATATAAAACCGGCACAGGATATCGTCAAAAGTCGTTGGGTTAATCGTTACAATTGATATCGCATTGTCGAATATTTTTTTTTTATCGTTATTATTCCTGCGCGTTCACGAGTTTCTAACAAAACGCTCGACCCAGACAACAGGCCTACTCAGGAAAGGTCGAAATCGTATTCGGACCGCATTCGACTGTCATGTTTTCCACCGACGTTTCCGATACGAACATAATAATGACACGAGAACGGACTGCATTGAACGTTCGCAAATAATTTCGCGTTGAAATAAAACGCATAATATATGCACGTCGTAAGCCCACTCGTACCATTGAGCATTCGGAAAGGTTACCGACAACCCACTGCTGCGCGCGCTACGGACCGTCGAAAAAAATAAATCTCATCGGCGCTTATGCGAGCACGTCATCGTTAAATCCGTTGAACATGTCCGTCGCACAGGATTGCGCTCCGCGAGATCGTAGTAATCCGACGGGCCAGGGCTAAATCGTTCCACTTCGTCTGCGTGAAGTCCAATGACCGTACATCACCACCGTGAAGTACTTTGGGCGGTCACGCGGTCAAATCGCTATCTTGAAATTATTGTAAATATTACTGTTATTCAAATATTAAATTGGAAAAAAAAAACTTCGCTCGAATATTCGCCATAGAACACGAATTACAGTGACAGATTTTTCCATTAATTAACATAATTTATACGTTTAATAATATCTGAATATAAGAGTGGTACTAATGGGGTGCAGACTATTGAAATGAATGGTTTTTAATAAATTAAATACTGCCAGTGAACGAGAATATCGGACGCAAAAGATCTCGAACAATAGTGGCTTACAGAAAACGCCTTCTGCTGCTGGATTTCGACCTTTTCATTGTGGTGGGTCCGCGTAGTGTGTGGTGAATTGGCCAGTAAAAACAAGATGGTTTTTTAAGTTTCTCGGCGTACTAAAGGAAACGGACCGGGCTAGTGAATCAGATGGTCGCGTACAATAGAGACGCGTCAACTGCATGCCCGGAAAATGGTTTATACGTATATAATAATATGTCTTATAGTTCAATACAGTCTATTTAGGGATTTTACTACATTTATTGGCAAATTCTACGCAAATAATTCAATTTTTACGTGATTTCACTAACCAACTAAACAACCATTTAGCTTGATTAACTAAATGCACCTACAATACAAGCAATATGTACTTAAAAATCGAAATTTTGTTTAATATTTTGGGCTATATTTTCTTATTAATTATTTATCGTTTTTATTGTGTTTATGTTAAAATGAGAATAACAATAAACTGTTGACTATATAATAAATAATAAGACTTATTTGATACGTTTAATTTTTATTACTTACCTAGCACGCGAAATCTAAATAAATGCCTACATCTTAGCGTAAAATAACAACATTGTGTTTAAAATGTTTGGTTATTCATCAAGGCATTTAGTAAAATGTCTTATTTAACTGCACGCCTATAAAATATAGTATATATAAATGTTTCCGTGCGTGTGTGAATTGCAGTAGTTTCAGGTGATGTACGAACGAGTAAAACGTTCTAACTTTCTAATGTTAAATGGGTTGCGATATAAACGCGACAAAAACGTTTCGTTTCAAGTCTGCTCGCGTACACGGAATAACAACTGCAACGGTAGTGGCATCAGCTGAACGTCGTGCTACCATTAATCCGACCGTCATGCCGTTATGTCATCGTACACGCACGAACACATCATAACGGCCAAATGCTATACTATTATGGTAATTATCACGATTACAATTATTATTGTTACTGGACGACCAGAACGCAGTACGATTATAAAATGTAATGAGAACGTATCGATTTTTATACTACCGCGCTCCCGGTAATACGACAATACACCGTCCGCGTGTGTGGGTAATTGGTCTCGATTACATAATAATCCATTTCATTGGTATACGGGTACTTATAATAATATTTAATAAAACGGCATACTCGAGTTCACGGTGATGATATAAACATATTCGTATGATATTAATTCCACCTCCTATATATAATTTTAACACATTATTTTTGTGTTTGTTTCAAATCGATACTTCAGATTTCTCGAGCTCGTAAAATCATCACCATGGACGTGTTGAAGTTAGTCGATTTCTATGCGCTCACCAAGATTTTCGTCGCTATCAATCGGTATTTCGATTCGAGCGTTTTGCAGACCGTTAGGTTGAACAATTTAGAGGTTTAAACGAGGGTAAAGGAAGTTTACGGTGTTTTCGTTGATTTTTACGTCATTTCGAGGGCTTTTAGAGGTCTCCGCGTACGGGACGCGAGGCGAATGAAAAAGGTCGAATGGCATCGCCGGGGGTCTACGGATCAAGTTATGGTTTCCATGTCCGTGCTGCAAATTAATTTCATAAATAACAATACGTATTATACCTCACGGGGAATGGTATAGTCGCTAATAACGACTCCGAGTGAACAGGGCTTGTGTGACGAACGGTTCCGAACAATAATCGCTAAATAATGCGCACTGTAACAATGTCACGGGGCAATATTATTGCCGATTGTATTGTAGACATGGATTTCGTGCATTAGTGTACTTCGTGGGAACGTGCATCTACGGGATATTTCGGCGAAGGATTTTCGATGTATCACACTACATCACGTACAATGTGTTTTACTCGGAATAATTTCGATCCGGTAAATTACTGGTTAGCGTCGAACGCTGTCTAATCTGTTCTATGGCTTTCTTCGCTAGTATATTGTATCTCTCGTCCTAAACCTATATATGTACGGAAGTTTCCGAACTACTCGGTACAATAGTTATCTACTATGGTTACAACCTATTTTGGAGCAATGAATGATCAAATTTCATCATAAGGCTTTAAAGTGATATTATACCAGACTGCGTAATCAGATCATCAAGTGACCAAAGTTAGGGTGGCTTCGCTGTGTTAAATATTATTTATTTTTAATAAACATTTTTCAAATATTTCCATTATTAATAAATTAGAATTGCTTTTATCAAATTTCAGTAGTAGGTAGTATAATTCTTTTATTTTTAGTTTAAAATATTTTATGTAGTTATATGAATTGTTCATTTTTATATTTTATTTATTGTTTTTTTTTTTTTTAAAACGTAAACAAACAACTTTGTTCAGAATTTCAATATTAAATTTCACATAAAGTTTAATATAATCATCGTAATAAATGTTATGTATTTTCATTTCATAAAATTCTCATTTTTTTTTTTTTTTTTAAACAGTACACTGAGATCGATACACTTGATATATATCGATTAGGTTACTAATTTGTTATTTTTATCGTTTCATAATTTGCTAATGTTTTCGTCTATTTATCTATTTTAATCTATTGGTCGTTGATGATGAATACGTGAGTTTCAACATGCAGATGAGTTATACAAATAAATATAAAATATAAATAAACAAACAAATAGTTTATACATAGAAATAAATAAAAGCTTAACCAGATTATTATTATAATTGTAAAGTACGACTTGTTTCAAATTGAATATTTATCAACTCTGTATATACCTGACATTAAATATCCAAGCTATATAATAGCTAAGCTTTTATTTATTTATATGTATAACATTGTCGTTTATTTTTTTTTTTATATTAATTTATGAGTATTAACCTTATAATAGTTTATAATTTTATATTTTATTATTTTTTTAAATAATTGTAAATTTATTTTTGTTCTATTAATCTTATAAAATTTTCTTTTTAGTCGACATACTTTCCCGTACACTTTAATTTTGAATTGTCGATAGTCATCATTAGTCCCTGACGTAGAAGTATTTGCCCGTGTGAAATTGAAGTTATACAAAAACAAATATGAAAAATTCGTTTCCTTTAGAAAGAATGTGCCAATCGCATTTGGAGTAATCGTCTTATATTTCCGATAAATGTATTCATGGTTTTTCTGTTCGTACTCGTCTTATTCTTGTGCACCGAGACGAACACAATGCTAATGGATCCTTTTCAAAGACCCGCTAAAGATTTAACTCTTAGCGATTTTTAAAACAACTAGATCTCAGTGGATTGATGGGTAATGTTTTTAAGACTAAAAGCAAATATTGTATTATATACATTATGTAATATGTACTACTTATAGTTATAGTATGAATGTTACGCGCTCATATAAAAATAAAAACGAGATATTCGTCGAGACGTAAATACATTATTTTAATAAATATGTAGTACAGATATTGCGATTGATAGGAGTGAAGTTTAACTCCAGAAATACCGGATCACATAATTCGTTCGAAAAATTAATACTTATGTTGTGTCACATTCGGTCGCAGTAGTTACATGCCAATTTTGGCATATTTTCTTCGTGCTTTTCTTTTCATCTATCGCTCAATGTAATAAGAAAAACGTACCTCTAATGAGACGCGGTAAAACTTTGGTAGAAACGCTGGTTTCTAAAACGACCATCTGTATTCTTCTTATACTACAGAAAACGTGCCGTAATGGTTTCGCTCGCGCAAAAAAACTCGTGTCGTAAGCACATAACATAATTTCGTTAACAATAATATTTCTCCGAATCGAATACGATGGGTTGATATTTTATATGATTAATATAAAAACAATTTTTCCTGATAGAAAAAACCTGCGCTACAAAACTCCTTCGGTACCTGCACGTCCCCGTACACACATAAACCATATCACTTGTATTGCGTTACTATATGATGCCGTTTAAAGTAACTACGGTGCACGACTAGCATATAAATAAACTCGACGCGCAATCCGTCGGTACTGTTGTATAATAATAACGATAATGATATGCAATGTATATATTTATATAATATATATTTATACACGAATTTTTATGTTTATATATATCCTCCCCCCCACGATGAGGCTGTCTCAATGTGTACGCACAATGCGCTTAAAGCTTCTGCGTATACGGAATCCAAATGAGTTCCGAATCAAAAACATTTGGGTAATTCGAAATTGTAACGATAAAGCCTCTGCCGAACCATCTAATCTAAACAATAAACCGATTGTACCGTGAATGTATAAGCATGTTACACGTTCGAAATTCATTTAAAATAAAACACGAGCATATTATACGAATACAGTAATCGCACACAAGCGCCGAAATCACATAAATTATGCGCATCGATGTAAGGTTGACCCGAACAACTAATTTTTTGGAAACTGAATCGTAGGCAAATATAATATCAAGAAGTGTAAGTTTGTGTTTATCACATATGCGTAACATGGGAAAAAGAAGTTCTTCGAAGCACAGGTAACTTATTTTTAACTTAATAATATTAATTACGCTATTTATTTTAATATTCAAATAATACATTAAATATTAAGAAAGCCCTTTAAAATTATTGAAATTAGCTTTTGTTTTATACTTTTTAATTATTATTTTTATTAAATTGCATGTGGTTTAAAATATTCATTTACTTTTGAAGTACAGAATCGCACTATAATCCTGTTCCGGCGGTGAAATATTTTACTTTTAACTTGACAACGTTTTATTTTATGATTCTCTACAAAATTAAATACGAAATTTTTGTTCCAGAACAAGAAAGACGTACAATCATTATTAGATTTAATTTTTATTCTGAAAATGACAGAAAATTAATCTATAAAAAATGTAAAAAAAAAAGTATCTAAAATGTTACTAGACACGGAAAAAAACACCTTAAACGTATAGATCATGGTTTTTTACAAATCTATATAAAATTATAAAACAATGAAAACCTATAAAAAGTTTACCAAACGACATTAAACTCTTTTCTCCATTATTATAATCTTATAGCTCCCCATTTACATCTAAATCCGTTTCATATTTTGTTTTACACTATAATTTTTTCGTAACCTCGATTACTGCCATAAAACGATTAAACATAGACTATCCAAAGAAAATATAAATATGATCGATATCAACCTCGATCTTAGGAAATGGTATGAAGTGAATGGATTGCAAACAATTTCTATTTGTTTAACTTTCGTAAATGGGCCAGAAACGAATATTATATTTATAAGTTAATTTTAATTTAAGTTTCGTAATAAATCAATTCTTTTTGTCATTTAATTTAATACACTACGCAGTAATTTCAAATTAGTTCCGTAGAAAAGTATTAAGTTAAATTTTATTTGTTTTCCAAATGAAATAAGTTCGTAATGAATGTTAAAATTAATCTGAAAAAAAAGATTATGCAAAAATATACAACAGTGTATAATGCACGTGTGACAACAGAAACAGATCTGAATTATAATCGATAAGTTAATACAAAATATTGTAACTAATAGATTTAGATAATTGTTGACAATTTATAAGCTGCAGTTAATACATATTGTACATGCTGTAACAAAAGAATTGATGTTCTTCATAACATTTTTGGAAAAACGAACCCTCCGAACGAAATGTTTCGACAGTTGAAAATTCCGTGATTATATTTTTTTTGCAGAGCATTTTTATTTTAAAAGCGATACTCTCGCATTGAGTGAGAAATGATAAAACTAATGTATAAATGTATATATATATATACATATTCTATTTTGTTTCATTTTTGAAACGATTATAATATAAAAATAATAATAAAAAAAGAATAGTAAGAAAAAAATAAAAATAATAATAATCCCTTACATACGACACGACCACGCTCATTTATTGTTACGACTCTGTCGATTTTATTTGCACCAAACGAATGATACTACAATACGTGTACGGTTGAATTTTTACAAATTAGTACACCATATATTGTATTATTTATCCGTCACACACATACTCGGATGTACCCCCGCCCTCTCCGGAGTTTCTTTTTTTCCTCGGTATTATTTTCAATTCGATCCAATATTATATTCACGGCGTCGCCTAATTGTCTTTTGAAGTTTACCCTCATTCGCGTCACGTACTACCCGGCGCCAATAACAACCCATGATGTCCGTTCGGAAAAAAGGGAAAACGGTTCTTGTTCAATACTATTTACGCGAACGTTGTTCAAAGTCTTCAAAAGCGTTTTGTCACGCGGCTGCTGTTATCATAAAGGATACCGATACGAACCGCAATACGAGAAAACATATGGTGGCCGATGTCGCAATCATCCCTCGGCCTCTCATCCCGTTTATCAATGTTGACAGACGACTCCTTCGAATATTTCATTGCGATCTGCTCGATTCGAATTTTGTTGTCCGCATGACCATGCGGTAAAACGGTACAGTGCGATTTTTATCGCGATCCCGTGTTCGAGATTTCGGAAGAGAAAGTGAGAAAAATAAATAAAAAATACTATCGTGTCGTACGTTGAACGATCTCGTGAGGACGCGCATTTTCTCGGAATGTTGAACCGTCGAAAACAACAAAACCACGTGCGGTTGATTAATAACAATCTAAATATCAGCATCATCCTGGGTTTCTTTTGTTGAAGCGTGACATTTTTATGTTTAATTTTCGCTCGTCACGAATGATGATTTAACGTTTTAACAACATCCCCACTGTGACCTTGGAGGGAGTGTAAAAATAGTCTTTGTAGATATTATTTGCAGATAACTGTTTCCACGATATTATATATGTTTCCGTGACTCGTTTTTTAGATTCTATGCTGAACGTACACCAAGCGAGAAGGGAAGTAAGAATGAAGTGTTTGTTTTCCCTCTGTTTATATCATCCAATCTTTTGTTATTCTGTTCACGATGGTATTTTCCCGCCACCAATAAGATAAACGTACCAATAGATGCGCGTGGCAAATCTTTAGATCGTAAATTTGACGTGGAAGGTGTACGAATAGTTTGGTGAAATCGTTTTTCGTAAATTTTCTCGGTAATCTCGACGGACGTGCGAGAAAAACTGCAGAAACAAAACAGTAAAATGTGTGATCTATCCAAGCATGTATATATGAAAAAAAAAATAGACAACATTATTAATATTTTACGGATATTTGATTTGAGAACAAAAATTACAGTTAATTGAATATTTTTGTTTGCGAAATGTTTTCCTTTCGACCGCGAGGTCAGAATGCCAATATGCATCCCGTATCTACGCCACGAATATATACGTATATAAGTATATAAGTGTATCGATAAGCTTATTGTTTCGATATTTCCATGCAAATGTAGACAATTATTATCAGATCGTAACCGCGTTTAAACTTTAATACCAACGGTTATCGGTTCCTGCGACTACTAAACTTATTGTACGTTTCACCGGTAAGCGAACGACGGTTATGCGTCCCCAAACGGTATAAAAATAATGGAGAGGAATTTTATGTATCGTAACAATTTATACCGGAATTGAATTCATACTGTACAATATGCTTAGTATAAAATATTAAGTCTATTGTATAGACCCGTGCGTATTCCACAATGCATACTGAAATTCCATTCAACGGATCCGTCTTGATTAGTAGACGCCACGTAAGTCAGCAGCCAGTTATAACTGTCCAAATATAAATGCAAATTATAAGGTATCAATGAGCAGATAACACGGAAAAAATTGAAATGTAAACGATTTTCAAATTGTAAAAGTAGATTTCTTGTGCGAGTTTTAGAAAGATTTAACTCTTTGTAGACCAACATTAAATAACGATCGAAATTTGAATTTTTTTTCCCCAGTATAATTTTTAATTTTTTTGATGAAATTTAAGATTTTGAAATTTGAAATCATAGGTTTTTATGTATTTTTTAGTACCAGGATAAATAAGTCCCATTGGTCAGTTAGGGGCTATACTTAAAAGTCCCTACGGTCCGTTACGACACTACTATATTCTTATACCATATGATAATATGATAATATTACATAATAATATAAATAATAATTGTTTAAATATTTAGAAATTTATTAATTAAAAATATAATAACCATTTTAAATGTTTTAAATGTTGATATAGTTCATGTTTTATGTTCGCGCCATAAGCCGCAAAATAAATTGTAACGTGTTGTAATTCGTCTGAATTGTGTTATCATTTTCGTGCGATGTGTAGCGGTGCATTGCGTGTCCGCAGCCATCGTCGGCGGTGGTGATAAGCCTCCGTGTGCGACCGGCCGGGCACGTAATCGCGCTGTTATCGTCGCACGTTAATGATTGTTATTCCACGTTTTCAAAAAATTGTCGGTTATGTTTTGTAAAAGTTTCAAATCATGCTCTCAGTGCCACAAAGTTCATTGATTTCGAGTGTTTTTTCTATTTTGTGTGGTGGCACTGGGGCATTTTATCTTCGTTGTGGTGTCCGGCGGCCTTAGCCTTCGTGGTGAATGTCGTCGGACCCATCTCTCTCTCGTTTTTGTGTCTTCGTGGTGTGCACATCTAATTTCATTTTGTCAAATCCGTGTTCCCGTGTCTGCAGTCAATTGTCTAGTGAAACCACGTTTTCGTCACTCCTTTTTGTTTTGTGATTCGACCGTCTGGTAAAGTATCGTTCGAGGCAATCAGATATTGTCCAGCGTTATAATTTTTTATTGTTTGTAGTATACCAGCGGTCGCCTTGTGAATAACGTGGTTTTGTCATTTGTGTCATCGTTCGGGCTGCAGAACGGCTTTTATCTTCGTTGGTGACTGTGCTTGAGTGGTCGCACGTACCAATTCTGTGATTTATTTTTTATTGATACACTGCGGTGTGCCGTCATAGGCAATTGTTTAATCACAGGGTTGGTGCGGTCGCGTGGATGGAATCAGCCATTTCAACATAGTCACAAGTGAGTATTGGTCGACCATATTTGTTCATTTGTGTTTAAAGGCCGACGGGCCTAGCCGTCGTAGGCATATTATTTATAGTTTATTATTTTGCATCAGCCGTCGTAGGCATATTATTTATAGTTTATTATTTTGCATCAGCCGTCGTAGGCATATTATTTATATTGTATTTATATATTATTATTATTTACATTATTATATTATTATTTAGTGTGTGCCGTGTGGGCCACATAGTGATATATTTATTATTCAAATTATTGTGTGCCGTATGGGCCACATTGTTTATTATTTAATAATTAATATATATATATTGATTATCATTTTGTAGCCGCCATAGGCAAATTATTTATTATTATTGTTGTGCCAAACAGGCAGTTGTACCTTTTTTTATTTAATTATACTACCAGCAACTATTGTACCATTTTGGCTTTTATGTATTATTTATCATTTACTTAAATTTTATTAATATAATCTGTGAATTTATTTATATATATTATTATTATTTTTTACTTCCTGGCGAACAAGCCAGCCCTCTATTATTGTTGGGCACTTGCCGCGCCGACATTTTATATAATCAACAATATTAACTATAAGAAAATTGTTATTGCATTAAAAACTAAATGGTCAACATTTTTTTATTGTAGTTAAAAAATGGAGTGTGTTCAATGTTTAATATATATAAAATATTCATAACTTATAACATAATAAGACTTTTATTATTTAAATTATTATTAATAACTTAAAAAAAATTATCATTATTAATTATTCGTGTTTGTATCTAATGAGTCCAAATAATTTCTTTCTTCGACCAAATAATCATGATCGTCGTTTTCGTTTTCGATATCTGTTAGAATCATCATCACCAGAAATTTCAATTAAAATATTTTCGATCTCAAGATCGTTTAATTTTGATTATTTATTCATTTCACAATTGAAAAATAAACGAATATGTTAATATTTAAATAGACGATAGTTACTATCAACAATGAGCATGTCGCAACTGACCGTACGGACTTCTAAGTCCGAAGTGATTATTGTCAATAAACATATATTTATATACAATAGTAATATTATACAACAGTACTTACTGTTTTTCAGGAATATGACGATAATAACAACATTAAAACCCAATGTTTATCTATAGTGGTTTACGCTGAGGCTATTTTTAAAAAGATAGAAATTTATTATTTGAGAAAAACAATATTTATTTTATGAAGTCATATATTAAACGCTATATATTGATTTCACAGAAAATTGTCGGGAATATTATCGATTAATAATAGTGTAACATATAAGTTCCAATGGTCAGATAGTACTGATTTTATTTAACCTATATTTAAATGAATAAAATACACGTAAAACTTAAAAGTGCCGTTGGTCGGCAAAGGATTAAAAGTCAATTAGTCTTTTCACAATAGCGTTTTCACACACGCGCCTCAAATATCGGTGTACGTCAGTTGTAAATCGTTCAGACTTTTCTTTTTAGAGGCTATGCATTTTTACTTTAAAACCTCGACGGCAGAAATCCACTCGCATCTAATTCCATCATATGATACGTATTCGTATGAAATATTAAAATATTGTTTTACTACGAATTAAATTAAAACTATTTTTCATCTTCAGTGTGATTTTGCTGCACGCACCATTGCGAAATACGTTAGAAAGAACATGGGTATTATATGCGAATACGGCGTTCGAATAACATTATTAAACATCAACAAAAAAATTATTAGTTCTGGCAGCGTTATCAATACAGACACGTACTACGGCCATTTCGAATGAAAAATACATTTAATTTATAGTGTTCTAAAATTCTGCGTTCCAATAATGAATGTATTTAGTATGATTTACGATAAACAAATTAAAAACGTTTTGAAAATAGTTGAAAAGAACGGTTTTATATTCCATTTGATAAGGTGTTTTCTATCTTTTCACAGTTTTCCGTAGAAATTAATAAGATAACAGTTTATTTCTAGTGTTAGACTTTAATAAACAAAGCTGTTCGGTGTATTGAATCTGCCGATCGAAAATATTCCTTGAAATATGTCTAAATAACACGTGTAATGGTTGTGCAATATCTTTTTATTTGTTATTTATATTATAAAAGATAAATATACAATCTGTCAATTGTTTTTTACATGAAGCAATTTTGATAATACCAGTATATGTACAAGTCATGGTAGCATGTGTGAAGAGGGTGCCCCGTGACTCCGCTTCACAGAGTTTTTTTTTTTTTCATAGCAAATAGCCAATTTCGTTTGAGACGATGGGTTTGGTTATAGGGAAGTATGCAGCAACCTCAAATTTATATATGTATTTGAATTTGGTTCCAAAACGCTTTTAAAACAAAAAAAAAAAAAATCACCAAGAGATCAATATATGCACTTTATATTTATAACTTTTATTACATCGAATCGCGTATGTTCGAGGCATTTTGATTATTATTTTTCTAAAGTTTTATATTAAAAATAAATACAATAATGTATTACTGGCTGTGGTATTTCGAAGTATGTGTTCTTATACTCCGTTTGTACAGATAAACATCGGGTATACATTTCCCGCTACAATGTGTGGTGCACGGGTGCGTGTACGTTAATTTTTATATGCGATGGAAATAAAATGAAATGGCTTATAACCGTACAATATTATTATTTATCAAAGCTAAAACTGAAAGGTAAATTAATTAAGCAATGTAAACTAAATGTAATATATTTTTAAAACTTTGTTCATTGTACCTATCGTGCAGTCCTGAAACTGTGTGCTATGCATTTTTCAAAGTGGATATAATTTTTTTTTCTGAACATACATACATTCATATTTTTCTTTAATTGGAATATTTCAGTTTGGCTCAGTATTTTTATTTTCCATGAATACAATTTTTTCTTCACCCACCGTAAAAACTTACATTATATAAGGACGAACTTATTTTTAAGTGTACGTTTCAATGAAATGTTTGTTTTATCATATTAAAGCAGCTGATGCATATTAAAAAGTTTTAACATATATAATTTTAGGAAAATAAAAATTTGTAATAATGTTTAGTTAGTAATCGTAAAAAAATCAACTATACAAAATTATAAATTTCCAACAAAATAAATCTTACATCCGTTTAGTTTAAAAGCAATATGTTAATATGTTTAGGACGATTTGTCTTCTCTTTTGAAAACTTTTTAGTGGACACATATGATAATTATATATTATACATTAAGTTAAAAATATCAAAATCTGCAAGAACTGAAACTTCCGACTGCGAAAATGAATATGATGCACTTCTTTTAGCAACCCTTTCAGTTCAGTTCTCAGGACGAGTGCGCGTATATTTTGTATACTAATGAAGAACACAACTTTTAATTCTGAACAAATAACGATATAAGCATGGCAATATACTATACGGTGCAAAATATAGTGTCTGTAAAATATGCATAAAACGTATGCCCGTGTTGGCAATCCATTCGATGTAGAAGAAAAGAAATGAGAACAGTTTAAAAGTAAAACTATATTTTTACGTTACGTCTTTGATTATCATAATCTTACTTCCAAACTGAAATACTAAAATCGTTATGTGCTAAACTTGTTGTCAGATGTTCTCTAATAAATTATATGAACTATTTAAACTTTTTTAAAATAAAAAAGCGTAAAAAGTTTGAAATAAATAAATGGATGGATAACCCTTCCTTTCCTATCAGATTGAGCATACGCTATAGCCACCTTATTTGAACACCTAAATTATTATAAGAGCAATACTAATGATTATTAATATAAAGGCTGTATTAAAAAAATATATATATGTTATTCTGTTTTTTATATTCACGTTTTTAATTTTACTCAAAGGAATCGATAAAACACTAATGGCATACGGTACTACGAAAAATGAGCGTTTTTTGACAAAATAAATTTACTTTAATTATATGCATAAAATACATTTTTACGTTTTTAATAAAAAAAAATTATATACGAATATTATTTTATTATGTACCTAATGTTTATTAAAAAATTTGACGAATTTAATGCTTACAATTTAAATTGTTCACTTCTAGACATCAAAACCCATTTACATATAGATATATAAATATTATTATACCCACCATTGATCAACCAAAACAACCGATAGATATTCCTTTACATAAAATTGTAGAAAGATATATATTTAAGAAATATTCGAGTAGCGCAATAATATTCTCGGAACGTGCGTTTAAATTTATTGTACGATGTCAATGCATTTATAAATGTACAATTGTAGAACAGATGTGCGAAATTGACATTGATCGATTTCTATTCGTTCCCGGTAATGATATTATTGTTTTGCTATATTTTGATAACTTCATTCGCGGTTACCTGAGATTTATCGTTTACTTTTCGGGGTATAGTTAGCAATTAATCCCCGTTAGCCATTATCGAGTATCGTGTATTAGTGTAAAACGTTAGAGTATGCCAACGTTTGTCATTGAATCATTCATGATTTATCAATGTTTTATCTTCTTGTATTTGTTTTAAACCGTCGATAAAATTTAATGTTTAGTGTTAAGACTTATTATTGAATAATATTTATTGTTAGTTATTATTATAAATATAGTGGATCGCTTTGGAATCCTGTCACATATTCACCTATTGCGGTCATCGATTATTATTATTTAAGTATGCCCAATACATAGATGCAAGTCATTACGTTCCACTTACCCAAAACCAGTCAAAGGTAATCATAATTTTATGATTGTTTTAAGATGCTCGTTAACTATGATATCTATTGTCTACTTCTTATCAGTAATATTAAATTTGGCCAAATGTAAAGTCTCTTGTTATTAATCATTACAAGCCATAAAAATGGTTTTAAATGTATTTGATTCTTATTTTTTATCAGATAAATATACAAAAAATATGTTTCGATTTGTTTGTTAAGTGATGTATTGAAATTCTCAATAAAAGGGACTATATATTATCCTTTATTAGTATTTCCATTATAATTATTATTGAATATTTATATTTTTAAATTATTTGTATTTATATCAATACTAAATAAATTTTACTTTCAAAGCGTTGTATGTATTCATTTGATTTAAATTATTACATAATTTGCATATTTTTAATAATCATTTCATAAATGAGTTTTTTTTCTTTATTTCTAATTTTTACAATCTATAAAAATGTATTTACCATAAGTAAAATTGATTATATTTATTTATTATTCAGTATAATTGGCTTGGGTTAAAGGTTTATCCAATGGTAAAATCAAACATCTAGAAATTATCGTTGTTTTTTCTTTTTAAAATTAGTTTAAATATGTTTAATTTTGGTTTTATTATTAGATAAAAATTTTTAAGGTTTTTACACGAACGTTATTTCAGACGCCTCGAGGGTTTACCGGGTATATTTTTAAAGGCTAGCTCATTTATCAATGGATTTGGGTGAGCGATAATTTTAGAATATAAACGTTTATAGTATGCAACACTGGAGACAAGCGAAATACTGAGGTCTTTGTGAAGAGTACTGTTCGATACGTGGAGAGGGACTTTTGTGATTTGATGGAGAGTTTTGGATTGAAATGTCTACAGTTTTTTGATATCGGATGGCTTTGCTAAGAACCGAAATTGAATAGCATAAGTACAAAGTGGCTCGAAGAGAATTTTACAGTTGATTAATTTACGAGTATTATACAGGTTAACGTGTTAAGATATCAGGAGGTGACGTATTGATAGGAGGGCATTCTCGAAAGTGTAAAGTGAAGCTGCAGTGTATTGATTTAGTTATGTAAAGTTTAACTCCCGATTAATTGTACCACAGAACATCAAAACAAGCAAAACAAATTTAAGTTGTTTAAATTCCACATGAGAGATCCTATGAATAGTTCAATAACATCACTTATTTTCAATGCAAATCATCAGGATTTCCTTAAAACTACATTTGGCACATAAAAAAAAAAAAAAAAATTAAAAATAACAATTGAATTATTTTTTTGAAAAAAAACATCGACACACACACACGCGCGCACCCATGTATATGCACATGTACACACCTTCGTTTCTATTGTGACAAATACGAATCGATGTGATTAAAAATCTTATATTTTATTATAAAGCTTTAATGGAGAATATGTGTTTTATTCTCATTTGCTAATATGCGCTCAAAGCTTACCTATATATTGAATATCTATCTAGGTTTTTTTCATTCGGTTCCCAGTAATTCGAATAAGAGATGAATACCCCTTCGAAATGTTAACAAGATAAGTGTGTTTTATTGTCGGTTAACGTCAGATTAACCGAGCGCACTAGTAGTCACCTAACCTAATCATTATAATGCACACCGATGAATCAAGCTATGAAGATTATTCAGAGGTATCTGACTTGAAGAGTGTAGGGGCAAAGAAATATACTTTTCCAAGTACTCGCATTAAATAGTGATTGAATTGAGAGAGAGAAGAAACTTTTATCTTAATAAATTCATTTTTTCTGTGAAAGTTGTAAACTTATTTTCGTCCGATTTTAAATATTTGTTTATGTTCCCGACGTTAAATTGACATTTTGAAAGTAGTAATTCAACCGAAAAATAAAATAAGCACAATAATTATAAATGTTAGCCGATAAAATATTTTACTTTTGTAGTATATATTCAGGGTTTTTGTTTCTCTGACAGACCATTAATTTTTAGAAACAACCGAGTTTTGAATCTGTGTTTATTATGTACTTTGAAGTATGATAGTCAACAGCGATATTCGTAAATATACATTAAATAAAATACATCCCGGTGAACTATGTTATAAACTACGGTACGTTATTGGCAAGAGGGACAGTACTGAAGAGGATAAACATCCTTTATACCATTTTTTTTCTTCATTTTTATGAATTTAATCAAAGCGACTACACTGTGATGAGCAATGCCATTTGCGATACGTATATTATAATAGATGTCGTAGACTTTTAGGGGCTCTGAACCATCATGTATACTCACCGGAATATACTTCATGGCTTTATGTAAATTTTGTACGCTACGTAATTTATTTATTTATTTTTTCATTCTGTAACTGAGCAATTTATAGAATTGTCTACAGAAAAAACACTGTTCAGATGCGATGTTCGCTAGCATAATTACCCAGAGAAAGTTCACATTGAGTTACGTGTAGACCAGCAAGTTCAATTAACGAGTGCGTGTGAATATACCTTGCAGTCTTCACTCGTCACCGCGGAATTATATCATTATTATCACGAAATCCTATCCTTCGAACGAATTTATCGACCTCGTATTATAAAGATGGATCGTGTTGTTTCGTACGAGGAACATAATCCATCAAATAGTATTGCGCAGTAAAGAGATTGTCGTTCGCTGGTTTCTTGATTATTCGTTCTATCAAATGGGGTTCTGTAAGAGCGGGGGTGAAAAAAAAAAATGTTTAAAATATAAACGAAAAAAAGGGCGAAACTTCTAGGTCGAGTGAGATACAAGGATGGGTGAATAGTATTGCTGTGTTGGTCTTTTAAACTTGAAACCAATGTACCATAGCATGCTCTTGAAAAAATAATTCTGAATGAAAGAGGTCTGGTGGATCAATTTATGTTTCTACAAATGGTTGATATAAGAAAGAAATTTCTTAATAAGATAGATTGAATTTTTAAAGTTCTAACTTCGCAAAAAAAACAAAATTGCACCAAAAATTCGATAAAACTGAATATTTCAAATGCCTTAAAAAACATACTTTTCAATAAAATATTTAGAATATAATAACTGAAACTAAATTACTGAGATGGTGAATGTTGTAATTTTTCGTGGTCCTCCCTGTGAGTAATATTATATTTTTTTCGAGCATTTTGAAGCTATCTTCAAAGCCTCCTATATATCAGGAAACCATATATCAAAGAGGCGGCCAAACATCTTCCAACTTTCTGGTTACTCAGTGAAAACAGCTCTTTAAAGGGCTACAAGCCTAATGCAAATATATAAGTATTAAATCATTAATACGGTTAAGTTAAAATCCGTTGAAATATCCGACTACGTTAAAATTTTATTTTATAATGTTTATAAAGCATTTTTGTAACTTTCAAGAATTTTTTTTTTTTTTTTACAGAAAAAGAAAATCCATGAAAAATGTTCTATTCAATTTTCAAGCCTAAAGTATATAAATTTAGAATGTTATGCATTTTTGAATATAAAAATGTATTGAATTTTCGTAATTTTCGTAATTTTGCCAAAATTGAATAATTCAACCGTCGTATTTTTATTTTATTTTATTTTTTTAATCAATTATAGATAAATATGAGGCATTTTTTATTATATTTTCAAGAGATTTAATATAATATGAACATTCAATAAAAATTACAAGTTCCCACGACTATTATTTTTCGAATTTTCTCCTCTATAAATTTTGTCTTTTTTTTCTTATAATTTTTCGTCAGTTTTTTCTATTATTAAGAAAATTGTTGCAGAGTTCGTAAAACGGCTCTGATAATAAAAGAAATATCTAGACAATATTTTTTATTAGAAATCACTTGTGATTGTAATGATTGGACTACTATTTTTGGTCAAAATCATGGGTTCAGACAAAAAAAAAAAAAAAAAAAAAAAAAAAAACGAAAAACGAAAAAACGAATAGTATACCATTCCTCGTTTCACGCAAAACCTATAAGCCCTAAAAAATATGTTGCATTGAAGTATCTCTTATATCTGCATTTCAATTACTGTAGATATCGCGTAGTAATAATATACTACATCATACATCAAATATGAGAACTATAATAAGTTATTAATTCAAACATAATTGCATAGAATTTGTGTATTTTCCGTTCAACAGTAATTATCTTAGATTACTCAAAAGGACTTAGTGGAATACATACATCCACTTCGTGTGTATAATAATATATTTAAAATAATCATCTGGCATAAATTAAATTTTTGTGTAACTCACGCGAGTGTGAATGTGCATTGGAATTTAGGGTGTTCATTACAAATTAGGAAAACTTTTAATATACCTATTGGTAAGTAAGTAATTTTATGTGCTCAAAATTAAATTATATAGCGTTTCATGAAAATAAGTTGAAAGACACAATATATTCCATATCATTCTGACGCTATAAATAATTGACTTATAAGGGTATATTAATCATGGTTCATTATAATCGTTATAATTAAGTAATTCGTTTTTCGCTAATTATTAACTCTACGCCACCGTGTTACAAGATGTAGATTATATATATATATTATATTAAATAGGTATATTAGATGCTTATTGATACTGGCTCGGTTATTCAACCCATACACTCAAACGGTTGTATTAGTTTGTCACGGCTAAGATCAAAATTGTTGACACGAACAGGAAACCATGACGCAACTGAAAAAAAATTGGTCGGGCAAAGGAATAGATTATATAAATGTTAAGTTTTTCTTTTCAATAAATTGCAGTTGTTGTTTTTTTCTACTTATTTTGCTATTATGGTTATGGATGATACTTCCAGAACTTAAAGGAATAGTACGGAAAACAACTTTTACGGAAATAGAATGCATCGACGGTTTTTCATTATAACCTCACCTTACCTACCAGGGTGTATCGAACTCCATTCCGTTAAATAATATTTTCCAAATACGATAATTGTTGCGACCGACTGTTGACGTTATTACGAGTATAGCACTGCAGTGGTGAAATTCGAGAGGACAATGTGTGAAGTACGTCATCGCGAACAAGAATCGATGTATAACGCACTGCATAATAATTATAATCGTACGTTGTTTTTATATTGTATATTCAACGGCTTTTAGAAAAATCTTATTATTATCGCGTAATCGTCCGGTGTATACGTACTTCTCACCCTACCCAAAGACGGTGACCCGTATTCTCAAACCAAAATATCCTTTCTGCTCCAACGGTCGTCCTGGAATTAATTCGGAAAAATTAATGCGGCCTGTGGCCCCTTTGAAAGTTTTCCGTCGAAACCTCATCCTGTACCTGTATTATTTCCACGGTCGCGATTTTCCTCGCACTCGGAATGCGTAATGCGATTGCACTCCGCACTGGTGTGCCAGCTCAAGTACGATTATAACACGTGTACGCCGGACGAATTTCTAGATCCCTGTACGTACTGTACCTACCGAACTTTCCATCGCAATAACATTCCCAATCGTACAATTTATTTTACAACGACGCTGCCAGAGGGTGTAATACGTGCTCATTTGTACGCATAAATATATGCGTGAAATGACGTTTGCCTTCATGTATATATCGTATGGTGTATGATTTATGTGTTCGGAAACGCCGTCGGGATTAACGCTACAGATTCCGGTAGGAGTATTTTTCTCGGGGGAAAAAAAAAATAAAAATCACGTGTCATTTACCGATATCGCGAGTATGTGTAAGTGTGTACTTTGCGTGAAGAAATCATCTCGAGACATTAATAAATCGAAAAACCGTTAATATCTATGACTCCTGAATGAACCTCTACATCCATACCATACCAGACAACCCTAGGTGCTGCCTAAAAAGAATTTGTTTAGCTTTTGATAAAACTAAATATTACTGTATATTACAGGACGTTAAGCAGGAATAAGGGCAACAATTTACTTTACTATATACCACTAAAAATATTGCCGCATGTTTTACAATCTTCTCGATAACAACAAAATTATGTAAACTATAATATAGATATTTCAATAAAACATTTTTATTTTTACGTCTTCTAGTTAATTGCGCATTTATTATGTTCCCGTTTTCTGATTAAATGTGTATCACAATAACCCTCATCATAACTGAGGGTTTGTTTAATATTATCGCGCTACCTAAGGTAGTTATCATTAGTTATTATATGCGTTTTTTGTTCGCGTTTCCTAAGGGATAAAATGATTACAAGCGTTATCGTCAATGGTTTCAGTCGGTGTTTTCAATACAATTGATACGCAATGATGGACTGCGATTGAGATGAAAAAGATTTTTTTAACTGGTCGGTGAAATTTTAAAATTGTCCCTCATACTGCTGACACTAGAAGAAAAAGAATGAAATCATATCCCTGACAGCGAGTACCTACATATATATATATATTAGTGTCCGCAAGAAATACAAAAACCAAGAACGCCAAAAATAGTTTTATTTCCATCGTATACTTATTAAAGCCCATTGTTGATTAAAAATAAATAATAAAACATTCAGGTGAAGATAAAAGCTTATTCACAGTACAGCAATTTTAGGCGAATGGATATGAATCATCGAAGCGACGGTAAATAGTTGTATTTTATCTAGATATAAAAATATATTTTTATAATAATTAACTCATATAAATGTAACAAGAATGGCACAAACCATAATATTTAAAAAAAAATGGTTGATAATGATAACTAATGACTTCCGTTGTTTTGATTTCGATGTATAGTAGTTTATTATTTACGAACAGTGTTGGGACTTATCTAGATAATTGGCTGTTTTCTTGCCATGATTAGAGTTATTTTTATTTTTGTTTAGAGACGAATCTTACAAATCAGTGATCATCAAAATCGGTCCAGCCGTTATTGAATTATAAATTCTGTAACTAACCTGAATTTCTTTTATACGTATAGATTTTGTATTCATAATCATAATTTTTGTATTAATAATGAATAATTATTATTTCTTGGTATGACATTTTGTTTGTATTTTCATGTCGGGAAAATATTTTTGGTATTTTTAAATTTAATTTCTTATTTTTCCACGGAAGTTCCAAATATAATAGGTATTTGATTTTAGTATACACATGTCACATGTCACTCATAGGCTGAACTACTTACTGAATTACTAATAAGTCATTACTTCACTCTTGAAACCCGTAAAGTCGTAACTACTTATAGAATAATGAAAAATCATCAAATTAATATTATACGGAAAACAATATTATTAACTTAAAATAATTGTATGTATTCTGTATTCATCCTGATACGTACATAGCAATTTTCATTTTTTTTTTTTTTTTGTATAATAATTTTTGTGATTAACTATCATTAAATATTGTACATTTTATATAAATACTGCTTAATGGTACACTACATTACTACAATAAACATTTAATACCTAGGTACCTATTGATAATAATGATTATAATTGAGTCTACATAGATATTATTAGAATATGAAACATGGACCAAAAAATAACATTTTTTGAAAATATCTTTTTTTTATCAAGATATTTTAATTTTTTTTTTTATCTATTATCTATATCTAGATGGATTTTGACATATTATCTTTCATTTTTATCTGTATAAATTTTGCATTATCTATTCCCAACTCTGTTTACAAATTAAAAATAATAAATAATTGACGGAACATGTAAAAATCTAAATCAAATGAATGCACTATTTTGCTATAATATTTTATAAATATCAAAAACGTCTGGTTTACTTGATAATGATGTGCTCACATATACCGATGTACGTTATCAGTGAAAATTTCAAATGATTATCTAAACTGGTTTGCGGTACCATCAATTGAAGTCGATTCTAATAATTTTCCCGAGTTAAGTGATAACAGCTGAACAGGTGCATTACAAAATTTCTAACCAGCAACACGTAATCCGATCAGGGTTATGATTAGGTTACCGGGTTGTAGTCAGAAACCTACACTATACGACGCCTACCTCTAGTATTTTAGAAAATTCGGCTACTTTCAATCTTACAGTTACGAGAATCTCAAATATATTTTAAAATTAAACGCCGCTCTACCATTCTTTTATATGAAATTAAAACTCACTGAAAATAACAACGACACTATAATTACATAATCTCTATTCAATACTCTAGTTAAAATCGAAAATTCGTACAAATTCAATCGAGGCCCATTTTAATGCCAAAATTTCACTTAAATTATCAACTAATTTACATATTTTCTTATCATCGTCATAAATAAAATCAACCTTCCATGAACGAATTAGTGATATCTCTAAATACAATCATCACTATTCATTAAATTCATTAAATCATTGATTCATTCTTATTATATTCAATATCAATATTAATATTTTTTATTCTGAGTATCTACTATATGAGCTAAAAATAATTGATATCATATGTCAAGAGCGTAGCTAGATATTTTAAAAGGGGGGTGTTATTTAAAATTAATTGACAAAATTACATATAAAAAAATATTAATTTTACGTATAATTTATTGTATAAGCACACAAATACTTTAGTATATTAAACATGAATATCTGTTCATATGTATTATATCAAAATACGAGAAAGTGTTTAAATATTTTATTAAAATTTCAAATAGGCATTTTGTCTCTTATATATTAATATATTAAATTGTGTATGAAACGATATAAAATCACAGCTGTAATTTAATAGATAAAACAGTGTAATGATAAGCCGGCTCCCAGCATTACATTATTGTTATCGTAATTTTTATATATACATTTCGTTATGATAAATATGTGCACACGGTTCATGATGAATTTTTACCTTTATAAGATTTAAGTATAACATAGTCAAAAGAGTGTAACTGTAAGTAAACTATCGGTGCAGTATAGATGATTGGCGATCTGTAGTGCTTTATTTACAAAGGCTCATTAAATTAAAAATAAAAATAAAATATTTTTTATAAATTGGTTAATACATGTATAAGTGGCACGATAAACCATATGAATTTTTTAGTATATTATACCGTATGATAAATTGATAAAATAAGATTTCTCTCTTCGAGACGATTTTTTTTCGACTTCCTATTTCGTGTGTACTTCGTTGGATACACACACACACACACACACACACTCATATACAAAAATATATTTTAAAAAGTCAGTTGCTACTTCGGAAAGCGCTCTGCTAAAATATGATCCTGGAATATCTTACACGAATGATTTATGTATTTTGATGTATTTATAAATACTTTTTCCCTTAATTTTGGTTAAGTGAAATTTTCCAATTATGACAATGGGTGGTCGGTTTCAGTATTCCATTACAATTAAACTTATGATACATTATATTTAATAAAGAATATCCAACATTATTATTTTTTCTTTTTTTCTTTCTATATTAATCGAATCATTATTATCTCGACTTGTACGTTTTAATGATCTGTTCACGTAAGACCAACGGGTTTTAAGTACTATAATTTTACCATTCAGTTTTTTTTACCTTGTTACAAAAAAATATTGATTGAAAATACGAAGATACACCACCAATTATATTTTAATACATTTTATGGTAATAACTATTTGTTGGTTAAATATTTCATAAATTGATATAACAATATATTTTTTATTTATTTTATGATTATTATTAGTTATAATTATGTACAAGTCATTATTATTTTTTAATTTTATAGACGTTTTAAAGTTGATAATTAGTACCAATCTCTTCTCACACACCCAAATATAATTCTAAAATGTTTATCGGTTTAAATGTATATTTATTATATGAGAAATTAAATTTGTAAAAAAAAAAAAAAAATCGTGTAAAACTTCTTTTGGAAATTGATCGACTAAGATAGTATTCTTTCTCGAGCCAAAGATAGGCTTAGAGATAAAATATTTGTACGACAACTGCGTGTAAAAAAAACCAGTAATAGTTTTAATATCTTAAAATCATCTACAGAAAAAATTGATAAAATATCGTACGCATGATAAATGATAAAATGTATCATAATAAAAATCAATTATCATTAATTAAGATAACATAACGTTTATCGGATGGTGAAAAGAAGATAAATGAACCACAAACCCTAATGATCTGGGATCGGATTTTATAGCATTTGCTACTTATTATAGGATATAGATAAAGATAGCAAAGTGGGCTACAAATTTGTGTTATGAACCAGAGGGTCCAAATATAAAATTCTATTTTGCTATTTTTTGCATACTTAAAGTATTTTAGATTTTTAATACTATTTTTTGTTAATATACACGATTTTATGCTTTATTTTGTATTTTTCATAAATCTCGTTGATATTGAATGAAAAATAGTATTCATTTATGTGTATCCAAAAGTTCCCACATTTTCGTTTTATGATATTTGATAAATAATATGGTATTTACTATTATTTATATTTATTTAAATTTATACCTTCTTATCTGTTTTATTTATATTAATTACTTAAATTGTATTGTTATTTATACAGATAATTTTGAATAGTTTCATACAAACGATGTCTTCATTCAAGGTACAACAGGTATACATAATACAAGACGTGCATATAGTTTTTTTGACATGCGATGTTCTTTTTAATTTTTTTAATAATGTATTAATTTATAAAATTATATAATAAATTTAATAATATTTTGATTTAATTTTTTTTTTTTTTTTTTTGCTATTTTTGGTGTTTTTAAGGCATATTTTAAAGTTTTTTTGGTCATAATATAGCGCATATTTTAGTATTTTCAGTGCTAAATCCTCAATCCGAACCCTGCTAATGAAAATATTAGATTGTCTGCTTAAATATTATCTACGATTGGCACTTTGGTCACCAACGGTTCACTGTATTAATGTTCAAAAATATTACTCAGTTGAAAAACAGGCGTATGTAAAGTGCATAAGTTCGATGTGTTGTACATGGTTTCGGAAACTATGACAAATTTACGAACCGAGAGCGCCCTTACACCAACAGCGTCTGTGACAAGCATACCCACTTGCCTCCATGTCCCCCCCCCTAGATTCAGCACTGCTTGTCGTGTAGAGTTATCTGTTGTCCAAGTGTTTTGGTCACAAAAGTATCGAGTAAACTAAAATTCAACGACGAAAATTTGTATTCCATCGGTTACTATCGCATTTTTACATACGGTTAAACCGTATGATGTTTATTGACGATCGGCGACCACCAGTGAACTGCATTACTCCGTCCGCAAATTGAACGATAATGATCTATATGCCCGCAGTACTCTGTCATTTTAAAAATACTGTGGTCAAAAACGGTTTCATTTTACAGCTGCAACGATGGTTTTTCGCAACACACTCACGAAATGTTCGTAGTAATTTTGGTGTTTTCAAGGGACGATAAAAATGTCTGCAAAATGTACATCAAATAAATGTAATTGATATACGTGGTACATCCCAGTTTGTATATATATATATATATATATTTATATTAGTTCAGTGTTCTGTACTAGGTGTTCGCCGTAACCTAAATAGATTTATTATTGTTTTAATGGAATTACGGTTTTCGAAAAGTACACACGGAAAGCACTCCATCGGATTATCTTCAAATTATATTACGTCCCGCTGTTTATGAATTATATGTGACATGCTGTGTACGTACAGTCGATACTAACCGGTAACCGTAAATACCATCGGTGGGAAAGTGACGGGCCGCGGAAGGCGTAAAACTGAAACTTACATTAACGTATTATTATTTAATTCTTAAATGATAAACAAAATAAAATAATCATTTTATTTGATGTATACAACTCATATTATGCGTTGTCTCGTAATATACATTGTTTATTTTTTTTAGTAATTACTGTAATAAATAAATTAATGAAATATAATTTTTTCTTCTGTCTGAACGTCGTCAATTAATTATTTTAATCTTTCAAACTCCAATGGAAATAGTGGTTAGCTTATAGTAGTCCGTTCGGATTTTATACATAACCTATAGGCTTTTTTCGGGGCCTCCAAATAATACACTATTCGAAGAATAAATACATAGCGCACGGCGTCGTGTACCAACTTATCAATGAGATAAATAATACAAAAAGGCGTCTTATTAAGCACCCTTTCATGATAGGACTTCGAAGAGGATACCGGGAGAAAGATAAAACTAGGATATTTTCAACGAGACCAACCTTAACTTCGTTCAGTAAATAATGGCGCAGTTATGTACAGATGCGTAGAGAAACAAAGGAAAACCGCCGTCCCCAATATTGTACGTTAATCGGTATGGAAAATAATATCAATCAACGTGTATCTCGACAGAATACCATCTGATTCTCTTCGATCAAACCCTTAGAATCCATATCATATCGGAAGAACCGAAGAGAGCGAAGACAGCGGATGAGAATTAACGGCGACTGACGTGGATCAGCAACGACGATGGTGGACGAGAACGGTGATCGGTGAATATCTAATAAACGATCGAAGACGAGCGCCCACCTGTAGGATGACCACCGGTCTACCATTTCCGATCAAATCCATCCGCGATACGGACAACGTGATCACTGCCGGCACGACAACCGATACCAGCGGAATTACACCCGATATTTGATATTGCAGCCCAATTTTACACCCGGAAGATCTACCATCATGGTCTAAATATAAAACGGTTCTTTTCAGATCCATCGTTTAGTCTCCGATTATTTGATCGTTGTGGTCTCGAGTCAGCCGGTACGTAGTTGTCACTTGTTCGAGTATCTCGACTACTGCTAACAACTCTATGCACATAAATGTCCATATGTATTGCTAATATAAAACCCACCCATTATGTACGGGACCTCTGACTACCTCAACCGCTTATTTAAGCATCGTTGAAGCGGAACCGCGTTCTATACCTGATATTTTTAAAATACATTATTTAATATAATATTAAAAGGTGATAACTTTTTAAAATTTGTTATTTTATTTCACGAAACGACGTAGACCATATCAACTTCGAAGCGAAAATGAATTTATTCCTAGGCGCGTTTTCGACGAATAAAACAAAAATACCTTTTCCCATGGACGTATTTTGGTACATGTTGTTTTTTATTATCGTTGCATAAGAATATCTTTAAAAGCACACGCTAACATGGCGCAACGTATCGTAGACGAGAACCACCGGTATATAATTCCTTAAAAAATCGTTATATAATCCTTTAAAAAATCCTTATATAATCCCTTAGAAAATTACCGTCATTCTCGCAGTCCATTCAATAGTTAATATGACCGATTTTCGTACAAGCTTACGCTTACGTGATTGTACTGAATTATTTCGCTAGCGTTACCTTGTATAGAAGTGCCTAAATCGTACCCACATTCTAATAGCTCATTTATAACACACTCTGCGCATAATAAGAGAGATGAAAAAAACAATAAGAAAATTAAAATTAACTGGGTGATGGAAATAAACGACCGAAACTACAAGTGAAACTGAGCGATGATGACCTTTTTGACGAAATATATATTTATATGTGTTTTGATACAATTTTACAGCCTTTTGGATAGCATTTTTTTTTTTTTTTTTAATTTCACATTATCATTAGATATATTTTATGTTCCAAACTCAATGCCTAATTTACGATAATATATTTAAAATATAACATAAATCATTTTATAAAATTTATATTTGAGAAAACGTATACAATTTATGTGACATGCATTATAGTCCTATTTACTGATTTAATTATACACGTTAATGAATAATATACATAATAGTTTTTACACGGCAACCAAACATTATCCATTTTTATATTTTGTATTGGAAAGTATTTAATATTCAAAATGATTAAAAATTCTGTACTCGTGAATAACCACAAAATATGTTACAATTGCAGCGGATGTAAAACTCATAGAGACTTCCATGCAGGTATTTTTTTATATTGTTTGTTTTAAACTTTTGCTTTAAACTATAGAAATGTATTTAGTGCGCATTGATTCACTGTCATGAAAACGCAAAAGTGATTTATCAACAATAGTAGTAAATAAATACATAAAATTAGTAGAAAAAAACATTGAAGAATCATACATTTTCGATTATGATTAATTACGGTCAGTTTAGAATGATTTTAAATGCTTTTAATCCTTTCCAAAATTTAATTTACGATCCATCACCAGTTGTATAAATATCGTGTGTGTGTGTATACATCGCTATAACTTATTCGATATCTTATATTGAAATTGTGCCAACAAGAGTATTCTATGTTACCTCTTAATACGGACGTTTTACTATGTCTTATAGGTATTTAAACAAAATTGTACTAGTTGTATTTTGTAACGATCGCCACTTGGCAGCGAATCGAATGTTTCTCTATTTCCTGTACGAAATACATCGGCATATTGCTTGGTCCGTTGTCCGATAACACATTCAGTTTTGGAATGTTTTGATAAATTCTATCTTTTATACCGAACTACTTGCATTATATAACTCGTAAAGCTATTGACCGAATTAATAGTTTTAATCGTTATTTCCAATAATGTCAAACGATTAATCGTATAGCGATAGTTTAGTGAAAGATCGATGTGCGTTGGCGTACACGTATACTACACCACGTTTACGAAACGTATTAACCATCTCTGCTAAACCCAGTTATGCGCACGGATAAAAAATAAAATAAAAGAAGAAGTTTTATTACTCCTTGAAATGTAAATTTTAGCTTAGTTTTTACGAGGTCGTGTACTGTATTATATACATCGCGCGTGCATTGACCGGCACGTGTCATCTCGTCCATAGTCCGGTTCAGGAGAAACGTGACCGAAAAGATATCGTTAACACAGTAAGGGATGATTGCCCACGTCCAAAATAATACCATACGATGCAGCAGTAAATAAATTATTTGGTAAAAATTTTAAATTTTATAAACGACTGTGTGCGACGAGGGTTGATTTATAATTCAGATCACACCGTGTATACGCCGATGTATAGTACAGTTGTCGATTTATGAATAATAATAACATCGCGACTCGTATTGTGTACAGCTATAGAAGTCATCGGATAAAACTGGTTTTTTCCTAAAATTCTTCTTCTTCTGATCTCACTTGATGACGCCACTGTACTGCAGAGATATTTACACCGTTCCATAATGGATAGGCACTCCGCACCCGTTGATTGTGTATTAACGTTCCCGTTTCGGTCGCACCTTATTAGCTTCCTAAAACGTATGGTTGCCGAATTGAGTAATTATATGAAAATGATATTCTCACCGCTCATGTCAACATTTCATAATCGAATATCCCATATGCTCAAAAGAGTTCCATTTCCATTTTCTGTTTTTGATGAAATGAAACACGAATGAA
Organism: Sipha flava; assembly: GCF_003268045.1. NCBI lineage: Eukaryota > Metazoa > Arthropoda > Insecta > Hemiptera > Aphididae > Sipha > Sipha flava. The sequence continues at coordinate 1,273,632 of NW_020271758.1, read as the reverse complement.
GTCCTTCTTGGTGCAGATAAAAATAAAAGATATAATAACAGGAACAATTTTAACGGAAAATATTCCTCGTCGTACATTCATTTCGCGTCTCTGCAAACACTGGTCGACTGTTTATTTTTGGAAAATCTTAAGCCTCAACTGCTGACGAAAATAAATCCTGGTCACAGTCACTGTTCTGTCACTATTTGGACTCCATTGATAGACGTCGTAGCAGTATGTTTCGGTTCGTAGTACATAACGTAACGTGGATAACAAATTGAAAACTCGACCGAAATAAATCTGAGTTGTTGAGATTTATCGCACGAATTCATTATACATCGGCTCGTAGTGGAAATTCTGTCGAAAATAATACATCTCATCTCCGCTGAGCTTTTCAGCTTACGCCATACTACTACTACTACTCGGAAATGGTTCAGCTCTTTGAATGTTTAAAAGGATTTTGACGAACAGGCGAGGAGAAACTGGCCAGGACGGAATCCGTAGCGTGTGACCGTGACTTAGCACACACAACAACGACGAAATAATGGCGAATTCTCCTTAAGTAATGTATACCGTTAACTGTAATGATACATCAGCAGAGTGAAAAGTCTCTCATTTCCACTCCATCCACTGTAACGTGTTTGTTTTGATCGTACGAAATGCACTCGAGTTACACATAACATGTTAAAGTCGTATTCTATACTTGCCTGAAACATGACCACTGCACGGTAAGGGACAATAGGTACTGATAACGTTTCAAACGCTTTTCGAGTGGAGATTTTTGTCAAATGCATTCCTGCCTTCTCACTATCCATCCATCTCGTATTACGTCACATACTTTTAACGGTATGTGTATATAATTGTGGCAATTTTTATCATTACTCACATTATAGCTATTCTTCCTGTTTGGCGATATAACCAGCTCGAGATAATTTTACCCACCTTCCCTAACCGTAATTTCTTATACAAAAAAAATTTCACAATCAATAGATAATGCATAAAAAATAAAAAAACGAAATACGATATCCTGTAACGAACCAATGTTGCGCTTAGTTATATATTGTAAAAATACTTTTTTTTCTTTTTTTTCATAAAATATAAATGTTTAGATTCTAAGTAAAACGAAGAAATGGTTTCCAGTTGGTACTTGTCTCATGAATTTCTCAAGATTTTTCCTAATAACTGTGAAAAACTGAAGAAAAGTTATAAGAAAACGGCAAAATTTACGACTTTTCGTTTTTCGACAAAATCAAATTTTAGCTTTCATCGTAACTAAACCCTCGCGTTGACGCATTGAAGCACTGTGAACGTATAACAGAAATCATAATCGCACAGTTAACCAATGATTTTATATATATATATATATATATTTTTTTTCGTAGACCGTTCACTATTCAACAAAAAACGTATTGGTTGAAGTGAACTCGACGATCAATAACATAAATAAATCACTTAATGTAAGAGCACACATCCATACTTCATAAACTATTTAGGAGAGACAAAAACTTAAATTTCTAAAAAAATTGAATTTTTCACATTATATAAAATTTACAATGATATGTAAGATTCTGAAAAGGTTTATAGTATTTTATCAAATTATATATAAAAAAAAAAAAAAGTGTTTAATTCTTGGACATGTACATGTGTCCTTCGAAATTAAAATTTGTAGAAATGTAATGTATAAAACTAATACTACGGCACAAAAAATGTGTTCAAAGAAAATAATTTACCTACACGTGCCATTCTTGAATTTAACACAAAATATCATGGTCAGTTTTCAATGTACCTGCAAACTAGATATGTGTTTCGTTTGCACAGAATGATTTATTTATCAAACGTAAACAAAAATCTGTAAAAATATGATTTCATGAAAATTATAGACTCGTGCACTTTTTGCATTTAGTGATTCAAATATCAATTTTAACGATTAATATATATAGCGTTCGGTAACGTTCAAGTGGTATACATGTCACTTGAGTAGTACAGATAATGATGGTAATAATGATTTTATCGGAAATAATTTCACCAAGACTTCAAAGTATGGAAATAATGTTATTTAAATAAACATATTTAAAAAATAATTTAATTTAGTTATTATTTTTATTTTTATTTTTTTGTTGAATTAATCATTTTATTTTTAATAATCATAATATTTTTCTAATTCACTTTACTTTCTGCCAGTTGAAATATTAATAATAATTTTACGGAACATCTTTGAAAACTCTTCAGATGATTAAAGATTTTTCCCGAAAATCACATTCACATCCCCTTTATATATATATATATATATATGTGTGTGTGTGTGTGTATGCGTGAGAGTGTATGTGTTTGAGTGTGTATGTGTGTGAGAGAGCTTTAAAAGTGGCTGTAAGTAAATTAAATAAGACTGCATACGACACTTTTCTGTTGGGCGGTAATTTACTCCAGATCAGTTTGTTTGTGATATCTGGAATCAGTCGCTTAGAGAATTCCGTTGAATTTTAACTTCGATTTATTTTTAAAAATAATAATAAACTATGGAAAAAACTTTGGATTGGAAATCGATTTTCGTAGATTTATTTCACACGTAACTTTAATAATAATAAGATGACTTTTTTATACTTTTACATAATACCGTATTACAACAAACTGACACTAAGATACTCTGGTGTTCACGGATCATTATTTTAGTTGACATTTTGCAACAAATCCTAAAAATAAAAAGCTGTATGTACATTTATGGTTGCTTAGATAAACAAATTGTCATTCTTGAAAAAAACAAGGGACAATAATGTATTTACTATATTTGACTACAAAATCATCATATCTCACATACTGTGTGATTGAAATGTTATATAAAATATACTATGCGAGTACCGCAACGTTATATCTACGTATCTAGTAAATAAAATATAAAAACGGACATGAGTTTTCCGAATTCCGAAGTTAATTTTCTAATAATTAATCTATTAATATACAGAATATACATGGTGATAGAGAAAACATTTTTGACCGTTTTCTTCTTCGACGGAATGAAAACGAGATGAAACGCACTCCGGGAAATAGAAATATTTTCGTTTTAACTTCAAAACAACACACATCAGCTAATTTAGTGTTATAGCAAAACGTTCGGAGAACTTTAACTAATGTATATACAACGGTGTTCAGTATTCGCGCACGCGTCAACAATATTTCGCCACCTCAACGCAATATTAATTACGCAATGTAAACGTATGAATATGACAATGAGTTTGAACGTAAATGAAATTATGCAATGGGGATCCATTCGTTGGTTATTTATTTGATAGATAATGTCAATGGCTACCTACGATGTGATGCACAATGAACATAGAACACTATGTATAGATATATTTCTGCTTCGGATAACTGCACGTAATATAAAATTGTGAATTGCATTTAATACAATATTCCAGTGCAAATGTGAAAACACAATTTTCAAGTGCTCATGGACCGTATGGGTGTTCAATATCTCTTTTTCCTTTTTGTAGAACGAAAAACGAAAGTGACTCGATTACACCGTTATAAATAAGCTGGATTGGCGAGTTAACAAAAGTAGGAAACAGCCTCATGAAACTCCGGTTTTAATATTGCAATTGGGTTTTATTTTTATTTTTTTACTAACCTCTTTTGGTTAAGATATGTACAACAATGACATGGGACTACGAACGTTTGCCAATACGGATTCGTGGCTTACGAATCGAATATATTACGCAGGGATTTTAATTTTACTTTGACTAATGGAAATTCTTAATACTAATTCAGTTGTGTGTGTGTATGTGTATGTGTATTCTTGATGATAAAACACTATTAATAACACGGTTCTGGTTCAAAGACTACTGTTAAAATGCACATGGCGCTCTTGGTACAGTGTTCAGTTTCCGTGAGTAATTATATAACTATAATTATTTTATTTTGGAGAAAAGCTCACACTTCCACCAAATCTTCTCTCGGTTGGTGTTCGAAGAGTGGAATGGTAGCAGCATTTGTGTATCTTGTAGATCAGTTGTATATGAATTTAACGAACTTGTTTTAACTTTGATTAAAGTATTATGAACACTAGGCTATAACAAGTTTCCATACCGCGTGTTAAATGTATATGTACAATTCTATACGCGAACGATTTAATAAATACGTTTATATTATTTGAGTAAATAGTTAAAATAACGGAAACCAGTGGTATGTTTATAAAACTGAAGTATGAATATAAAACTCTTGTATTTCGATTAGATTTCAACTGAAGCGTTGAATCTGAATTATTTTTTCGGATTTCAGTAATTAGCATACGTGAAACCGTATTAAAAAATAAAAAAATAATTAAATACTTATTTTCGTATCGGGAACTCTTATTACAAGTATTCGGTTGTTCAGTATAGATACCTACTGCAAAACAAAATGTCACTTTTACGTTTTGTTAAGTATACATGCTTTTATTTTGATTAATGATTCGACGAAAAATAAATCATCTCTGCCACAAATATATAAACAACAATAACAACGCGTCACGTGATGTCTCATATTTCAATACGAATCAGATCAGACAATTCGGGTTTTTATACCGTCATAATGGTAAAATATTATTAAATAAATATAATATTATAATATCAATAAACATTCGGCGGTAAATATAATTTTATCCTGTTTGACGGATAATAACAATTTTGACAGCAGTATTGTCATTTACATAATATTACGCGTGAGTTATGTCATTTGGCAAATAAGGTAAAAATTCCAACAGTTCATGAAAAACTTATTTTTTTTCTTTCTTCTTTTTCTTTATCACTAATTTCGTAATTTCAAATAGTTGAATATATTTATTTTATTCAAATTCTTGAAATACATACAAATCATGCTGTGACTATACACACGTGAATGCGTTGATATTAGGTCACTCTAGGTCTAGACTGAAGTCACATATTCATTATGCGTAATATCGAAAAAACTACCCACAGTCAATAATCAATATTATAACTACTGTGGGGACTAGGAGACCTTTATAATGGTTTTATAAAATATATACTGAAATCCCACTGTGTAACTATTATGCGCGTAATATGTTTAAAACTACGTACACGCATGTTTTATTTAAATATATGTTTATCGTATTGAATTAATTAATTTAAAGCCTCAAAAGAGATGTTGTCAAAACTCTAAGATAGAAGTCTTAATCGGCACGGCGTCTACACTATAGTTTATATGGTAAATAATAATATAGTTTATATGGTAAATAATATTACATTTATGAATGATTCTCATTATATAGTGAATCCATTTCATCGCATGACACAAACTTTACGAGATGGAAAAAAATGTTATTGCAATATTTTATTTTATTTCAAGCTGTTCTATAGCTTACACATTTAATCACTAAACGTTAAATATCTCATAAACTATAGTTTCAAAAAATAAAAATATTTGATACTATATATATATAATATGTATAAATTATACGATGTAAAACATAAACGGAAATCGTGTACTAACATAATATTTATTCTAGCATAAAACTCGATGAAAAAAAAAAAATGAATTATAATTATAGCCACTACGGTCGATCATTTTTTAATGGTTATGGTTTTTGAACAATTCATTCATCGCGATAGACATGGGATATAATAAATTTAACGGTTAAATAAAATATGTCACTGATAAATTCAGGATGTATATTATAAACGAAGTAGCGCGATTGCGCACTTTTTCCTTTTTTTAACCTAAAATATCGCAAAACGACAGAAGTGGCGCCATTTTAGTTTTTTCTAGAGTGGAGTGGTCGATATTCTCTTATTAAATTTCCAAATCAGCAGCTCATTTTACAAAAGTGCCGATTAACGTTGGAGAAGAGAAACGTCAAACCTGTTCTAAAATAAAATTATTAGTACTTCATACATAAGTAGGTACCCCAATATTACACGTATCATTTTTCTAATTTACAACACGTCAATGACTTAATATAAGATATATATATATATATTTTGATAATGTGTTGACTTTGTAATAGCTAAAATCTAGACTGTGGAAAATGCATGAACCCTTAACTAGAAAGCCTAATAACTCACTACTCTAACTGTTAGGAAAACTGTACCCTCCTCCTAAATTACACTACTGCACGACAGCATACTAAAGTGTTCAGAAGTGACATTGGTGGTCGCAAAGGGTCACAATGGCAATCCCTAATAAAACGTTGCAAAAGTGGAAGAAACCATGGACATTTTCATACTTGAGTTTTTTCATTGTTGAAATGAGATAGTTACAGTTTTAAAATTATGGGTTTTTATTATATATAAGACTTGTTAAATAAAAATATGTCATATTTGAATATATTAATTAAAATAATTTATTTGAAGGTTAGTTCACTTAAAATTCATATTTTTGATTTTGTACCTTTTAATATTTTTTTAAATTTTTTAAATTTTTATTCTTATTTTTTTTTTAATAATTTTAAAGGCAATCTACAAACATGCACTAATACAATAAATCAACGGGGTGGACACGTTAAGTTTTATTGATTCATGACATAAATTATTTATGATGAATAATTCCGAAAGTCATCCATAGGTACTACCTCAAATATTTTGTACCTTTGTCATAAGAAGTACAAAAATATATTTATATTATACATCGATGAAATATAATTTTATGTTTTTATTAACATAATTATTTTTATACAACTTTGGGAGTGTTTATCAAAGCCCTCACGGGTCTGTGTGTCTCGGATAACTTTTACAGCCCCTGACATCATGCTACTGTTTGTGTTCGACACTGATATACGTTTGCATGCGATCGGGCACTGTTGTATAGTTTTGTTCGTCGTGTTTGTCAATTTTTAATAAGAACATACAGACAGCGTTCCCCAGAATCGGATGAATGTGCGTCATACGAATAATTAGGGAGCTCGTCAAACAGCTTTAGATGGTCAGAAACATGAAGATTTTTCCAAAATGGTCATGACTCGATTTCACCGTTCTTCACCGTTAACGGATCGAGGAAAATAGTGCCACTGCCTACATAGTATAGATATATTTATTTGATATTAAATACTTATTTAAAAAAAATTAAAATATTTGATACATGTTCAATATCCAATGGTTATACATTTTTAAACGTTGCATTAGACATTTATACAATTGTACATGTTCGTCAAGTTTTAAATATTGGTTTTTATATGTTAATAAATTCTTATTGAATGTTTCAGGTTCAGCATGAAAATTCAAATATACATATTCAATGGTGTATCAAGTTTTATTTTAAATACTTAAATCTAATCATATATAAATATTGTTTCAATCGTTAGCATTAACAAATGCTGTGTGGGTGGAGTGGGTGTTTATACATTTATAAGCCATAGCAAGTATTTGAGAAAAAAATTTGTGTGATGACTTTCCAGTCGTACACATCAGTATACGCCGAAGTGTTAGTAAAAACAAAAAAAAAAAAAAAGCAATAACGCCATCGTTAAGTTGATCGTAACAGTTCCTCGGTACTAATGACTCATTAATATGGTTTCGTTCGAGAGAACTTTTAAAATAACGTGGAATTCCGAAGGATCACGTAACTGGGTAAATCCACGTATATGACCCAATGGAGTAGAGTTTTAAGCTTTGCCCTTTCAACGTTAAGTATTTATACTTCTGTGGCCCTACTGTCCGAGTGAACATGCGGACGTGGATACATGCGCAACGGTCGTGTAGTAAATCCACACGTGTTTATTCTATACGACGTATGTGTTCACTTCTATTGTGACCTCTAATACATAGTTTAGAAGAGATTCTAATATTATAAATAGTAATGATCATTGGATCTCTCTCGAATCGCTTCTTTCGAAGTCATGGATGTGATCAACTATGTATACCATATCACCGAATTCTACATTTTTCCCGGTAAGCCTCAAAACTCATACCATGTTCCAATCCTTGTATAAATATAGATATAGCTTTTAAGAAATTATATGTTTTCTTGATGTATTACATGTAGACCAACTTTATGCTTCTCGTTGCCCCACGAGGTAACCTAACCGGAAGCCTTTAAGGCAGTGGTCGGTAAGTTTTCTAAATTATCGGGCCATGTTCTCAAATTAAAAAGAGTTCGCGAGTCAGACAAGTATAAAAATATTTTATTCTTAACTCATTTATTATGAAAAAATATAATGTCTATAACTTAAAATAATAAAATGTATAAAATAAAAATTACCGTTTTTATTATAATTATAACACAAAAGTATGGAAATTACAACCATTTGGTAAAATATTTAATGTGATTTTTGTTATTGGATATTGTTTTTTTTTCAATTTCCACATTAAAATTACTTGTGCTTGCTCTAAGAACGTGGTGGAGATGCTCATCGGTCAAGCGTGATTGCTATGGGTCTTTAATATTTTTCATGTTAGAAATGACTTGTTCACACATATAAGTTGAATACCAATCATACCGAAGTATTTTGCAGCTTTATATTTAATTGTTAAAATTGATGCCGGCAGTTCAGTGGAAAAAAGAAAAGGTGATGTTTTAAATGAGTTTTTTTAGGAAATCTTGCAACTGCAAATATATTATTTCCATATGAAGCTCAACATAGTTATCGTCAAAATCAATTGGATTGGCTAGTAATTGAAAATGCTGCGAATGTAGTTTGAAATCTTAAAACCGATAATTAAAATCCTGTTGATTTATCGACATAGGTCCAATAAATTTAACTGATTATAATGACAATTTTGACGATTCAAAATGTTTTTACAATTAGTAAAATGTGTTGATTCATTTTGTTCAATGTAAGATCGTAATAGTTTTATCTTTTTTGAAGAATGTAATATGAGACCACATATCATGAATAAGTTGATTTTTACCTTGTACTTTTATGTAGAATTCATTTATATACTATATATATTACTTTAATACATCAATGCAAAAAGCCAGTTTAGAAATCCAAATTTAATTTTCAAGCATGGTAATGTTTTTCCTTTTTATTTTAAGAAAATATACATTTCCTGGCATAGCATAAAAAACCTTTCAAGTCCACGACCTCTGCTTAACTATCTAACTACGGTGTAATAAAATACATCACCATAGTTTGTATTGATTTCAAGCAAAAAACTATGAAATAGTCTATGATTTACGCCATTACTTCGTACGAAATTGGTAATAATTACTACATCTTTCATTGTTGAACCCCACGGTGAAATGTTGGCGCAAAGTGCATATTAACGAACAATGCAATGAAAAAATAGCAGTGATCACATTTCTTTTAACTTCATTTCATTGATAAAAATAGTCTGCAATCCTATGTTGTTACCTATCATATTTCTCGCTTCATCAGTGGTTAAGGTAACCAATTTATCTAATTTAAGATATAATGAAAATAAAACGTTTTGAAAGTGTAAAAAATATCTATGCTTCACATCATCTCTTTCGAAGAACTAAATGGCAGCAACGTCTTCAGTTATTTCAAACCTTCATTAATCTCTCAAATAAATACAATTAACTGCACAGAGTCAATTTAATTTGTTCTTTCATCAAGTGCTTACGAAAAGTATTGAAATTTTTTGTTTTTTTGTTTCATATTGTATTCTTTCAATACATAAATGAGTTCACGACAAACAAGGCACATGAATGTTCTTTTATTTTCAATAATAAAGTATTGATTGATCCATTTATTTTGAAAAACATGACATTCAGAATCAATTTTTCTTTTTTTAATAGCGTTCTTAATTATTATTCGTTTAACATTTAAATTAAAACCCAAATAAACTTTTGCTATGAATATAAAGTATAAATTATAGTATTATAAAAACTATATACGACGCAAACATTATATACCCGTACGAAAAATGCAACGTTATTGTACAATAGTGATCTCAAACTTAAATTACCAACGGACTATATATATTTACGTCAAAGGTTCGTGGTCAAACACCTTATTTTTTACTCATTTTAATATTAAATCTAAAATAAACAAAATATATTTCTTTTATTGATTATAACTATGACAAAAATAAACATTGTACTGTGTATTGATTTGTTTTTAATAATAATAATTTATCTTTCATTTTGTACCAAACTGTCAAAATATAAAATAATTTTTTAAAAAAAATAAAAAAAATCAACATTTTTGAAGAAATAAATATTCATTGCGGGCCATATCGAAAGTGATCGTGGGCCGCATGTGCCCCACGGGCCACGTGTTTGAGACCACTGCTGTACAGAATCGAAAATTAAAATTATAAGTTGAATTCACGTGTACTCATTGTTATCGGTAACTAACAAGATATATATTATAAAATATGATTAATAACCGTACTGACCCGTACCAAAAACGCAACGTTCAGTTATATTCAAACAAACAATTTGATCATTTTGATATAATATTCGATTAAATGTTATCATACTAAGAATTTAAAGCGGGTCGTATCAGTAGCCAAACATGTTGCCGACCACTGCTCTGAGGTATTTTTTTCCATTTATTATAAATCTTGTAATAGAAATAGATTTTTTGCGAATTCAAACAATCGAATTGTGTTCGTCTAGTTAGCTCCTGAGAAGCATCGTATAGTTGGTAATTTCGTAAAAGTAAGGGAAATAAGAAAAAAATTATGGTAATACGAAAAAGTGCGTACAACAACTACATCTGATTTGTCTTGGTACATGGAAAAATCAACATAAATCTCGTTTGGCGATGCAATTTTTAGAAGACGATGTGGTAAAAAATCAGATTTTGTACACGACTGTTGTTTTTGAATAATATCTACAACACCCCAACTCTGGGGCAAACGTTTGGGACAATTGTGCACTAAAATTAATATCATTAAATTTGAAACGATGTGACTGACGCATTATGATATTTAAACCGGTAACTATTAGGTAACTATTAAACCGGTTCTAAGGCGAAACAGTCATTACGAGTGATGTTATCATACAAACGCTGTAAGCTCACATGGATATATCCACGCTCTGAGGAAACAACTGAACACCGCATCATTGGATTATTTTTTTTTCCCATCAAGTTATCCATGATGGCATCCCGAACCGGAAAATTCAATGACGCAAAGTTTGCAGACGTTGTTCGAACATTAACGTCCAATTGTGCGTCTTACGAACACGTCCACGCGGGCGTTGTCTGCAGAATGTAAATTACAGTGAATGCGACCAGCATTCTGCAGGGGCTGCGATCAACGTGCGCAGTGGTGTTTTATGTTTGTTTTGTAATCCCTTTGCAACTACTCCATCGTAAACAGAAAACTTAAGAAATTAAATAAAAACGTCCCAAGCTTTCACATTTAGAAGTATTTCACGTTCGTGACGTTCGTTGAAGAGGTCTCTGTCTCTTTCTCTGCCTCTTCACGTCTATCTTTATTTTTATGGGCCAAGCTTGTTGAAAACAATATTCATCTCGGCAACCGACAACTTAACTCGTTTTTATATATAAAAAAAAAAAATGTTCCATTATAGTACGGTCAAACCTAATCCGTTATGGTGCGCACGGTATAACGTTTTTAAAAACATCTGTTGTCCGCCATAAGTTTTTAGGACTTCTCATTTCAAATTTCACCGCTCACCGCCTTCCACTACCCACTGCTATCTCTATACTCTTTATGCACATACTTTATGTATAAGCCTACGTGCAGATACTCGTATAATACAGTTGAATCGACCTCGACCAATCTGCGTACTGACCTTAGCACGTTTTTGAATTAAATATTATCTTCCCTCTTAACCACCGGGTAAATATTCATTCTTGCACGACTAGAACGAGCGTGATGTCGGTATTTTCCGAAATACTAGAATTGTAGGTAACACTCGTCGTGCATATTATAAAGTCAGGTTTACACAATTTAAAATACTACTTGGAAAACGATGACATATATATGTTTTACTTTGATTGCGAGTGTATACAAATAAAAACTAACTCTTGAGTCGCAATGCCTCAGTATAGGTTTCTATCAACATACACACATATGTCACATCTATAATATATATGTATATATATTTATGTTTGTGTCATGTATATATATATACACAGTAAGCTTGCAGGGTGTGTGTGTGTGTGTGTGTGTGTGTATGTGTGTTTGATCAAATTTTATTACTTTTCGAGTTTTGCAGTTGTTGAAGTCATTACACTAATGCGGTGAACTACACATGCTCGTCTGTATGTGTGTGTAGGTACTTTATACTCAACGTACACCGCAACATCACATATTCTGTGTACACTATCTCGATATTTTTCAAAACACGCTTTTCACGCACGAAGGCTAATTTTATATCTTGGACATCATCTACGAAAACCCAACGCAAAGTTTATCATTCAAAATAAGAAAACTTTACGAAAATAAAATATTCACTAGAGCGCGTATCGAATACGTTAAATAATCTTACAGTGTGATCATATGCGTGTACGTAGGAAAACATAGTTGCCGGAAACCGTAAAAACGAAGCTTAATGAGAGGATTCGGTTTTAAGTTTTACGGGTTTTTAATTAAATTTTTTTATTTTGTAAAAACTAATTTAATTATTTTATTTACAAACAGCACACGGTAGGTATGTATGGAATATATTGTAGTATTCTATCGTACAAAGAAAAATGTCAATTTCTTGTCAAAGGTCCACTTTGTGTAAAGAAAACAAATCAACCGAGACCGATCGTATTCACACACGTTATGAATAATAAAATATAAAAGGGAGAAAGAAGTAATAAGAAAAAGTTAGACAGTCGACGGGTTTGATTCAATACGATCTACCCTTATATATAAAGACTTGGAAGACGTGAGCAACCACTAAAATGGGATATTTTTGAAAGAAAAATACTAAAGAAAATGTTTGGACCGAAAAAGATTGAAGAAGGTGGATTTGAAGTTTGGACAAATGAAGATTTGAGAAGATTATTTAGATAAGCTATTTTCATAGAAGTTAGTACATAGGAGTAGTAGAATGATATGAGATGGTCATGTTTAAAGGTCTGAAAAAGTATTGGAGAACATTATAAAATGGAAACTGAAGACAAAACGAACCAAAAAACGAGTCAGATAATGGTGGGCAGATAGAATTGAGGAAGACCTTAGGATATTAGGAGTGGAAAAGGTGGAAGAAATATCAAATAATAGAAAGAATTGAAGGGAAATTGTTGTTGCGGCGTTGAACCTTAATAGCTTGTAAGATACCCTAAAAGAATAAGAAGAAGATATATTTATATATTTAAACAATATATTTAATAGATGGTTAATATTAGGACACACATTTGATGGTATCCATGCAAATTGATTTTTTATAATATGCTTGAAAGAGTAAATTAATTTGCATAGGAGATGGTTTCAAATTAATAAATATTATCCAGCTGGAATTTAAAGTTATAGATTCTTGTTCACACTCATAATAAAAAGTATAATAATATTGAATTTATTACATTTCAGTTCATTATCAAATGACAATGCCTCCCATATAATTTATCTACTGTTATTTATGTTGAGGTAAATGAAAACATGATTCTAATCATTGACGTCGGCCAGCGTTATATATTGATCTCAGTTGAAATGTAATTATTTTTAAACAGCATGCAATACCGATCGCAGTTATTACAACTGTACTAAACGGTAAGTAATTCACGCGTCTGAACATTAAAATATAGAACATGTGATGATCAAAACACGAATAATAAACTGCGGCGACAACTGTGCTACAATAAAATTGTGTTATAGGGCACATGCCGAAAAAACGTATGTGAGAAAATCAATTATAAATCGGTTTTTGACAGACCATGTGATACACGTTTGAATAATACGTACGCACATGCAGACTTACATGCATACGTCATGCGACTTCTGCAAAAAATGAAAAACGCCATCGAATATAGTAATAATAATCATAGGCACCAATCGAGTCATATTTTTGCAACGGAATAGTTATTTTCTTTTTTCAAACCAGCCAAAAGCATCCCATTACCTTAATTTAGGGTGTAGACGATTAAAAAAAAAAAAAAAAAACATTGAATATGGTCCAAAATATATAATGTAATTTATTATATTAACGAGGAAAAAATGTTCATCTTATTGGTTACTTATTATTTTTTTATATTTCGATAACTAAATATAAACCAAACATTTTAGTAATATAATACAATTTATGTATAATATTGATAATTCGTACTTCAATTAATAAATTGAAACTTAAGGTAATCATTAAAATAATTTAAGTACCTAAGGAGGGGGTGCTTCCGTCCTATAGTACCCTATCCTTGTATCCACACCTGACTCCAACAAAATAAGTGAAACAACGTCGGGATGTGTAATTATCAAATAACATTTTTATTATTATTATTATTTCAGTATTCAGTGTTACTAATTTTCTCACAACTGCTGGAAAAATTACATTTTTTTCGTCCCTAAAATATTTAAGTTTTAAAATATTGTTATTATTATTATTATTATTATTATTTTTTTTTTTTAATTAGAATAAAAAACAAAAAAAAAGTGTATTTTATATTTTGCTGTACCTATGTATGACCAAAACGCTTTTAATTGCATTATAAAACGTACCGAATTTCGTTATATCTCATGAACAATGATTTTCATAGGTACAAAAACACCGATTCAAATTTTTCGCGACGCCAATCTTAATAGTCAATAATATGATGATTCATTTTTGTGATTTTAAACTTTAAACACATGGTGAAACTTTTGGGAAACAAACCGTTTATTGTACCTATTATATATTATTTACGAACAAACACCGTAGGTTCTGATTATATGTATGTTTAACGAAATGGAAAACAAAGTATTAGTTAAACCATATTATAAAGACTTTTAGGAACATATCTTCTCGAAATAATAATGGTTTACAGAAAAAAAATCAAACATTAATGTAACGTTTATATTTTGATTATCATATGGGGCTGGTTTATTTGTGGGTTATCAAACGAATAAAAACTATAAAACGTATTGTATGTATGATATATAGATCCGTATATATTTACTTTTCTTCTGTGTTAGATAAGTAAAAGTTTCTATGACATCTTTTTTATAATAAGGTCGTGGTACGATGAAATATAGTTTTATTTTTGTATTTTACCATTTAAGGGCAGTTATAGGCTAAAATAGAAAATCGCGTTGTGGAAGCTCGAAAAAGTGACATGAATCAAATATTGAGCATTCGTCCAGCTTCACTAGTATCGGTGCATGTCAACAAAATTATTATGGTTTTTATATTTGTCATAATTATTATAAATACTTTGATTCTTTCTATATTTTTATAATTGTAATTATTATAACAGTTGTATTTGCAATCAATGAAAAACTATTGCATTAAAAACATAATTACATGCAGATAGTTTGATCAAACGTAATTTAAACGTTTTCTAAAGTATTCGTCGATTAAAACAATAAAAATTTAGCAGTGCATAATATATACTTGTAAGTATAAAAATGAACAAATTAATATTTGAAGTCACTTTAAGTAACCAAAACTATAAAATTATATTTAAATCCAATCGCAATATAATATTTTAATATAGTGATGTTAAACATTATCGTTCAACAGAAAAAATAAATAAATAAATAAATGAATATGAATGATATTAATAAAAATTATTTACAATTTGAACCTTAAATAAGAATTAGATTGAATCATGATCAAGTTTAATTTAGAAAATTAAAAATTTCAAGCAAAAAAAAAATTATTTATTTATTAATAATAAATGGTTATTATTTATTAATAATAATCAAGTTTTTTCAACATTAATTTGCTTCAAATTTC
The DNA here is from genome assembly GCF_003268045.1 of Sipha flava. Lineage (NCBI taxonomy): Eukaryota > Metazoa > Arthropoda > Insecta > Hemiptera > Aphididae > Sipha > Sipha flava. The sequence continues at coordinate 1,257,927 of NW_020271758.1, read as the reverse complement.
AAGTTTTCAAAATTAAAATTAAAAATAAAAGCATTATGAGATTTCAAAGTACTTGAAGAACATTTTAATAATTTTGTATTAATATTGATACGTTAAACTCAATGACTGACAAGGATCAAATTATATTTATATAGTGTTTACAAACAAAAAATAACAGAATAAAACCTAACAGATGTAACACAATTTTGTAAGAACTTTAACTTCGTTATTATTTTTCGTAGGAACAAACAATACATTTAAAAAATTTATTTGTTACATTTGTTATAAGTCACTGATTTATTAATAAGAAATATAATACATATATTTAATATATAGTTATTAGTTAATGAAGTGCGTATGCATTTATTTCAGATAGAAAACTATTAATTAATAAGGAAAGGAAAAATTTTACCATCACATTACAATAAAAAGCAATATTATACCTCGTTTGATACGACGAGCATGTTTGATGTGTGGTTCGTAATATCAAGTACATGGAACTTTCATTAATAGCGTTGACAAATGCCAGTCTGTTAATCTGATCGCTCGAAACGTCTTTAACAGGTGCGATGCTTCATTTTCTTTGTATAAGTTTAGAAATGGATTTTGTCGCATATAACTAGCGGTGATTTGAGCTCATTGAATTTATCTACACCCATTTATCCTTCAAGTTTATCAAATATTTCACTACGTGTGTTATTATTATAATATATTTTCGTATAATACCTCGCAGCTATTTTGCAGCGTTGAAGGTGTAACGGTCGCGTATTATTAAATGACATGCATAACTAGCACGACTGTCATTATTCTAAAAATTATCTGTTTTTCATGACCAAAGGTTTTTTTTTTTTTTTTGTTTTTTTCATATTTTCGATAACTTCACGGTTTCACGGTACAACCGACGATACTGTGTAATCTACGTTCAACCGTGGTGTACACCGTGTACTACTTGTCACAATATGAGAATGATGATGAAAATTCATACATCTCGCTAAATATACGATTGTGTTTTATTTTATTTACAATGTTATTTCTTGAATGTTAGCGATAACTGCAAAACTCGAATGCACGATATGAAAATATATTGTAACACAGAGTGTGTGTGTGTGTGTGTGTGTATTATATACAATGACCATTTTGTTATTATCATAGATGTTTTCGTAAAAATATTATTTTTATCGTCTTCCTTAACCTGTCCATTCGTTCACACTGTAGAGTAAGAACTTTGAAAACTAAATATTATTTAAAATATATCCCTCAATGGTGATAGCTAGAAACATGAGCTTAGTGTGATTATTGTACTGGTTACTTTTACGTCGAAATTTTTTATTCGAAAACAGTGTGTACAATGCATATGCATATACAGTGTGTATGTTAATAAAATGATAATTGAATGCGTTTAAATGTACTATGAACGTATAGTGAACCGCATTATCGGTTAAAAAAGCTCTAATTTCAAAAAATTTGCGATCATTTTCTGCAGTGATACTTAAATATCGCTGTTTTGATCAAATATTTTCGATATTTTTACCAAAACAGAAATTTCCACGAACGACTGTTTTTTTTACCGTGAAATCCAAATCAACTACTATAATATTATTGTTATGGTCATATTTTCAAAACTTAATGTATTTTAACAGTAAAATACTGTTTAATGTTTATTCGTACACGTGGTTGAGATGTGAGCATTATCTATGTATGGACAGACAATATACACTGATTTACAAAATGTAAAATGTATGCTAATAATACAAGTGTAAACAACACATCAGCAAGGGATTCTAAGTATCAAACTTGGTTAATAAACAGTAACTGAGAGATAGTTTGACCGTTAGCGATTACATTAAGGTTATAACAAATAGTCCTCGGTCTCGGAAAATTATTTTTGCGCCCTTATTATACTTATATATGAAATTCCATTTCTAACGAAACACATACCTAAATCACTAATCATATATTATTAATTAACTAATTATTTACTGTAACATACGTTATAACATTTAACGTTGTGAACGGTTTTTGAATGTAACGATTCAATAAGTTACTGGTAATTAATAGCAATTGAATTAAGACTAACCATGGTTGTTTTACGTCCTAATTAATGAACCTTAAATTTCATTATAAAAAATGACGTTATAAAAAAAAAAAATCTGAAGAACATTATTATAATATCAACACATTTTCTACGATTTTTAAGTTTTCCAACTGAAATTAATTTTTTTATTCAAACGATCCCACAATTGTTATTAATTATGTATAGTTGATAATTCGTTAAAAAGTTAATTTTATTCCTATTTATTTAACTCTTGTTTTTTTTTTTTTTTTAACGTCGATTAATTACTGAAAATTTTGATTCAGTTAGCAATTAAATGTTCCCCTCATCAAATCAACTATGTCCGTTAATAGAAATATTTCTCTGTGAAACCGTTTTGGTAATGTTAGGTAAGTAATTATTTGGTAGCTATAATTGTTATAATACGTTGTTTGTTTATGCATCGTAAACTAATTTTAAAACATGAAACATTTTTTACATAGGGTGGCTGACGATAAAAGTGCAACAGGATATTTCATAAAATAAACAATGTCTAGGAATTGTTTTCAAAGTATAAAAGTAACATATCCACCACGGTTGAAACCGATCATTTGTGCAATAAAGATAATTTATGACACTATTTCCTTCGGACTGCATAGTATATAACAAACGACCGTCCAATACGATTATCATGCATGGGAAGGGGGTCATTTTTTATCAGTGTATAACCCATATAGTTTCGGTCGAAAATACCAACGGAGAGGAGAGCCATCCTCGTATCTAAACGGTTAGTATTCTTCTAACGCAATCACATTACTATTTTCAGCTGTTTTTTTTTTGCACTTAAACGAACAGAGAAAATAAAAACAGTAATGCCGGCATTCCCGCCGTCCATTTAAATCCTTTGAGGCGAAAAACTTAAGGCATATTTTGTAAATCACATCTTACACTCTTCCCCGCGCATAAAGTGTATTATACAAAAGTAGTTGGTTTTCGAATGACTTTTATTTTAACGTGAGATTTATATACATGTTTGTGTGTTGTGTGTGTGTGTGTGTGTGTGTGTGTGTGTGTCTATACATGTATGCACAAAATGAGACCTTTTGTTGCACTTAAGTTGTGTTTGAGGTAAAAGAAATTTGACACTAAATCAGAAAAAACTTAATTTTCTATAGAAGGATAAAAAAATAAAACGGTACAGTTATTCATCATCGTTCTTTGTTTTTATTAAACGAACAGAAATCATTAAAGACCCGAATACTTTACATTATCGTCGGTTTTGATGAAATATCGGGAAAATATTAAAACGAGATTAAAATATTATATCAGGGGTGTGGTTTTGTGGGCTATGTGCTTTTCTGTTTTGAAATGTTATACTTAATTATCTTGTCCATGATATCGAGTTATATTTATTGAACACTATTAAGCGATTGATGTTTAATAATAATTTGAATACTCTCACGGGAATTATTAACATCAAAAAACGAAATCATCTCGGCACATGCGATCCTATGGATGTCGCTGATTTAACATGAGTTGCAGACACATGAATGGTATAATATACAGATTTTGTCACGCGAATGCTAATAATCTTGCAAGCGATACCATTTATACAGTTTACAGTGTACAGTTTCAATTACAATAATCATGCGTTTGAAATGTAGTACGGAAATAATAAAGTAAAAATACAATGCAGTAGTGAAGTACGAGCCACTATATGAAAGTATTGTCGCACGAAGATAAAGAATAGTAAATGTAGTAAATGTCGCAAATTCAATACAAGCAGTATACAATTCGTTTTGACATTAAAATACTGTTAGGTTTAATATAGGGTAGGTAAGTTTTTATTTTATTATTTCTTAAACTACTAGTTTCTCATAACATAATGTAGTCCGGTTATGCAACCCCAGTGAACATTTTCCATCTGCACCTAGTGCTTATTACCTATATGGTATTAGCGTTTTTCCATTTTCCCATCGTTGGTAGACCGAAAACACTGTAGGTATATAGAACAACATAAAGTAGTTAAGTACGATGCTTTTGACCTCGGTTTAGGGTTAGGGGTCAAGTAACGGTTCGGTACACTGTGCTATATCGGCTACCTATATAATATATAGGTATATATATATATAATACATACTATATAAACCGCAATATCTTCTTGAACACGGAGTTTCCTATGGCGTACAATGGTTGAATACAAATCGGCAATCACTTATTGCTTTTAGGATATTGTAACGTTAAACGCCGTTAATTCTACCGTAATATTATTGTATTTGCTCATACAACGGTTAAATCTAAGAAGACAACTAGATCAGGTATTTATAAATACTGATTCGGAAATGAAATATAAATAAATCAAGTAAATCAAGTTCACCGTACGCGAGTAGCGGTAGTGTAGCGTTAGGCGCACGGACATTATTTTCGGTCGGCAAGTTTGGCTTGTAGAAAAATAGATGAGAGACAGTGCAAGTTTCAACGATCGCCCGCCGCTGCAATATAGTATAATATCGTTTCATTTCACTCGACCTGCGACCAGATCGTGTTTTTCGGTCTCTCGGGGATACCCGTCGCATTGCGTAAACAAACGACATAGAATTTACCAACGTTAAAACTTCTATTAGAACTGTGTGGTCGAGTTAGTATGAAATGTTCGAAATATAATAATTATTCAAATTAGATAGAGAGTTGTAATGAACTCAACACGTTTCATTATATGCTGATGAACATTAACTTTATTTATTAATTAATAAACTTTACATGTAGTCATATATATATTGAACATAATAATAATAAAAATAATCATAATAATAATAATAAAAATAAAAAATAAAATGACAATTTATAATTGAACATGTTTAAATTTACATATACATAAACACATATATAGTTATAAATGCTTCATTAAACTTACTGCATTAATAATACCAATAGTGATGAGACGGTGGTGTGAACTACGGAAAAATGTACGATGGTAATACGGTGGTTAATAAACAGACAGTGTGGGAAATATGTGTTGAAGATAACGTAGATGTATAGATAGTCTTGCGTGTGTGCTTCTCTAATCAGGCCGACGGTATGGATTATTCCGTACCTAGAGCTCTAAGTAGGAACACACCAAGGGAAACGGTTTTAGATAGGACTAATGATAAGCGTAATCGAGATATCTCGATTATCAAAATAATAATTCGATTATATACCCGAGAGATTATATCGAGTGATATCTCGTTTATTTTAAAAACAATCAATTCTTGATCTCGAAATGTGTATCGAATGAAAAAAATATTTCGAATGATTTTCATGGAACGAAAGAGTGAGGGAGGATTATTATTTTTAATCTTCATAATCGAATAAGTATTTACTAGTAGTTCACTTTGAGTCTTTGTATTTACGACTTGACTCGTGCTACTCATAGGACTGGTTGTTAGACAAAAATTGATGGGTATACGGTTATTATTAGTTAATTATATATTAAAGTTTGACATAAATATATAGCTATAATTTTTCACTTACTCAACCGCAAAACAACAATTTCTCAGAAATTTTATAAATAAAATTATATTATATTTGTATTTATATATTATATTTCAATGGAACATTTAGAATGATTATTTCAAGACATCTCTCGATTATAAAAATATCTCGAGTACTAATATTTCGATTATTGAAATCATTCGATTATGCCCATCACTAGATAAAACAATGTATATAGGTTAAGCAGCCCGACAGTACGGATTTCTCCGTACCCAGAGCTCTAAACCTTTAATACACTATTACAAGAACTGGGATTTGTTGTCCTTATTCTTGGAAAACGTAGCGTTATGTGTATGTAGACTGGTATTGATCATATGCCGAATTCTGTTTTCTATAGTTGCATGTTGACCTTTGTATAACTCCTTGTTTAATAATTGTATTTAATATTTTTGACACACGCATAGATTTTGATCTCCTCTATTTAGTTTTATTCATTTAGGGTCCCATATCCAAAGAATCTTTTATCCCTGAACCATACATTATCTTGTCTTTAACCTGTTGTCGAAATGCGCTCTCTGTTAGTGATCTTTGCAGTATTACTGACGGTTGATTATGATTACGGTGGTGCGTAGCGGCGTTTGACTCATCCATGAGTGGTACGCCACATTGTGCCACAGGTGACCTCTTGTGGTATAATCGTTACTGAGTTTCGCACATGTAGTCGTTGACTTCGTGACACACGTGATGTGGATGCTTTAAAATGGCGTTCGGGGTGCACCGAAACGTAACTGTTTAGATGCAACGTGACTTTTCACAGTTAACCGACATCGGACATAAGAGTAACAACATCACTAAGCGGTTATTATACCACGATTATAATCGAAGTCATATCTCTGTGCGGAGGTTTTCTCGGGATAGTTTAACAGTCGAATATGAAAATTTATTAAATAGTGAGCCGTGATGACTAAGTCCCTCCCCTCTCTTTCTTACATAAAAACAACATACGAAAAATTATAAAATATTATATTTTTAATTATAATTTTATATTAATAAAATTATATAAATTTCCCTTTATATTTTGATTGATAACAACAAAAAGACGGTAAAATATGTTAACTTGTATCGTTGTTCGATGGTATCATGAGTCAAATTTATTACGAACGTATCAATACATGAACTCATCTGATTATAATACAAAAATAGCGATAATGATAAAATATTATAATAGTGGTCTGTAATGCGTAAACCAACTGTGTGGAAAATGATAATGAGTCAAAAATATATGTATTGATTATATTTATTTGATCATTACTAAATATCAGTTGAATAAAAAAATAAAATCTATTAAAAAAAAAAATAATAATAATAAATAAGGCCATGGGGAAGGTGTATTCAGAACCGTGGTTCCATAGTACTCCAGACCTCTAAGAAAGGAATTTAAGAGCTCTGCGGCCTCTAATAAAATTAAAACATTGTTGTGAGTTAAATTAATACATTTATATAGATTGTATATAAGCAAACAAGCGCATTAGTTTTCTTCCATCATAAATATAATAAAGTATTTATAAAAGAAAAAAAACATCATTGTTCACATTAAAAATTATAAATTACTAAATAATAATTATATTATGTTTTTCAATTAATTTTTATGTATGATAAAGCGTACGGATTATAAAAAAAAAAAAGCAAATTAAAGGACAAATCATTGGTACAAATATTATATGATTTGTGGTATAAAAATTGGCGTTTCTGGTTTTTGTGATCTGAAGGATATTCTTTGGCATTATTTTAATGGCTCCACGAACAAAGAAAGCTCGGGCACTCTTGACATATACGATTATATAAATACTTGTGTGTTGTGCGATCGAAAACACAACGAAAAATCGGTAATTTGCTATATCTGTTTTCCTACTTCATTAAAAATATATTCGAATACAGTATACATTTTATATTACATCAAATCGATTTAATTTTATACTTTACACCAGTGAGCGGAATACGTGTATAAATAAATTTCACGTAGCGACCCCTACAAAGTGCCAGATATAATGTGAAAGATAAAACGTGATAATAATTTTTTTTTTTTTCAATCGATCAGTGCGTTTTAAAAACGATGATTCCGAATTCACCACGGCTAAATAATATTCATTATGATTGTTGCGATCTCGATTAAATTTTCATTTTCAGTTCATATACAATTAACGTAGTTCAGTTTTCGTAATTTTAATACGTGCCGTGTAACTTATAAAACATTCTTACAATCCAAAAATCAAAATTGGCGTGGAGCAGAGTAATTATTATATAAAACATAAAATTAATTAAATACGTTTCAATAGTGTTCACTAAGTTGCAAATATTATTTTCTTAAAAACTAAATGAAAAAAACTTGTACTGCTATTGTATTATGAGAAAAAAAAATATAAATAAGCGATCTACCTTCAGGTTTCGCTCAGGAATCTAGAATTATAATAAAAACATTTCTGACACTTTTTATAAATATACCTATTCTTGTCATTGTTAAACTCAAATTTGCTATACGTATCTATATCCTACGACAACTTACTCGTATAACATAGGTATTGTATTCACATTTTACACAATTAGCAAAGGGTAATTGAACGTTTTTTTTTTATTTATCATGTATTTCATACAAGTATCAAAGTAAACAGATTTTATGAGTTTAATGCATATACATATAATGTAAAAAGTTATATTTTACATTTTATTTAGAACTCAGGAGAACAATATAATTATTTAAGAGTACACAAATAATTAATAATATTTTTCATAAAATTGCTATGCATAAAATAATACAAACTATTTGAATATTTTTGTTACACTTATAAAACAGATAATGAAATTTCTTCAAAATTATTCAATTTTGCATTATACGAGTATAGTCATTAATGTATTAAATGTTATTAGATTTTAATGATTTTCTTCTGAATAATGAGTTTTGTAAACAAAATATTCGAAATTCGCTGATGAATATATTATTTTATTAAAAAGAGAATAATTTCTAACATTAATTTTTGAATTTATTACATTTTACAAATCGTCAACAGTATTAAAATGATTGCTAGTATAAAATTTCAGTACCGGAATGATATGTAGTTTATTATGATGCATAATATATTCCATTCGTATATACATAATTAGGTTTAACTATTTTTAACTTTGTTAGGGTAATAGAGGATTTGTAATTTTATAAATTATTTACTCGCAGACAAAACATTAAACTATTAAAAATTCCTTATTTTTACCAAGAAACTGAATATTCAGCTGATTTATATTCGTGATATTAAAAACATTATTAAGTGCTGTTGTAAAATGGTTGTCAGGGCTTGTAATTAAGTATTTCAATGAATTTACAATATAATTTTACTACATTCGGTTATCACTCTGACATTCATATTGTTCCTATTACTCGCATAAAGAACCGCAATAAAATCTACTGTTTTACTTTGTATATTGATGATAGTTCATAATTTGGTATAGAAAAGTACGACAAAAGTATTATGTATAGTATAGTATAGTATATAAATACTACATATGTATTTATCTGCACATTTATATAATCACACATTTTTGCTCTATTATGTTTGCAAAATTTCTATAATTGAGTAAAGCTGCGTTGGTTAAATAATTCAAATTTACTTTTTATTTAATTTTAATAAAAAGCCTACTAATGCAGTTTTATTTTTTTTTTGATTTAAGACCCATGTATTCAATAGTAATGAGGCAAAATTAATTATAATTTATATTATTTGCATTCGCCAATATATATTTCTTAAAATATATCTTATATAAAAACACAAAAAAACGTACGCTAAAAAGGTTCAAAATATCGAAATATTTAATAAACTTCCAATATTTATTTTTGCAGCTTTAATTTTCTCTGGTTTTTTCAATTTTTTTTTTTCTTATGCACATGCAAAAAAGTAATGTATATGGGTAAATTAAATATTTCTTAAAAATAAAATTTAATTTATATAAAATAAAGTACAATATTTTTATAAACATTTTAAAGTTACTTTTATATTAGAAAGTTCTACTTTATAAAAAAGAAAAGGAATTTAAAAAAAATTATTTTTTGTTATTAGAACAAGTTTAAGTAAAATGATTTGTAGTATCTGAGATAACTAAGTATACATGGGCCTTAAAACAAAAACTAATAAAAATTCATTCGAAAGGGCATGTGACGAATAGTTCCTCCCGAACGAAACAGAGCATTTATTGTATCAATAGTTTAAGTTATTTGATTAGACTTACAATATCGATATACTATGAAAAAAATATATATACATGCGTATTAAACATATTTCCAATAGCTAATTGAAAACATATAAAAATACAATAAAATGCAATACAGAGTGGATTTATTTTGACAATTTAATTAAATCATAAGTATAATATGTATACTTACGTAGGTAGGCATTAGATATCAATATTTTATTTATAAAATGTAGATTATGAATGAATTTTTTCACAAAAATTCATGAACAAACAATGATTAAACGTCTATTTTTTAAGAAAAACTTAAATTAAAGTGCTGTTATGCAAAACGTGTACCAAAATCGTTATACTGTTATTGCTTTTTCTTAATAAAAATTTTGTGAATTAGACAAAATAATAATGTTATATTTTAATATAACGTTTAAACTCGCTTGTAGTTTATTCATATTAAGCTTATTTTGAAATCATATATTTATAGAATATCTATCAAAATATTTTATTTTTATTAACTTTGACGAACATTTCGTTCTTCGTAAAAATTATATTTTTCAAAAGGAATTAATTTTCAAACATTTCCTTTTAATATAATTTAATTTAAATACTTCTTAAAGAATAACAAATTTATTTCGTATGAATGGATTCATATTATGAATTATGTAGCAATTTTTACTAACAATGTTAAATCAATTTAATTTCAAAATATTTTAATTTTGCAAATTTAATAAATGTGAATATTAATTATTAATATTAATTTAAAATAAACAATTTTAGATATTTTTAATACATTTCATGGTCGAGGTTCATAATCGTGATTTATTACTTTTTAATTTTAAAAATAGGCAAATAATAGCTTTTTCAATTATTGCATTATTATAATAGTTAACTATCAACTAATTAACAACAATTTTTAATTCTAAAAATTTAAAAATTGCATTTTTTTTTTGTGTTATACATTTCACCCCATGTCATTTTTTTTAAATGTTTTTATATTATCGGTTACGACTTGTAATGTTCGATGCAAAACTGCGTTTAGATAAATAAACAATACTTATTCCAACACAAATATTGATTTTTTGATAAAAATATTTCTAAAATGTTTTTCAGTAATGTTGATTTAGTGTTTCTAAAGGGGTAACTTAACATTTTTTGACAACTATAATTAAAGTTATACCTAAAAAATTTGATTACTTAGTATGATAATCAGACAAGAAATATAGAGTTCCAACTCTATAGAAAATAATATAAACGTTCAATAACAATATTTCATTGTAATATGATAAATGAGACACAACATTTTTAAACCTTTCATACCAATTTTTCATGCTGAAAAAAATATAATTGTAAAATACGAACATCAATTTTTAATTTAATTTAAAATCATATTATAGATTAGATGAATTATTTATCAATGGGATTAACGTTAAAATAAATATTTGGCAATATCACGTTCGTTGATCATAACAGCACAACGTTCGCTGTTTAAAAAACATAACGTTGAACACAGTAATAAATATTTAACTGTCGGTCAACTATTAGATACCTGTATTCTTGTACTTCGGTCTTCTTACACATACGCGTACGCATCAATTGCAACCACGCATTATAAAATAAAATTAGATTACGCCGTGGTCCACGAGATAATTTCCTGAAATTCTCGTAAGCTTAAAGCTGTATCGAAATCAATACACTCGGAAACATAAAACGATTGGCAACAAAATAAATCAAGAGTTCAATGAATACTGCAGTGCAGCGTTATCGGTACCAAAATCGTTGTTGTACGGTTCGCTCGATTTTATTTCGCGGAAAACCATTTTTTTCTATCTCGTACCAGGCTAGGTATGCTCATAGGTCACCACATAGGTACGTTCACCGAGATCGACACGGCACGGAGGGGCGGTCGAACGACCGAAAATCGCGTAACGCAACCGCGGTCGGCGACGGTTTATCGAAAAAAAAAGAAAAAAAAACACATACATCATTTATGTTTTTTTTTTTTTTTTCTTTTTTCGATAGAACACAAATTACGTTCTCGCGTTATTCGCGATAATTTTTACGTTTTACGGTTCCGCCGACACTCGTCGGCACCGCGACGCAACAGCGTCTAACCCACATGGCACGTGCTCGTATTACGGGTACGCGGAAACGGATTTCGAGACGAAACCGAAACCGTTTCCCGTCGCCGTCACCGTGCGTTACGTTACAATTATAAGTTACATTCGGGGTACTTACCGATCTCGAGACGCCCGGCTCGGCGGCGAGAATAGCGAGGACCGTGGCGATCGCGATCATCGTCGTGGTGTGACGTCGGAATGTACCCATGGCGGCTGCGACGATCTGTGCTGGTGGATGTCCGTGGAATGACTGCGAGCACGGCGGTGGCAACAAACGACAGACATCGGGACCGCTTCCCCCCACCGGTAACCCTACGGGGATGATCGGCTCGGGGGTAGGCGGCGAGAAGGTGTACGCGCGCGCGCGAGGTGGCGCCCGACGATTCGACTCTATGAGTTGCGGTCGTAGACGCCACCGCCGCCCGACGACGACGGCCAATTTTTTACGGGGAAACGGATTCGTCCAACGTATTAAAAATAAGTAACAGCAATAATCGTTATCAAGTCCCGATAGTTACAATCATTATTGTTAGTGTTGAAACCCTGTTCGGCCGACCTTACTTTGGATGAAAAAAATCCGTTAAATGGATATACGATTTTTTCACGTAAGAAAGTCGTTTCTGGCAATAAATAATAATCACGTAATAATATACAATTTACATAATAAGAAAGTATAGTAATACTGTACGGTAACAAATAATATTAAAAGCATTTATATATTTTTTTTATGAGTACATTGTTACATTTTTACATAAGATTGTTTCTCGTGTGTACTTTCTAAATTACAATAGTTCAATATTCGTTGCAAAGTTATAATAGTAAAATAATTTGTTAAACACAAAAATGTAATGTTTTTCACGGTTTCATAAAAAAAAATTGTTATGTAGACATTTTATTGCTATCGTATAATGTTATACGAATATAATAATATCAAACTGCACCAGTGTCCAATATCGAAAAGCTCAAGGAAAGAATATTTGGTGATGAACACTCGTGATTTTAACTTAAAAATGAGTCATAGTGGGCAGATCTTTAAATACTAATCAATCCTCTTATATTTATAATATAATAACTTTCTGAATCAGTATAGTAGATGTCCCAAAATGTTGATGTAGGCTAGTTTAAAGATTAATGAACCATTATCTAGTTATCCATTGAAATTATTAATCGAAATAAGCTGATTTTAGTAGCATGCACTAAGTTAGAAAAAAATTATTCCCAACTAATTATGAAAAGGTATTTATAATTAATCTGTATATATAAAAGTTTCGTGTCATAGTATTTGTAACCATACTCTTCCGAAACGGCTTGACCGATTTTAATGAAATTTTGTATAAACAATTTGGTAGGTCTGAAAATAGGTTCTTATCTATTTTTCAAACTCCTAAGTGCTATTGTTTAATACATCGTAGTTTAATTTAATAATTTTTGACCTGGTCGATAACTGCACAATTTAAAATGAATTATTAAATAAAACTATTAAAAAATTATTAGTTTTATTTTTAGTATTGAATTACAGGTATTGCATAAATATTAAACAACAAGATCCCCGCAACAGGTGCCAAAACAAATAAAAATGTTAGTTCGAAGAATTATTATGCATATCGGTTGATGATTAGACGCGATCAGAACAAAGTTATTCTACGATGTCATGAGCTTTGTCAACAATTCATGGTCGAAATGTATGTAAAGATAGAGAACGAGCGATTTCGATACTTACGATTCAATCAAAAAAAGCTGCGTACGGAAGATTCTCAAAACAATAGTTAGATATCGGTGATGGGAAAGTTACTACAGATGAAACGGCATGCTTAAAATTACCGATTGATTTCTGCACAAGATGCTCTCATCGACCAGATATTTCCCAATGTACACAGAAAATACACAAATCATGAGTGGCTGGCAGAAAGAGTAATTCTAGTAGCAAAAAATGTGGACGTCAACGAATTGAATCTCAAGATACAATATTTGTTACCAGGAGACTTGGGGTCATACAAATCTATAGATACAGTTTGCGATGCTACTGAAGCTGTAAATTAGCCAACAGAGTTTTTAAACTCATTGGATTTATCAGGCATGCCATCGCATAATTTACAATTGAAGGTTTATTCTCGGGTTATTTTGCTTCATAATTTGACCCACCACTGTTGTACAACGGCTCACGATAAGTCGTTAAAAAATTAATGAAAAATACTATCGAAGCCATCATTTTAAATAGCAAATTCTGAGGTGAAAATATATTATTACCACGAATCCCTATTATATCCACAGATATGCCAATATAATTTAAACGCCATCAATTTCCAATTAGATTAGCATTTATAATGACTGTCAATAAGTCTCAAGGCTAAACGATGTCTGTAGCTTTGATTTGAACACATCATATTTTTCACACGGACAATTATACGTGGCATGCTCTCAAACGATCCAGTTTATGTTGGCAAATGATGGGATAACAAAAAATATTATACACTCTGTTGCATTAAGGGATTGATATTGTTTTTTCACTAATATTGTCATAATTAGCGATATATATATATATATATATATAATTTTAAAGGATCAATTTTAGTAAATTATTAAAAAAATAAATGTTTGATGTTTTTTCATTTTGATATTTCGTCACCGTTCACAGCACTCCAAGTGGAAGACACATATATACCACATCCTTACACACTTATATCAAATTAGTTATTTTTTTCTAGCAAAATGTTCTCTAGTAATAATTTATATGACAAAACAACGTTTGTCGGGTCAGCTAGTTTTCTATACATCACTCAAATTAAATTTATTAAACAAATTAAAATAAAATTTTAAAATACATAAATTGACCTAAGAAAAAACCCTTGTATTACAATAATATTCATATATAGCAATACTTTTGAATTTATATATACCCGATAATACATTTTTAATTCAGCTAGGCATTTATTTATATATATATTTATGAGCATTAACCATTTATTAATTTTTGTTTTATATTATTATTTTATTATTTCTTATAATATAATTCGGGAAAAATGCAATAAAAAATATTTACAGTTTAAGTATCAAAAATGTGGGTTGGATATAAATTTAATAAATTGGTATAGATACACATTTCAGTGTTAACATTTTAAATAAATTCTACCCAAGTTTGTAGTTGAAATGATAAACTGTATACGTTCAACCCCCTAACAGTTCTAAAAATCTTTTGACATTGAACATTTATATGATGCGTAAATAGACGAATTGATGATAATTTTGGTGAATTGGAATTATGACTTTAAATGGTTGCATAAGAATTACACTTAAACTAAAAATTTAATTCACTAACCATGATTTGCAAGATAATTGATTGTTTTTTTTTTTTTTTTTTTATATATTTTTATATGAAGTAATTAATAAAATAAAGTAATTTTTAAGCATTGAAATGCTCTTATGGCATATTTTTTAAAATATCTTTAATTAAAAATTAATGGGAGTTGGTTGAAATTGTATCCGACTATTAGGACTGCATACATTTTTTGTTGTACCTATTTAACATTTTTATTTTTGTTATTTCTTGTTCAATATGTAAGTACACAAAAAAAATTCAAATATAACAAATAAATAAAAAGACATCTTTGAATGCTTTATCTTGAAAGTTCAAATTTTTAATGTCATCAAAATTTTACGTTCTTTTTACGAAAATATTTCATCGAATTATTGATAAATCAAAAAAGGGGTTGAATTCGTTCACAATATTAATATTATTTGTCGAAATCTGTTTATGTTGATATAGGATTATTAGTATACAGTTTAATTTATAACGTTGATTATTTTTTATGAATATAGTCCTATAATTAACACATATGTTACTATTACCAAAGCTATGAGTAGTTGTATGTATACATGATTTAAATTTGTAGTTACGTATTATACTCAGATATTTAATAAAAATTATGTCATCGATCATATTATTTAAATTTATATTTCCACATATTATAAGTGATTAAAATTCGCAGTTATTATTCAACCGATGTTCTAAATTATTAATAAATTCAACTGGGTGATCTATAAATGCATGTTAATTTAATTAATATATAATTATAGAAAACTGAGAAATGTAATAAGCCACAGTAATTGCATTAGATGCATTTAATGAACTATAGTAATTACAAAAACTATAAACTTTTATACCGCAGTTACCTACATAACTATTTAACCATATTTAAAATAACAATAAAATATTTAATTAAATATAAACTGAATTAAAAACCTTTAATATTTCGTTAATGTTAATTAATGGTATCTGATATTTCTAACATTCAGAAAAAAACAGTAAATGTATTATTATTTATGGTAAAATTGTTACAGTTGTTAATTATAAACGTTTCGTAATTAGAATTATTTTAATTATATAAACAATTTAAATCAAAATTAAAAAAATTGTATAAATTATATTTTATTAATTTGATCATTTTCTTGTTCACTTTGCCAAAATTTGACTAAATACATTTTCAATCATATTTTTCAAAATTTCTTTTGCCAACCAGAATAATCTTTTATTTTCCCTTATAATTTGATTCTTGATATATTTTTAACATGAGAAAAGTTAGTATACAAGTTATTAGCAGTTAACGAATTTTTATTTTAAACCGTAATTTTATTGACTTAATATTAGTCTTTAAAGGTTGTAGAATTTAATTTAGCTATTATTATACCATCTGTATTCTTATATGGTTTGCATGTGTAAGTATCAGCAATATCTTAATTTTTAAGACCAATGTTTAATATATTAACGATGGATGTAATTATAATAAGGTTATTTTTTCATTAGTAGTTTATAGAATATATGTTGATTCATGTATGTTTTTCAAGATGATTTTTTAGGTAATCAATTTATTTTTCAAGTTATGTGCAAATAATTTCTATTTACATTGCTGTATTTTCAATAAAATTAACAATGTTTTTAACAATGTCCATTTTTTTTTATTTCACCAAAATAGAAATAAACATAGAAATTTAATAAACTTTCTATTGATGCAACTTTAGTAATTCAATTTTTCTAAACATTTTTTGCATAGAAAATTTACTGACTCAAAAGCATAGTTATCTTCACCAGACGCCATCCGGTTTTTATCTTCCGTATTAATAAATTCCTTTTTTTGCATAATATTTTAATATTTATAATTACAATAATCACAGGTCTATTTATTAAATAATCTTATTACATTCGGAAAGCGGTTCAATGATAGGTATATGGTATATGGTTAATGGAATTTAAAATCATATTTATTACAAATTATGTTTTTCTTAGGTGATATGCTAATACTACATTTAGCACACATCATAAAATATACAAATATACGAACATACTATACAGCGTATAATCTGTTTTGACAAGTAGTATAAAATAATTTTTAAAGTCTTAAAATCAGTTTCATTAAACAAGTAAATAAATCACAAAAATTATTTTTAACGATTGTACCTGTATGAGATGGTTTAAGATAAAAAAAATTGAATACAAAATATCATTGAATATAAATTCCATAAAGTATTTATATTCAATGACAACATGATGTAGATATTTATAATTTACAATTTTTACTTACTTAGCACTTATCAGTAATTATTCGCATGATAAATACTATGAATTACAACTGGACAATACAATATATTCTTTTGAAAATTCAATAAATTTGTTGAAAATTAAATTTTGCAGATATTCTTTCCTGAATTATTTGTCTATATATGTCTTTCGAATAAAGTAATTTCATTGGATTTTCATGTTTTGTGTGTGATTCAAATATACGGGATAGCGAATTCGCAGATACATTACTAGATTTTGTTATATTACATTTAGACTGTAAAAAAAAAAAATTACAGAAGTATTTACTTTAACTTTTCCGTTTTATTAAAAGTGTCTGTGCAAGTATAAAACTTTTATGATTTAAAATAACGTTCTTAAGTCAATAATATAGTCATCTAGAACTTAGATTACTAAAAAAAAAAAAAAGCATTTAAAATATAAGCTTAATATTCATTGTACAAATTTATGTATCTTAACCATTTTGTTCCAGTAAAATTGTAATATTTTATATTATAAACAAAATGTATGCAGACAAGGGGACAGTAATAATCTTTCTATTTTAACTTTAGTATAGACTAAAGATATTAAATTAAGAGTGAAATAAAATTTAATTATCAATTTTATATATTTTTCCTTAGTTTCATTCAATGATGAAGTTTTAAATAACTAATTCTATCTATAAAATCAGAAATTATTTTATCATAATTGTTTTATTTTTAATTAAATCTTATTAAAATATATAACTGCTATTCTGATTTCTTGTTTTCAAGAAGACTATTCTGTAGTAAAAAATAATTTCAAATATTTAGTTTTAATTTACCTTTTTATGTCCATGCAGTTAAATTAATAAATTAAACTTTAATATAGCTCACAAGAAATTAATCAATATATGTTTTGATTAATCATCCAGTTATCTACAATAAGAAAACCATAATACCGAAGACAATAATTCGTGAAATGTTACTATGGGATTTTAATATAAGTTGATATGAATATCAGTTTATCTATTATTTTATCGTAATTTTTTAACGTATTTGGAAAGTAGTATAATGATATGAAATACTATAGTATATGAATCTCGCTTTTGATCGCTATTCATTTATCGTTTTTTTATTAAGGGCTGTATATGATACCTTATGGAAAATATTTAAATATATGATACTTTAATATTTTTCGAAGATACCAGGTACAAGATAAAAGTATCTGAGACACATATAAGATACTTATTACTTATAAGATAAGATACTTTATACCTTTGTATGTCAATTATAATATAATAATTCAATATTTATGTTAATTATACAGTAAACAATAAATATACTATGAATTTTAAAAATTCTACATATTGTTACTTATAAATCATAACAAATATTATAATTTTTATACTTCATCAAACCTATTTTCATACGCAGTCAAATATTTGACGTCGAATTTATTGCTCCTGAAATAATTCTCTTTTCTTTTTTTTTTCTTCACATATTACACATTTAACTTTTTCGTTCAAACTTACATTTATTATTTCATCAAATTTTTAAATAGTATAGACTGTGACATAAAAACATTTTAGAATATTAACTAGGTATTGAATTATTCTGATTATCCATGTTTTTAATAAAACAAATATCGTACGAAATACATAATATAAACGGACTGATGACTGGCAGTGACTGAGTCTAACCGTTAATATATTATCTGCCGACGGTGGTTACTTTAACTTAACTAACATTCAAAATTAATAACTACAAATCTATGAATTCCATATATTGATATTGGATAATTAATAAACAGTAATATAAATAAATAAAACATAATTTCTGAATGTAATTTGTATCTTTGAACTTTAAAATTATGTACCTCAATGCAAGGTACAAATGTATCTTGGATTCGTATCTTAAATATTTGTATCTAAGATACTGCCCAGCTCTGGCTACTTACAAATGATACATACGGAATATGGTACATATGATTTATGTTCATAATATATAGTGCTTTCAATTTTCAAAATATAATCGGAAACTATTAAATTATTTGTATTTTTTTGTGGCTTTCACCACTCTGTCAATAAAAATAAATGTCTTTGGTAAAGAAAGGAAATATATCAAATAATTTTTTTTTCAGATCCAACATAATCTCTCAGCAGTTTGTGTATTAGGACTATATTCTTAAGGTTGCCAGATTTTGAAATCCTTAAACCGGGACTACATTTGAAATACGTTTTTTTTTTTTTTTTTTTTGATGTAGCTATTATATGGAAACAAAAATTAATATATAATTTTTTAATTAAAATATTTATTAGCTAAAAAAAAAAAAAATAAAAAAAAATAACAAAAATAACAAAATAACAAAAATACATTGTTATTGTATATATATTAATGTCAATTAGATAATTATAATATTACATAATATATTTTATATAATGTATAATATTGTTCTATGTTTTATTCTTAAATAATTCAATATTAAATGTTATTTTCCCTCAGCTTCTATAAATCGAGATAAACTGAATGATCAGTTGGGTCAACAGGACAAGCCTTTAAAGCCGGGATGAATGGCAAGCCTACGTATTCTAAATTAACAAAGTTTTGACTGTGTTTGACAGTCAATGGTTTTCATCCAATCACAAATTGGTAGGCTGTAAGTGATTGAAAATTTAGTCCATATTAGTTTAATTCTGTAAAATAAATAATTTATTCTGATATCCACAAAAACATAAAGAATATTCTTACAAATCAATTGTAAATTAAACTAAAATTTCATAAAAATCATTCAAGCCTTTTCGAAGGAATTCAATAACAAACACTGCGACCGGAGAATTTTATATATAAAATATACTATGTAATATCGGATTATAAAATTGTTATTGGAAATATTAAAAAAGTTTTGTTTGTTCAAAGTAATAATATTCTGAAAATATAAATAAACAAATTTTTTGTTTTGGTTTTATTATTTTTTTTTTTTTTAATGACGAGTTTTAATATCTCAGATGATCGCAGTGAGAAATAGTATATATCAATCGTTGTATATTTGTAAAACAATATTTATGCATACACATAAAGTTTTAAAAAATGAAATAACAATTTTTAAAAACTTGTGTTAATATTATTATTCACTTAAATTAATTTTTGAACTTTGTTTTGACATTCATAATATAAACTTGGTTCTATGCCATCATTGTAAGCTGAAGATAATATTATTACTGATCAGTACAATTTCATTTTTAATCTTTATTTGATTTAATCGAATAATAATAAACACGTATTTTATGAATTTCACTCAAAATCAAACATTTACAATTATAATATCTAATGAATTTACTTTATTAGTATTATATTTATTGTTTATTTACTTGTATTACTTTTTTTGTTTTTTATTACTACGAAGACTTGAAATTAATGGTTTATTAGCCTACAATATTTTACACGAATAGAGTTACGTTTTGTTGAAGAACAATTTTTTTTTTTTTATATTTATCAAAGTTGTGACAGTGAGATATTGCTGATCCGTTATGCTATATGTTCGCTTTGAGTTCGACTATCTCGATGAAGTGTATTATTTTTTTCTCTTGTCCAGGGCCGAATGCTTCTTTGGGAGAGATGTTGTTTATGTTTTATTTTATCCGAACGTTCTAGTAAGTGGGACATTTTAAGAATATGTGATTAACAGTGAGTTCGTAGAGGCACGTTTTTCACAGTCGCATCCCTAGACAGTTTTCAAGGGAGGGGGGCGAACCTATTTTATCTCAATAATTACTATATAATACAAATAATGAATAAGTAGGTACAATTATTTAAACTCGTATAGTAAAATTGTTTTTTTGTTTTTTTTTTAGCAAATTGATCAATAAAACTATCTATGAATGTTTCTATACACATGCATTAATGCTAGTCCTGTCAATCTATTTTGCATTCTTAGCTTCTTAACCAAGTTTTTAATCTAAAAAGTATGAAGTAAAAAACTAGCAATTAGGTGAAAGTTAAACTAATATCTACCATTATTAAGTATTATCCAAATACAGCAAATATATTTTTGAAACTTGAATAATTATGAAAAGTAAATATTTACTCATTATATTGTTACTCTATGGAATATCTATAGTTCATGGTATTCATTGTGCACGATATAGCCCGTACCATGATAAAAATTATCTATCTATAACCGTAGTCAGTAAAATTATTTTTCATAATATTTCATTGTTATCTGTAATTCACAAAAATGATTAAAACTGTTATCACTGATCATTATTATTTTGTTACATTTTTTTTAAAAATTGCTATTGAGGAAAGCGAATACCCTCTTGCCCCCCCCCCCCTCGAGGACGAACTTAATTTCACATCTGTTAATTTGCCACAAAGAATGACATTTTATTTTATAAAATGTATATTGTATATTTAATATATAATTTGTAATATATATAAATATAATTTTATATATTTTTGTGTTCGGAGATCTTGCCGCTTTTATCGCATACTTGTAGTTATAAATACTAATAAAATATAATTTACAATATAATCACTTACGTAATTAAATGTTCTAAAATCATAATTATTAACAAAAAATAATAATGATAATTTTAAATTTAGGGAACGATTTCCTGATTGTACATCATCGTCGGGAGTTATTGATATTAAATCAGTATTTAAATTATAGTGAGTCTTCGGTAGTAACACATATAAATATTTCATGACGAGTAGTGATTTTTATGGACTTATTTGAAAGGCAGTGGTATATTTTCGGTTTATTTAAAATACAATATTTTTCTTAACAAAAAAAAGTGTGTAATGACGTTCATTCTTTACCGTAACGATATGAAAAAATAAAATTATTATAAATATTGAAAACAATTATAGTGTGCGAGATTCGTCTTAAAAATATTCAGAAGACATTTCATTTGATGCCAGTAAGGAAAATCTTGACAATATGATTTGTAGCTATAACAGCGGTGGCATACGCAATATGTATTTTAAGCCCGACGGAGTATATTATATCTATGAAGAACATAGCTAAATTTTTCATCGTTGCTAAAAAAAGGACTAATAAGTTATGTTTCCAGCACAGCTATTTGAAATTTCCCAAAGGTGCCACAGCTGTATCGATTGGTCAATGGATGGGAGATAAAATATAAAAATTAAAGTTTTATATTTAACGTCAATATACGAATGGAATTTTTTTTTTTTTTTGTCGTTTTCACTTATAAACCTATAATGAGTTGTTTTTACAGTTTACAAATTACCGAAAAAAGTATGAGCTTTATTTTTATTGGATGATTTTCATAAGAATTTATAGATATAGAGAGATAATTCAAAACATAAGCAAAATTAAAATATTTGTTTATTTTAAATAAATTTTGCAAATTTTACTCGTGCATTTTTCTAGAATTAGCTTTCTACTTCTTATTTTCTTGGCAAAATCGTAGAACTTATAGAATTATTTTTATGTGTAGCACTATATCATACGATTTCAAGATAACATGAAAGTAGTATAAATTATGATTTAAATGATAAATATTGACAGTTGAGTAACAAAATAATTCGAAACTATGTATTTGAGTAGTATAATTCAAATGATAAATCGAAAAAAATATAGGTAATTAAAAAATCATCATAATTCTTTGTGAATTTTAACAGTTAAAACTCTAAATACAATGAGTAATTTTATAATTATAACTATATTGTTACCATTTTTATAAAACAAATAAGTTCATAATTAATTTTACATCACCAATAAATAAGAAAAATATTGTTCGTAATTTAGCATGGATTCTGAACAAGACTGAATTATATTTGCCCAGAATATATTTTAGGTGGGCCACTGCAACCCTTGTAACCTTCACAAATACCATCCATGCATATTTGAATTCATTATGAACTATGCAATTTACTTTATACCCACGATCAACACATATTTAAAATTATTATATTTTAAAAATTGAATTCCGCTTAAAATTGTTTTTTTTTTTTTAATTTTAATACCCAGAATGTTAAGTGATAAAATGATTAAATTTCTAAAAATATACCTACATTGGTAAAAATTTGAACATAATTAAAATATCCAATATTATTTTACAATCTCTTTTCTTCTGACATCATATTTTACCATCGGAGTGTCACCCAAGCTGTCGTGAGCATGCTGAAAGTTGTTAATGTCTATTCTCTGTCGAAGGCTTGTGGTGTCGAATCTCTTCAACCTAATTCCATATAATACGTTGCATTGATATAAACAAATTGTTTGTAAGTCGTGAAAAATATTGTTACAATATTAAATAACTTGATTATCTGTATAACGATCGAAAAATTACTGTCTTTTATGTGTTAAATTTTAAATGATTATTCGATAGATGTATCCTAGAACTTAACTAAATTCGAGTTAAAATATATTCTTTTTTATACTGCACAAGAATGTATAACTCTTTGTGTCGAATTTAAAAGGCGTTTTACGTGAAATCAGGTAAACTTAGAAATTAATTTTAATTTTGTAAACGTTCAATTTAAAGTTTGATCCACGTATCTACGTTTCGCTACGATAATGGATAGTTGTCGTTTCTCTTTGTTTCCCATAATCTACAATAATCACTTTGAATTTTTAAAAACAATTGTAACTTGGATAAAACAAACGTTGAAATTAATGTTTTCTGGGAAGTCATTATTTTATAGCAATTTATAAGGGGTTTGTTTTTTTCTTATATAAATTATGAATAAGTATTATATTAATATAGCAAAGATTTTTAGAACTTTAAAGAGTATTTGTTATGTAACAGCCATAAATTATCACTAAAAATTTTTCCATGTGCGTATACACACCCGTTTGCTGTATTTTCAGCCACAAGTTTCTTAATTATGCTGCATCGGATTCGCTTCATAATTATATAATTATTTCTAATTCATCACTACTATTTGGACGTGAATTCTTGTAGTCGATTGATAATAAGTATAGCGCATTAGTATATGTATTAAAAACTAACCAAAAATGCGCTAAAAAATCTTTTACATGCACAAGTATATGTACTAATGTGTTAAAATATGCACTTGAAATTTAGCAAAAAAAAAAAAAAACTAAATAAATAAAAATAAAAGTTTTGAACATTTAATTAAAATAATACATAAAAAAAATTGTAAAATCTACTACTACTATTTTTTTTCTTCTGCATTTTAAAGGAATTTACTAACCTAAATTATTTTTTAGGTATTTTTTATTTATAAGAAAAAAAGAAATCAAAAAAATATCAAAAATATATCCGAAATTTAATTTTCATTCTTAAATACACATTGCATTGTATGACAATCATATTAGTTATATTTTCATAATTTTCATAAGCCATTATTTGACGTTTGTAAGTTAATAAATTTTTATATTTTGAAAATTATCTTTTCACATCTGCAAAAGTAATATTTAAAAAATACATTATTTAATTTGGAGATAAATCTTCGCCGGTTTGAATTGATCTATTTTCGCCATTTAAAAATGATATTATTTTTAGTATGTCAACACTTAGTAAATATTTCAAAAATATATATATATAAAAAAATAACATCAAAATATTTACTAAAAGATAACATATACAATAATTATATTTTTGATTATTAAAAACGTAAAATAAGCCTTTAAAATAAAAATGAATAAATAAATATTAAAATATGCAAAAATATGCTCTAAAAAATTTGATTTTTTAAATGATTATGCCATAAAACAAATGTTGTTGCTGATTCAGCATATCATACAACCAACCAGAATAAATAAGCAAATGCCTACAAATATGCTCTAGTAATAAAACATTTTCGACCTGCAATGCTATTATAATCGATCCATACGATTACTTAACAATGAACATGTACATTATTATTTATAATTGTGTTAGAAAATAATCGAATAATTATTACTTTTTTCATACGTTTCGAAAAACCTGCTTAACCTCCATAATTTTCTCTAATTTAGTCTCCGTGCATTCTCGTTAACTAAGAACTCGTATCGAATTAATACATCAAAGTTTTCCTTGTTTGAAAATTGTTATTTCGCAGTCAGCGTCGGCGCCGTAACTAGTTTTCCCGTGGATCGACTCCGAGAAGATGACATTTTAGCGCTTCTCGATTAACGTCATACTCCTAACGCAATTACAGTACAATTTTAAGTGTAACAATATTGAATGTAGCGATATTCAAAAATCAAACTCAAATTTCTACCGAAGATTTTCATCGTATAAATCAAACGACCGGCGTACCATAGTGATAATGACACATGATAATAAAAGCCTAGCGAAAAAAGTGTAAACTACCCAGAGACAATCAACGTTGTATAATCTATTATTTGTATTCTCAGTAGGACGACGATTTTTGGCCACGTTGACTAATTTTTATCCCAAACCAGAACAAATTAAAGTGACAGAGTCATTTATCCTAATGTTTTAGTAATAGGCTTATTGTTGATTACGTTTGGTCCGTCATTAAAAGTCACGGTAAACAAATTATATAATGCGAAATAGTTTTGAAAAAGAAAAAAAAATGGTAGCACCAAAAATCAGTCTGAAGCAAATCGTTTTAGAAGCCGTGTGGAAAAACGTTATTTCGTAACTGATTCGTGTTAAAACGAATTACAAATTTGACCAATTCGCCTCTATTTTTTGGCTAAAAAAAACAAATGAAAATATATACTTATACTGTAGTAACAAAAGAGAAAATTTTTTTTCCCATAGTTCTTATGTACCATACTTTGATAATATCTGGACAATAGCAACGCATTATTTATGTGTTTAGTATTATTTTTGAAAACGTTGTAAAGAAGAAACTCGGTCCGGTGGTTATGAAAAATATCAACTATTACTAACCATTGTTGTCTAAATAATACATAAATGTATAAGCATTTATATATGTGCACCATCATGTAAACACAATTGCAAGGTGTACGGGAAACTTAAAATTAAAAGTTTTAAGGTTGATATTAGAAAACTTGTTTGAGTTTGAACGAAAAAATCTAGCTTCTCATTGCTAGTGCTGGTAATAAAAATGTCGGGGCCCCATATGAAATATTTTAGCTGGTAATTTTTTTTTTCATTTTTTATATTTCATTCTAAAACACAAGTCACTACCGCCAAATTTATCTGAAATTAATTCGAATCTAATTAGAATAAATCATGTTGAATTATAAATATACGCTTCAATTATATTATAAATTAAGCATACAACAGACGTATATTACAACGGCTAAATTAATTAACACTCACAATTATTATTTATTATTATTATTATTTTTATTATTATTTATTACGTGTTTCAGAACGATAGGTATAAAATAAAAGAGTACTTACTAGTTAAATACGTAATTGACCACGTGACCTTAGGTTTAATCAATGCAAATTATAATTTATTTATAAAAGTATTGAATAGAAGGCTTTTAATAGAACAGTTAATGAGCATTGTTATATAGTTTGGCGGTAAACATGGTGAGAGGTGCTAAGCATTGTTATTTCTCTAGGATTGATTTTGACGAGTAAACCTACATTGTATGCTTTGAGCAGTTATCAATAATATCTAAGGGATTTATTATTGCTTTAATAACTTGGCAGTTGTTAACTATAATTATATTGAGCAACTGTCTACATTTTACTTTAAAACATTCATTATGTACTATTAAACATCTGTAGTCTATATTACACAGTAATTCCTAGTATGTTTGCCGGTCGATATTGGTAAGTTGAAAATATTATAAATCAGCAGCGAAAAAATTAAAAAAATTAACAATTTGAAGCATAGTTTGTCACAGAAGTTACTTGATTCCTAATAATTACTTTTAAAATATAATTTTTAACTCAAAATAAGATATAATGGCAATTTGTATTGCTTTATATATTAATCCGGAGTTTTTCGATCGGATACAAAGTTTTTGGTGAAATACTTTATTTATATAATATAACCCTTTTTAATGATGGTGATAAATTATTTCATTGATTTTAACGAAGAAGTCAAAAACAATTATGTCTATTTCGAATGTTTCTTAACCATCAAGGTTTTTCGCTAAAAGACGATTGAAAAGGACATATAATCGTGTTCAAATTTTATCGCAATGCATGTTCTGATTTTTCAAACTTGACAAATTGATAAACTTTTATTCAGTCAAAACTTTAAAAGTGTTATCTTTAAATTCGTAGATCGAACAAGAGAATACGATAACAGTAAGAAGTTTAATGGAAATTAACACGAATGAAAAATGTTAGGTAAGTCGAAAAAGAGATGGAGGAAGGTTATTTATTAAAAGCAATGCGATAGTTGGATAATGCGGGGCACCACGTGTGTTATGTGATAGTTTAGTACATGGGTTACCAACTTTTAATACCTAGGTAATTGGTAAACAGAAAGAATAAGCGCGTACAATAATCTACATTTACTATGCCATACGTGTTAATGTGTTGACTGTGTAAATCATAAGCACATAAACAGCTCACCCGCACGCACGATATAACACTAAATACAATATAATACAATACAGCGACCCAAAAACGATCACTTTCATGACCAACTGTTGATAATATTCGTGTTTAGACTACACATTTAAATTAATATCCTGCTCACAAAGTCGAATGGTCTTTTCGAAATACTTGTACCACGGTGCATTTGTTTAAAGGAGTCATATTAATTTTACAACGAATATACTTTTTTTGTCTTATATTTGTTTTTTTCTCGATTCGATCATAATTTATATATATGTATATATAAAACTAAATAATTATTATGTAAGAAGAACAATAGAAGTGTGCTATTTCCTGGAGAACTTTCTATTTTCTTATTTTCTTTCAAAAAATTTAATTTTATCTGTAAACGAATTATCATTTATTACAAATACAAATTAAATTAAAAAGTGAAAATAAGTATAGAACATTAATGTCAACATGTTAATATTAAACCTTAAACATTTCTCGCAAAAAAATATGTTTTAATTGATGAATAGTTAAAAATGAGCACAAATGCACTGTTGTTCAATAATTTGAATCTGTTTTGGATTGATTTTAACATAGTCGAATTTTTCATAGGGAATTTTTTTTTTGACAAAGAAGTGATTCAAGTTAAAATTTCGTATTGTTTTATTTTTGTTTTTTCGATTTTACACTTGAAGTGAAATATTTACTTTTTTCCATCCATTAAATGTTAACTATAAAAATTCTTTTGATAATTTAATGTTTAAATTACTCACGGAACTTTGTCTCTTAGGTAACTCATTAATTTATATTCGAGTGCTTCGTAATATTGTTCTTTGAAATAAACACAATCGCAATGCTTCCGTCGGAAATAAATACAAAATGGCTTAGTGTGAGGAAAAGAGTTGTTTTTTTTAACAAGGATCACGTGAACAATGAACACTGTATACGTGTTTTATGTCAACAAGTTACAGTGGCCTAACAATCTGCACGTGGGACTCAATTAT
The DNA here is from genome assembly GCF_003268045.1 of Sipha flava. Taxonomy (NCBI): domain Eukaryota; kingdom Metazoa; phylum Arthropoda; class Insecta; order Hemiptera; family Aphididae; genus Sipha; species Sipha flava. The sequence continues at coordinate 1,229,135 of NW_020271758.1, read as the reverse complement.
TACAACCGTTACGGGCAATACGCCAATACGTTATAACGTTGTACAGTATAAACTTTCAACTTATAACTGTTTAAAGTTAATATTGTATCCAAGTAAAACACGTCACGATATTGTATTATTTGATTCCGTGAACAAGAGTACAAATAAATTACGCTCGTTGCGAATAAGATATTGTCATTAACACAAGATTGTCACTGAATTATACAACCATTAAAAACAAGTCTCTATTGTTATATTTCTATGATTTTCGATCCATTAGACGTGCTCTGAATATCTGTTAAAATATTATGTATATTTTAGTAAATTTTCAGACCATTCTAGCACATCAAACTTTCACAGTAGTAAACCGATAATCGACGAACTTCAAAACGAATGCCATAGTGCCTGCCTCTCACAGGGCGGTTAAAAATACGCCAGTGATCGAATCTATTGAATTGTAGTTTTACTTATCGAGGGTTTTGTCACTTTACAGCATCCTTCCTTATCTTATGCTTATACCGTAAGTACTTCTCCTCTCACATTTGTTTACTATAGTAAAATACGATTCTTTTATTTATATTTTCGGGTAATCCCACCCCTGGAAAAAATTGAAATGAAAAAAAAAAAAACAAGAAGAACTACACAATAACATGTACGACTACAAGGTGACTTTTATAATGTTACATTATTATTTTCCCCGTAAGCACGTTCAAATGTTTTAAAAAATCTTTTTGTACTGCACGATGTCACTATACGTGATCTTTTTTATTTTTCAATTCAGTATTCAAAAGTTTTGATCGTATATCAATGGAAAACCGAAATGGCGCATTATGTTACAACCCGTCATCGGTGCACTACTAGACTTGAAATAGTTTGTACAACAATAATTCACTCGTCGCCGCAATGAAAAAAATAACAGTGATGTATACGACCGGTAAATGCACATAAACCGTACGCATAGTGCATATACCTATACAGTGATCACTGCGCGGTAAATTGATGATTAAATAAACGAATTACTGTCAGCCCAACCGTCGCGGTGATTTAACCCAAAAGTAATAATAATTGTATTAAATCCGTCAGCGCGCGTATCGACAGTAATATAATATATGTACATAAAACAACGACTGCAATGCAACAGTTTTCGATATTGCTGTGGTAAATAACGTTTCAGTCACCGGACGACAATTATTATCACATTCACACAGTTATCATCGCGTTCCAATGTGAATATTCACGTCAACCGTAATAACACTGCCGACATTATGGATATCAGAACCTATCACGGATGATTGATTCGAACAAATGCCGCAACTACCGCACACCCGATGTAAATATAAACCGCCCTTAGTGTTTCAGAGCTGAAAGGTGTAATTAATAATTTGCGAAACTGGTGCACGCATAAGTTTTTGGTGCATATAACGGTGAAGAGAAAAACAAAGTAAATTATTAATAACAATTCCGCTTCGAGCAAATATTTATACGAAGCCGAAAATTACAGCGTGGCACGTCTATATTATGATATTTAAATATAATGTACGCCGAATATGTTCAATGGATCCAATCCGTACAAGGTTAATTATGATTTTGAAATAGTGGCCGAACCACCAGTGGTATAATTAATGTTTATATTTTATATGACACAATGTCAAAATATGATCGAAGGAGCCAGATTTTAATTAATTAAATTAATTATATATTGGAAGTATTGCGCGTTTAATTTGTGAAAAATTAACATTTAAAAATATATTATTTTACAATAAGTTTCATTAATTGTGTATAATAACCATCGAATTTTCCTTGCATCACTTTTAAAATTACCTGTGTATCAGGGATTAAAGAAGGTCATAAAGGATAAATTACAGTTCAAACGTAGAAGTTTCATCAGCTTTATTAGGTTCATCAATGTGTTCTTTTGTTCGAAATCATTTTTCGAAAACAATGCTTTATCAATTTATCATAGTTTTCAAACGTGTATAAATATAATGCGATTACAGACCTACGCATGGTCCCAGTATTGGAAAAAAAAATGTTTTTTTTTTTTTTTTTTAACATTGCAACCTAAGTTCTTTTTATACTGAAAAAGAATAATGAAAAAATATTATACACCGAAATTTTCTTTCAGAACTTTTGCGCAACTCCCTTCACCCACTTCTATTATCAGAACTATTTTAAACAGTATTATTCGACAACCTCTTTTTAATTTACTTTTAGGTATTCTAAAACTCTTAATTAATATCAAATGCACCAATCAATCGATTAATGTCTATAGTTAATATATACAATATTAAACCTTATGTTAATATTTTTTGTGATTTTAAAACTAATGTAAATTTAGCCCTTAGCTGTAAACAATAATAAAATCAATTTTTATTGTGATTTTATATTGTGGACTGTATGAATTATATAAATAAATAAATAAAAAAGTACGACCAAAAATTCACGAAAACATTGACTTTTAATTGCTAGACGAACGAAATATCACCCGGCCGAAATTTTTTTCGAGACTCACATCATCTCTAAAAACATTTCAGTGAACGTCACGCTGAAGTCTCTATATTAAATGCACATTCTCGCGTGTCGACATGTTTTTTTCCGGCATTACGTCTAATGTAAATAGGTGATGTATTGCGTACACATACATGCGCACACACACACACACACACATGCACGTATTTACAAGATGAATGTTTAAATTGATCCTGTAACCTGCGGATACTACTCAAGCTGGTAGACTAACGCAGTTCGTCCAACATGTCTGGTCTCGTGTACACAGTTGCAAATATGTCGGTTTTTCTATCTTTTTTTCTCCTCTTTTCCCCTAACCATTGCCGTCACCGGTTAATTCTGAGTGGAAATACAATTTTAGTGTACATTTGTCTATGTATTTGCGCTTCGGTAAAGCGGACCTGAGAGGAGTTCACCAGAAGTTCTATGCAGATACACAAGTGACGTGGTGCAAATAAAATGTATTTGGACGAGTAGAGAATGTCTATATTATCATTAGTCATCCTGTGAACAATTAATTTTTGCGCCTTTCACAATTTCCGTCGATGCGGCCATACGGGAGTTTACCGGTCGGAAATAAATTTTCAGTGTCGCGAACCAAATCATAATTTAAACTTCATGTAACATATACATTGCGAAAACGAAGGGTTTTCATGAATTATTTGGGCGATAAGCCCATTTTTGTGGTCACGTTTCAGCACTTTGGTCAGATCGGTGGTACGTTATTTATATTAATTAAACTATACTCTGCAATCACAACTAAAGCCACTTGGAGTTTTAGGTGTGTAGTTGACTATGATGAATTAAACTTTCACAACTATAATTACAATTGGTGGACTTTGATATTTATACTATAACAATCATGTAAGAAATACATTTTTCATCACTTTTATAAATATCTTATGTATGACTCGGTTCATTATCTTATTGTTATAACGATAAAATAGTAATTATTTATTTATTTTGTTGTTAAATTTAAATAAATATAAAAGGAAACAAAATTATAGTTATAAAATCAAGTTCCTAAAAAAATACGCATTTAATATTTTCTACACTCCTATTATTTATGTTGCCAATTTTACTGCACGATGATTAATTTTGAAGTAGTAATTTAATTTTCAATGCAATTTATTTTTCTTGTTTTTAGATCAGACAGTTATTTATTTTTTTAAGTCAATGAAATGTCAGTAACTGTGATGTTGTTGAAAATCGAATAATGTGGAATCACCTGAATCAAAATATCAACAGAATATCAAAAGTTCAAGTTGTAGAATAATAAAGCACAAAACAAATAAACACGGAATTCAAAATTGAGAATTGAGCAGAGTAAACATTTTTATTTTGTGTGCGATAGATCACTTCATGAAATTATATTGGCAACTGGAGTGAAAATTCCCATAAAGTTTAATCTGGGACATCACACAGTATATGCATAATTCATATATATACCAACCTATATTTGCATTTATTTTTAGTTTAAATTTAATTCGATTTAGATACACCTTTGTATAAATTAACTCAATGCCTAAACGTCATATACAAGTTCTGTATACCATATTATGCATACATACAAAACTCAATTATCGAGTCAAAAGTTATTAAATGTAAATTAAAAGTAATCGTTCCTGTAACTCAATTAAACTGAACCGAACATTAACTTTTAAATTCTCCAATCGCGCCAGCCACGGATTAATAATATTCATTACACAGCGTGCTGTTGAAGAAAAAAATCACAATCCAAAGTATAACGAACAAGATATATATTCACCCGTCCATTGTTTGCAGGATAAACACAACGTTTGTACGACTGCATGCATAATCGTATAGTTGTTTTCCAAACAATTAAGTTCAAGATACTAGGCCATACACAGTTATTATGTTAGTTTCTATGTATATGACTTGAGAGCGTATGCATAACTACATCGAATAACAAGTTTGGTGAGGCCAATTAAATTCAAAAACCTACTTATACCTACATTCTACCATTCTTAAGTATTCTGTTTAACCTTTGTGTGGTAAAAAATTATTAATTACCTATATTTGAAATCTTTCAAAGTGCAATATTTTCTTTTTCGTTATTTTATAATTTAAAAATTTTTTTTATTACTTTTATTTAAATACTTCAACAAAGAAAAAGTCACGTGTCTTGTATTTTTTTTTTCATTTTTTCATCAGAATAATATAAACGTTATTTAGTTGGGTGTTTGCATTTTTTTTTCATTCTCAAAACTTGACTCTGATCAATTTTTATAAATAATATTTAACAAAAACTTTGGTTTTTTTTTTTACTATAGAGAATTCTATTTTATCAATATTAATGGACAATGGGACATAAGGTACGTCAAGTATAAATATTAAAATATTAACAATAGTTTTTGAGAAAATTTTGACAATTTGCACCTGGACATAAATTCAAAGTCCAAAGTCAATATTTTGAACTTTTAAAGTGTTCACTAAACTGTGATTAATTATATTTTTTATATATTATTTAAAAAAAAAAAACAAGCTAATATATAAATAAGTAAGTAATGCAATCATTAAGTTCGACGAATAAAACATGCAATAAAAGACGGTAAGTAGAGAAAAAGAAATAAAGTGATATTTAGCATTGTTTCTAGTATGATAAAAAAATGTTGAATGAAAGTTAGCTGGCCTACAAAAGTTAATTATTTATAATCTAGCTACATTTCCTAAAATTGGATACAACGGGATACTTGGTTTTTATAATTCGATAGTACCTAACACATTTTACAGTTAATAAACTCCCGCCTCTCTTCTCAGAGCACGAAAAAGGGTTACTAATTCGTTTAAATATTCTTGAAAAGTGTTCTTTCAAATTTAAATAACGTTCTATATTTAATTGTTTAATTAAAAGAAAATACAATTTATTTATCTTAATTAAAATCAAGTTCATTGTGTATATATATATATTACATAGATTAAACTATTTCTACGTTAATTATGAAATTTAATAAATTCATCAGACACGTTCGTAGTTGAATACTTCAGTTTTTTGCGTAATAACAGTAACAATATGTTTAATATTATATAAACAAACTCATAATTCAGAATATTATATCATGATTAAAAATTATTTTTGCAGAAAAATAGTAACAACAATCATTTGTTCATACAATAATATTATGAATATTGAATCGAAGTAAATGTATTTTAAGTGATGACAATAATCAAGACACGTACCATAATAGAGTAAATTAATCGAAAAGTTAAAATATAAATTGGTTAATTAAGTATTTATGTTTATAAAAAGTAATTAAATAAAAAACAACATGAGAAGCTGCATCATTATGATTCCGTTTCGGTTAAAAATTGTTTCAGATGTCAACGGCCATTATTTATAATGTTTAAGTACGAAATGAATACGCTAATTTATAAATTATTTTATGAGTATTTAATGAGTGTTAAAACTGTTCAAAATACTGCGCAGTAGACATGACCATGGATTAAATTGTAAAAAATAAAATAAAATGAATATACAAAACAAAACGTATCAAAATACAAATCGTGAGGCATAATTAAAGTCGTTTGTTTTGATATTCAATTCAAAGCAGAATGGTGTTTTAATTTTTTTTTTTTTGATTCGAAAAAATATTATGCACATAATTTTATATCCGTTCTGTAAGTACAGAATATATTTTATACTTCTTTAGTTATTTATTTGAATATAAAGTAGTCCGGAAAAATGTTTGAAACATTTTTGCAGACCATAATTCCACAGGAATTAACAACACATTTATTTTTCATAATCTGAATCAGACCAGTGTGATACGGTTTTACAATCGAATTTCAAGAACACGTATTACTTATGTTGAATTTTCAAGCTTGAAACAACTTCGTTTTATCCGCACGCATGCGAAAGAGAGAGAGAGAGAGATTTTGTACACATTTCTCGCGAATTGATTTCATTGTATATTTTCCGCGAACGTACAACACATGGTTGGTTGAAGATCGCGAGTGTTCAATTAAAAAACAAAGTGAAGGATTTTAAGAACCTTTTTATTACGTTGTGCAGCGTAAAGAGTTAAAAAGTATTATATAAAAGCCATAAATTATGGGTTAAGTTGAATGCACGATTGCGCGTAGAACCTACATGGAAATTTCAACGAATTTTGGTCGATTTTTTTATTTATTTATTTGTTCATTGGTCAAATTACAGAAATGCTATACTTAAATAATACACGTTATACATATGAACACATAGATATACAAATATTGACTAAATACAATGCAAAAAGACAGTATAATTTAAAAATGTTCATTGATTAGATAAAAAGATATGTAATGCATGAAAAATGAAATGTAGTACGAAAAAATGCTCAATAAGTTTTATAAATATAAATGTATACGTAATACGCCATTTAGGAAAGAGTTCACGTGATTGGTTTTTTCTATTTTGCTCCTACGTACATTTTTCGAAAAAAAATAATATAACTTTCAATGACTAAAATGAGCTAACGATATCAATCATATCAAAGACAATATCGTAATGTAAAACTCAGGGTTGGCACGTATTATACATGAATGTATAATTTACGTATTATACTATGTATTATACGTATAATACATTACCTATAATACATCGATATTTTATACATCATCGGTGTATAATGCTATATAATCCAATTATTATATTTATAAAATATAATTTTGTTGGGATCACTGGTCACACTGTTTATTTCAATAAATCAGTTATTTAATTGCTTATCAATTATCATTTTGAATTATCATTTATAATTTTTATTTAGCATTTAGGTTCTATTTGCTATTTACTCTATTGAGAAATTAGATTTAACTATTCAAATTTTAAATATTGCATTTTAATTTAAAATTAAAACATTATGTCAGTGGAGGTCAACCAAAACATTCTGTATGGAATATGGGCTTTAATCGCATCAAAGATCTAGTAATAGGTAAGCAAATAACTGAAATGAATAATTACTAATTAGTTATAAGTTATTACCAATAACTTATGTCAAATATTATAATTATATTAATTAATGACAAGTGACTAAGTTTTTAGTTTTTACTCTGTTAACACTTAATATGCAAATACTGATTTTTTTTTTCTTACTTGAATAACTAGTTAGTTAAATTATTTTTATTTTTATTTTTATTATTCACTTCTAAGTTCTAAGTTCTAATTGAATATTTTTAATTTTAAATGAATACAAATTAAAAGCAAAATCCAAATATTACAAATTGAACTGTTTTTTTATGTATAGCACGTATTAATATATATAATATTCTATATTCGTTATTTAAAAAATAACAAAAGAATCAAGAAAGATTAAATCATAATAAATTATACTATTTATTATTTAATTGTATTCACTATTCTATTCAATATCAATATGCATGCTAAATTACCTACTTACTTGGTAAAAGGTAATAACTAGGACTCGGATTTATTTTTAAATAGTAAATATTAAATACAAATTTTCTATTACTAATAAGTAATAAGAATTACTTATAAAATGAAACCTACATTTCAAAGTAAAAATCTATTAATTACCTACATAAACAATACACAATTAGGTAATTAAAATTCTAAGAATTTATCCAAATTACAGTAAAAACACTAAAAAAATTATTATTTATACTCTAGATATGCATAAAAAATATTTAATTATAGTTTAAATATTTTATGAAAAAAAATTTGAAATAACAATTTATACGTTTTATACATGTATAAAAATGTATAATACATTATGGTGTATACAATTTTTTTATATAAATTTACCAAACCCTGGTAAAACTACATGGAGATTCTCTTCATTAATAAATGTAGGATTTTTATAATGAAAACGTTCACTTGAAAAATAATTTGTGGTTTCGAAATCGAAAAACCTATTATTTTTATACCACAGTGCCTACTAATACGATGACAACCATGTGGTTACAGTACGAACTTTTCGTTATTGTCAACTGTGACATATTCCAATACTTCATTGGTAACATTTTAAGTTCTCACTTACCTAAATATTATAACGCACGTGTGTGTGTGTGTGTGTGTGTGTGTGTGTGCGCGTGTGTGTGTGTTTCCTTTACTAAAACACAAGGTATGATATGTAACAAGAATGTATTGATTGTTCGCGTATTTATCGCCGTACTGTGGAAATAAATTTTCTTCAAAAACTATCACAAAACCATATATTATTATATGCAACGATGTTCCGTTAAACTATGGTTATCAGACGGCGCGGCGTGCATACTTTGTGCGAACCAATAAATTTTCCAACGGAATGTGACTAGGGGAAAACTTTACAATATCGACCAAAGTCTTGTATTATTACGCAAATATTGGTCGAAACCGTGATGTGTACCTACGATATTAAATCGTATACACGCGAGCAGCACAGTGACTGATATCGAAGCTTTCAGCTTCCAAAACAACGAACCCATTTTTTCGCGCGCGCTTGTGTGTATTTTTTAATTTTTTTTATTTTCATCCCTTTCAGTGCTGAACGTGAGGGTTATAACACACGGCTCTGGCTATTTGTCTCGGTATTCCGCCGGTACTCAGTCGGGCCCTGCTGTACGCGTCAAAATTCATCCGGAGCTTTGACTTCGACCGGTGTCCAATGGGTGATCACCCGGGAACCGAATCAGCACGTGTGGATGCATTCTACCTCTAGACTGTACATTCTTATCAAATTTACTGCGAAAAAAATAATCAAATATTTCCTTATCAACAATTAAGTGAAGATTTTACACGAAAAAGATACGTAAAAATTTAATACACTGACCGACATTTGTTACCCACGTTCATCTTATTCCCAAAAATCCAATAATTCGATAGTTTTTAATAAATTCTTGGACACTATCAGAACTACCGATTTCCGGACGATAGCTGCATTTATATTTGTTACGAATACACTTGTATTATAAGTGATTGTATTATTATAAAAATCTTATGAATTTTTAATTATTTATTATTATACTTGTATTTTCGTTATTAAATTATTATTACAGAGGTACCTATCTAAATGGCTATAAGTAAATTGCGGCGCGACATGTCATTAAAGTGTTGGAGACCGGTGAATTGCGGCCAGGTCATATTTTATCACTAAGTTAATTGTGGCCCGGGGTTAATTCAATTTGCTACTCCATATCCATTGGTCTAACATGCTTTCCTACTAAATTTGTTATAGATTTTGAACAAGCCATCTACAGTACTGTGACAAAAGTCTTCCCTAATGCAAAAATAAGAGGATGTCGATTTCACTTAGGGCAAAGTTGGTGGATGAAATTCAAAGTTTAGAACTAACGAAAATGTATAACACAAATACAGATGAAAGTTCTTATTTCAATTTTTTTTTTTTTTTTTGGTTTGCCATTTTTGGATTCTGATAACGTCATTGATTGTTTCACGGATGACTTTTTAGTAATACTGCCCGCTAAAGATGATCGGGTAGTACAATTTACCGACAATGTTTTCGAAAACTATAAATCCCCGGACGCCATGTTTCCCCCAAATTTTTGGACACAGTTTTCTGCTAGCTGTAACCGTACTACTAATGGCTGTGAAAGTTTTCATTTATACCTAAATTCATCGTTCTACTTTAATCATCCTAACATCTATAATTTTATGGATGTATTAATAGAAATTCAATCAGAAACGCATATCAAATGTAGAAGCAATGGAATAAAAACGAAGAAAGTATGTGAAACAGAAGCATTTATAAGACAGCAGATGAAAAATCTAGCACAAAAAGAAATAGAATAGTTTGATTTCGTCAAATCATCAAGTTTTAAGTTTTTGCCCAACCAATAATCTAAAAAAATTAATTTTACCATCAATTTTGCCATTTTTACATAAATAATAATAAAAAATAAAAAAACAAATTTTTGGGAGACGGCTCAGCCAACCTCCTCGTGGTGTCTTCTGGGTAATGCTGATAGGCTAATATGAAGTGATAAATAAAATTTGATCGCAACTCGTACTTAATTTAGGGATCGTGCCGCAACTCACCAACACCGAATCGTTCAAAACGATTTGATGTTGTGATTATTGATTACATTAGTTTATCTTATGATTGATAAATACGAATTTCAATAATAATCTTTAATCATTAATCAGCTTACAGTTTGCCCAACATTGCCCGAATTTATACGCAAAATACACCCCCGGAGGAACGCGTTGTTCGTGGAAAGTAACCGAACCCGTGCAACACTGCGAACATCCATCCCAACGGCGAGCGTCGATCATTCCACGCCACAACGTGGATCCAACATCCCAGCCAGGGATTCACGTAATCCCTGTGAACCGAAGGTGAAGAGGGGGGGTAGAAAATTATGCAACGTAAACGGTTCGCGGGATGGCTTTGGTGCGTCGTCGAAGTGTTCGACCGCGATCACGAGTATCGTACTCGGCACGTTTCCGTTTCGCGACTCATCCCTACAAATAATGTGCTTTGGTTCGTACCGAAACGGGACCGCTTGACTTGATCGTTACTTTATTACTCATTACAGCGCAGCCATGCTCTCAGGCATCGCGGTATTCATCTCGACTTCGCTTATCCGTATGCGAGTGATGCGTTGCGTTTAAACGCTTGGCGACCGTATTCAAAGAAGTATAGTATGGTAATTATTGAGAATGCCACAAAATTAAAAAAAAAAAAAATTGAATATTATAAAATTATAAAATATTTAAATCGATACGTTTTTATAAATTAAATGATTAATATTTTCATGGTCAAAATTGTGTACTGCGATTATTCTTTTTTTCAACTCAGAAATTTGGTCGATTGAAAAACTCGTAGTCAAAAAAAAAGATCGGTTCCATACCACGTATTTCAAATAGTTAGTTTTCAATATGTTCATTACCAATCATAATGTAATAAAAATTTTACGTGACAAAATAATTTATTTGAACAAAACTTTTTTTTCGTTTTTTATCTCATTTTTATCTATTTCTGTGGAAAAGTCTATAAAAGATGTCCGGGAACCGAAATAAAATTCAAAATATTATGCTGATCGTATGATATTGGTGTATACGAACAATAAATGGTTTAAAATTTAAAAAAAAAAAAACCTTATTCTTATTTCAGATTTTATAACATTAGTAAAAACACTTAACAGCTGGTAGTATCTAATACATTGCCTAAAATAAATACTTTGTACATTTCACAAATTATTGAAAAACATTGTAAAATGTATTCTAAAATGCATATCTACTAAACATGTAATATTGTAATTCGTTTTGAATCAAAGTAGGTACAGTTTTTAAATCCGTTTTCGATAAAAATGTTTTGATAAAAAAAAGAACCATTTTCACACACTTGACTCGAGGTCGGATGACACGAGCATAAATTTATATGCAAAGCGAAAATCGGAATATGCATTATTATTGTAATGCGTTACGATGACAATGCTAAATATTCTTATAGTTTGAAACTACAAATAATATCGACACACTCGCGCGTATATACATGTTTTATGTAACTTGTTTATATGCGCATTGTTAGTTATATGTTTTATGTAACTTATAACTAACAATGTGATCACCGGACTGCGAAAAAGGGTGCCGATCTATGTTAATATGGGCCAGGTCCTTTGGGAAATCGTCCGTTTCCTGGAAAGTTATGCGGTTTACATGTACACGTCTTCATCCACGATAAAAGTGGTATAATTATAATCATGGTCGGTACTAGCATTGATTATTGCCAGACATTTGCAATATCACCGTCGAACAGCTTCGAGGACCCGTGAGAGTTTGAAATGTGTGACGGGTACCGGACGAATACGCAGTGAAATATTAAATACGTAAAAAAAACCACTATTACATCTGCTTCAGGGCTCGCAAACGTTATAATAACGTTATAGATGACAAATAACGATTGAAATTTGTAAACTTAATCAAATGGAAAATTACTAGGTAACAGAAAAAATAAAATACCACAAAACCGAACATAACATAAATCGAAAAATACAGGAAATCATTAAATAATTTATATTTATTAGGAAATAATTATTATATTGTATAAATCAATGTAATGTAAATCAATTTTCCGACTCGATTTATTTTTAACGTCATACAGAAAAAATGTTGACTGTATTTTAATAATTTATGTATTATTATTAAAAGTTATAATTGAAAACTATATGGAAAAAAATTAATGAAAAATTATTGAAAAATTATTAATTAAACTTGAATCGTATATGTTTTGCGATATAATATTTTCTATATTTAATAATGCTAGGGAAATTAATCTGTTGCTGACAATAGTAGACCTTAAACAGTTTTTAACTCTTTTGATAGCTGAATAATATCTTTCACCATAAAAGTTACTTAGTGCAGCTAAAAGATAAATTCTAAAATTTTTACTTAAATCAGAAAACATAACATCTAATTTATTTTATTTTATTATTTTTTAAATTTTTTGAGTGATATTTCATTGTATTTTTGTACATTTTTCCATTTGACTCAAAATCTAAATTAAAATGTTGATAAAATCCGATTTTAGATAGGAATTTTTGCCAATGATTATTTGACTGCTAGTATGCTGGGTCTTAATAATTTAAATTATTGTTTGCAGCAATCTGGGATATGTCATTGAATTAAGGTATTAGTTCTTCGTTCTGTTTATTCGAAACTTCACTAAAATTATCTATTGATGATATATCCTTTTGCTCGTATTATTTAATAACTGAGATATTTCTAAATTTACAGAAGTAGTTTGAGTTATTGGACATTTCAAAAAATTATCTATTTTTGTATTTATTTTTTCAGTTCTTCATTATATTTTTCTAATTTCTTCCCAGCTCGTTTTTTAAACTCGCCACCACTCGGGTATATTTTATTAATACTCATAGTAAAATACAGTAAATATCATATCATTCACATAAAACAATAAAAAAATATCTAATTAATAAAATAAGAAATTAAATTATAGTTAACTATAATTTATTTAGTATATCTTCCTAGGTACATACAATTTGCAATGTTACTAAATTAATATTTGATTTGCAACTAAACATTCAGACACTCTTATTATTTATAAAATGTATTTTAAATAAAATTCTAAAAAATCATTTTTTTTTTTTTTTTTTTTGTATATGCGTACCTATAACGGTGAAAATTTAAATTAAATTGAATATAAAATACGACTTAACTATAGAGAATATATTATGACAATCTTGTATTCCCACTGTTGAGCACATTCTTATTAAATAAATTAAAATTTTGGAAATCTAAACGGTTTTTCGCATTCTAAAATTAAAAATAACCGGTATAGATTACATAACATTTGATCAAAATAATGTAGGTAGATCGTAAACTTTATCGTTATCGAGTGTTAGAAATATTAAAAGAAAATATATATATGAAAGAAGAAAAAACCTTAGAAAAAATTACGACGAGAGAAAACGCTAACAGAATATTTTTGTAGTTTCTGTCAGTTCCTAAGAAAGGTAAAAACTGTATATCATAAGGACATGAACTTGCGTTTTTTTACACCCAACAACAAAATAAACATATTGACATCGAAATAAGTTTACCTTATATCTACGTACGTAACCGGAGAAAACTTCGGGAACGAAATAAACAAAAGCCCCGAGTGTTGATCAATCATTTAACTTTGTATTCCCCGGAATATTCACTAGGTAAAACTACCACGTAACTTCCGAAATTCCATATTGGTTTCCCGAATTTCCACTGGATTTCACACACTTCTAGCCAGCCAACTATACTGAAAGATAACCTATATTTTCATATACACATGCATACATACCAAAAAACGAAGTGTACATTGAACGATGAATCCCTTTCCCTCAACTACCGGGTATTTTGTTCTCAATACAATTACTCGATATCTCCGTACAGGTACACGTTACCTACTGTTATGTGGTGTCGTTAAAATGTTTATTCGACTCACGAATGTCACACTTATCATGCGCAACAGTTTTTGAATGTGTTTTGTTTTCAAGTAAAACCTCGAACATGACTAAAACTGATTAGAATGTTTATAAAAAAAATGTCTGCTGTTTTGTCGATGACCGCACTGATATTGTGTACTTTTCTACGAATAAATAAGTAATGACCATATTGCATTTAAGAAAAAAATTTACATACATTATACAAATAAAAATTACTTAAATGCTTGTCTCCAAAAGCCAAGGCTTATGGAGGATATAACAGTTCTTATTTTAAAATTAGTTTATAATATTAAGACAACTACATTTAACTCTTATCAAACTATTCAACTTAAGTTTATACAAAAAGTAATAACTAATAACGAATAAACGTTTCATTACTCATGTTACCATAAAATACGACAAGCTCTGTTCGCATAAGTGCAATTATTCTCCGGGATCCGTTATGACGCGTTGACGATTAATATAACTTGTTACCGATCTCAACGCTTTCATGTTCTAGCACACACCGATTGATCATCTTGAGTATTGATATTATCACTGCGAATCTACATTTGAGTGTTTGCAGTTCTTTTTGAATCGGTATTTTAACTTCCACAGCGCAATTATATTCATACACGTGTCGCATAAAAAGTTTTCGACTTGAAATCGTGAAGTTAAAATCCAAAAGAATTTCTAATTTTGTTCCGTGCACACATATGTGAGCACGTATCACGTATGTACATCGTGTTTTTGTAATTTATAAGTGCCTACTGTCGTATTCGCCGAACATTTCAACGTGCATAGACGTAATGCACAATAAAAACCAGCAAAAATAAAATATCAAACAATGAAAATCGCCCTATAATGACTGCGTCTCGCGATCTTTGCAGATAAACCAACACATAAATGAAAATTATAAGCTGCTTATTTTAGACGTGTTATTTAATGATGATCGTTTTCACGTTCACCATCAAAGGCTTCGTTATTATTCGGTCCACATTTTTGTACGATATAATTGAACATAATAGGAATAAACTCGTCAAGTTATCATAAGACATATTATATTTTACGAAAACATATATAACAATTATTATTTGTAAGATTATATAATTCGAGCTGTTCATAATTACCAACCAAGGGAATCTAATTTGATGTCTGCAGATTTTGATATTCAAAGTATTAAAATATTATACATTTTGACTGTTGACCACAACAATACTTAATCACCATAAAATGATAAAAATTGCGTAATACAATGCTACCAACACAACCACTAATCAATAAAAAAAAAAACGATATTATTAGATAAGCTACAATTATATAATGACTTTATAATTTAACTACGAGGTTTTTCTGATAAATACAAAATAGATGGTATAAATTAATTCTGTTATATTCTTAAAATCTAAAAATTTGAACGTAATTATTTGCTAAAATTTAACATTTTAGGGTATTTATTTTATAAGTAAATTATTGTTGCATAAAGACAATTGTATTGTGCATTGAAATAATTTACTCTACGCAATAATATTATGGTCTTGTCACCGAACTTTATAGAGTTATAATTTCTTAGAAAATAATTTTTCCACTCCAGTTAAATTATACTCTTTTTTAATGTATGGATTTTCTTAGGTTAAACACACTAGTGATTCTAGACAACGAAACAATAACTACTTTATCAAAACTCAAAATGATAAAGAACTTATCATAATACTTATGTTTTAACCAGAAATTAAGTATTTTGTTTTGTTTTTATTGAAAAAACTTGTAACTTTGTTTGCCATTAATTATGCTTACAACCATGAAGCATTTATAATTTAATTTTATATAGTAGACACATCGTTATAATATTTATAACTCTTATATTTAGTTCATTCAAACATGAATAAATAAACGGTTAAATTGAATTAAAAAACAAAAATTATACTTACTTTCTTGGCTATAAAATAAATGAAAAAGGTTAAAACGAATGGTACCTACACCATCCTCAGATATCCACTGTTCATAATTATTTCAAGAACCAGTGATAAATACAAATTAATTAATTTACTAAATTTACTAAGAAAATATTATCATTCGATGAGTGGCAACGTTTTTAAGCTTATTAACAATAATTTTGTTGAAGATGTTATTGAAAAATTGCAGAGGACACGCAAAAAACTAAAATATTTGTATTATACTTTTATCTTTAATAATAAATTACATCATAATATTAGTACCTTTTTGCTATTGTTTTTGACGTCTTTCAGAAAATTTGTTTATAATTTTATTAAAAACTTATATCAGTGGCGTAATTAGAATTTTCTGAAAGGGGGTATTAATTATAAATAATAAATATTATATAAAATACGTACAAACTAAAACTTTTATTTTAATTAATTAATGTATACATAATACATAATATTATGTAATATATGTATACATAATGTTTGTAATAGAGATGTAATGTATATTCGAATATTCGAAGTTGAATAGCTTCACCGTTAATTATTCGAATATTTGACTGTTCGAATATCAGTATTCGATGCTATAATACCTATTATTATTAAACGTTTTGTGTTGAGCGAAAACTTTAACGAATAATTTTCGTCATGTATTATATTTTAGCATCGAAAACTGATATTCGAATGGTCGAATATTCAAATATACACCGTTAAAGTTTAAAATAAACAAATTAATAAAATTCGACGTCATGATTTACATATATCTGCACAGTCCAGACTCGAAACTGAAGACCGTGATGAGTTATACAACCATATCTCAGTTATAAATTAAAAGGCATGCTTTATTATCTATGTGCTTGTGGTGGTAACGGACGCATTATACCACTTTACGTTACGCGACCTATGTTATTATGTGGTCGCCACGGATACGTGGTTATCACATAGCAGTCCTCGTCGTCGAAAGCGTATATCGCAATACCGCATTACTGTAGCAATCGCGATAATGTTAACCTGTATGTGTTTTATCAAATAAGGGAAGAAGTTAAAATCAACAAAATTGTAACACAGTGTAGAATAGTAAAACCTAGAAAGTTTAAATTCTTAATACTTCCCGAGATATTAACTGGTTCACGATATAAAAATCACTCTGTATGTAATTAGTATTATGCATTATTTTATATTTCATATTATATTTACGATTTACCTATGTTCCTATAATAAAGTAATATATGATACGGCTCAAGGGGGGTGTCATATCCACCAAACATCCCCCTTGTATACGCCACTAACTTAGATAACATACTAAATGTAAAATTATGTAATATGGTAGTATTATCGATTTTGTCTATTTTGTCTTCAGCTTATTCATTTGAGTCACTATTTTCAAAAACTAATTTTTATTTAATCTGACTTAATAACTAACTAACTGATTAATGTAGTGTCATATGTACTTTATTAAATGTTACAAATCATAAGCCAAATACCAAGAAATTGGCAATTCAAAAAAAATATATCACATTATGATTATGAATAATTACCAAAGTAACGTAATTATTTATTCGTTTAAATATTAAACTGTTTATATTGATACTTAAATAATAAATATTTTCTAATAATGTATAGCCTATAAACACATATATTTTTTTTAAAATATTTAATGTCATGCTCGAAGAAAAAAATCAAGGTAATTTTTGGCTCGTACCATCAAAATAATTTCCTATGCCTATGTTATGTGTTTTATGTGAAAATTTGTTGTGTTGACTGATTTTGTTGATAAACGCCTTTCAGATACGTATCTACATTCTAGATGTGGCTTATTATTTAAACTTTCAAGTAGATACCTACCTAGTTAAAACATATCTTTCCTTTGATTTAATTATATTCGTTTTGGCTTTCAAAAACACAAGTTGACAAAAAATATGAAAGCATTAGGAATATTATCGTTTTTGAAATGATAATTTGTTTCTTTGTATTTCTTATAACTAATCTTTTATAAATAGTATAATTTTTTTTTTCGTGTACAATTTTTAATAATTTCAATTTTTCACGCGTGCCACTAAAACTTGGTCAACGTACCACCTTAGGTTCATCACCCCTGGTATATTGTATGGCAAGTGCAGAAAATAAGTTATTTCAGCCGCGGGTGACGTGTGTGGCACGAGCCATAGGCGTGTGCCACATTTCGCCCAAGACTGAAATTGCCTTCCCGTGCGAGCCATACATACCATTTTTTGTCACGCCCCTGGTTTCGTTAAAAAAAGGTAATTCAGAGATCTATGTAACAACAGACTATTCTACGGAAATGATGTCACGGAAGAAATGTTGTTTTATTTTACAATCATTACAATTTTCACTTTATTTATATATTTTATCATAACTTATAAGATTATTATACTATATTTTATTTTAATTTATATTTAACATCCAAATAATACAACTGCTCATATTGAAAACATTTTCAATGACTGTTGATTATTTTTCTTTTTTCATCAATTTCACTGGCATTTAAAATTGATGCACATCATGAATTGTTTGTATTGGTAATAGATTTGTTATAGACTCAACTACCTAGTTAAATTTTTATTTATTTTCTTGTTTCATTGAATCTTTAATATAATTTTTGAAAATTTGACTAGATTTCCAACCACCGTGGCGTTTGAGTGTTATAATATCACCTCCAGAACCGACAAGTAATTTTGCTGAAGTTCGGCGGAAAAAATAACCTGTATAAGCTTGGGGATCCGATAAATTTAAATATCTCGCAATCTCTTTAGGCATATATCCAATTTTGTTTTTTCCAATTACCTGTTTAGTACATTTATCGTTTTTATAATTAAAAAAAAAAAAATCAATCTGATGTTACATTTGTTGGTCGCAAATCCATATATTTCTAAAAAATATCATAAAACTCCCCTTCAATAGTAAATTATCGTGAACAATTTGTTTTCGTGTAAGGAAATGTAATGTGTAACATAGAACCATAATGTTGTACATAATTTATAGTGTTATGAATAAGTTCTTCCCTTCTACATGCGCCAGTTATCCTAAAAATCAACGCTATCTATATCGTAATAAATCAACGGAGTATTAATAGTCAATAAATACAAAACAAAACAATTTTATCTAACCTACTTTAGCTACTAAGTATTGAATTAACCGATTTAAACAAAACTTATGATTTTTTACATTTGAATCTAGTTGACTTTATCTTTAAATATGCTTGTAATTTTGAATAAGTACCAACGTTAATACTATATTTCATATTTATTCTGCTTTTAAGCATTAAATAAACAGACCATCGAGTTGACGGTTTAATTTAATAGATAAATTATTATAATATGTTAGCAATACATTTTCCGACCACGATCTGGTCTTATTTTACTGTTCTCCACCTTAAAATCATATATATATATATATGATTCTTTTGATATTTCAGGAAATAGATTTGGTGAAATAGCATTTGCCGTTTTAACCATGTACGGTGGAGTTAACAGTTAACTGCAACTGCTGTTATGATTGTCATCTTTCGTATTTATGCTGATGATTTAATTTGAATTATAATATAAACCGTATTATCCATAACTTATCCGTAACGTTCAACTCACTTATGCAGGAACAGTGAAAATGAAATATGTTTAAACGTTTACGCGTCATGCAAGGAGATTATAATACGAGTATAATATTGAACCAAAAGTTTATCTTTTTTAAGGACCGTGGTACACATTTCAGTTTCTGGTTGTACTAGGAATACGCGCCCAGCACATTAGGGAATTTCCACTCTACCGTCCGGTAACTTTGGGGATTCCCGCTTCGTCGTCCACTGGACGGAAAAAGGTCGCTTTCCAACGCTTCAACCGCGATCGAAAAACCAAACTTTCGGCGCAGACGTGTTAAAAAAAGTATTTGAAATGTACTCGTACACTCGTTTACTGATACTGTTTTAAAATACGTGTTCGATAATTGAAATAACGTTTAAAGTGCTGTGCTCAAAGCACTCGTACCTCACCATTTAGTACGCAATGCGTATAATATATTCAAGGATTTTACAGTCGTAAGTGAACAAATTACAGTTTACGTATAAATCCATATATCTCTCGTACAGTTTTAAAATACGGATACCGGCTCCCCTGATTAGTTATACAATCAGCAAACGTAAAACAATGTATCTGGATTACGATTAATTTTTTGTTTTTCTTAATTTAATTTACATTTTACCATTGAAACAATTAGGTACATTTTTGGTATGGGAGAATCAACTACACGCGTTAGGAGATTGAAGAGGTCTGAAGTGGAAGCAGTTTTCTGACGGCACCTCGGTAAGATTTCTTAAGTTAAATATATTTTGTACACGTTTTTCTTACCTCTACATTTTATAGCAAATCTGATTAACCGACTGTATCGTCTAATACTCTAATACCTCACGCACTTGCTTCAATATATGATGAATGTAAGAACGTGAAACATTGAATTTTTTTTTTTATACAAATATTAAAGATGGTTAGTTTATCAATTATTAATTATATAATCTAAAAATATTAGTTCTAGGTATAATCGCTTATTTTTCTAATATTCTAAAATTGTAAACGTAAGTTATGACAATTATACGTAAAAATAAAACTTATTTTAAAAAAAAATGTATCATTATACTGAAATATTTCACAATTTTAAATTTTATGCAATTTTCAAGCACAATTATGTGATTGATTTCGTGGTAAAAATATTTTTCCAATTATTGGTCACATGAATGAAACGAAAAGGATACATTGAATATTATCCTTTTCATGATAGAGCCTTATAGCAATAGTTACGAATATCAACAAATTTCTATGTCTTAAACTGTAAATAACCACCTTTTAAGATTTCAGTACATATGTGATAAAGGAGTTTTGAGACCGATAGATTCTACTTCTTATTTTCTTTGGGTAATCAGCCACTAGGACCATTCCGTCAAACACCCTATCTCTTTTAAATGTTTTCTCCTTTCAGATTAATAGATATGTGTTGTTTTCGTTTTTCACACGTTCAACGTAAAAATAATTAATCATATTCTACCTACTTCTTATATCCTCAACTTCCATAAATAGTTTTGAAACGAAAATATAATATAATCAAAACTGATCTGATTATTCTGTGTTCATTATCTTTATCGATTCAATATATAAATCGTTTGGTGTACAAAAATTGGTTGATTTTTACTTTGTTGCTCGTTTTATATACGAAGATAATACATATTGGCTCCGAATCTCCATTATAAGTTAATATTTAATTAAAAATCGTAGATTTACATAACCGGCATATATTCATCGGTGGCATAATTTAATACATCAATACGTACAAGAATGGCGAAGAACTAAACACACGTTGCATTTATTACAATATTAATTTAATACGTTGATATTTATAATTTCAAACGTTCACTGTCAGATCATATATTGTATTGCTCAATAAATGATAACATTAATTTTTTCATGACATCATTTGCTGGGCCGTCATCAAAGCAAGATCAACGAGGAGGCCTTCCCCCAGGCCCCACGATTAGCTCTAAATTGACAGACCCCGCGTTTTCATAAATCATTTTCAAATGATAAATATTTTCAATCAACAAAACTTACGAGCAAAAAAATTGTTAAAATAAAATATTATTTTTTTTTTTTCTGAAAGACCCCGAAAAAAAATATTTTCCCTAGGCTCCGCAGAGTGTAGAAACAGTTCTGATTGTATGACTGGTAATATCACTAAAAAACCCATTCTAAATCCATCCAAACTTAAAAATTACTTTTGAAAATATTTATTGCAAATTGTTTTAAATCTAATAATTCAAAAAAAAAAAAAAAATACAATTTTTCTAAGTTTTCATCGATTTAACAAAAGCACGTTTAATATTTTGTATTTTAAACTTATTTTACAACATTCATTTTTTGACTTGATTAATTAAATTTAAATAATAATTATACATATTTAAATTTTTAAAAAATAAAGAAGACTGAAATATTTATCTATAGACGGTATATTTGTAAATTTGTTTTAATTTGTAAAATAAATTTCTCGTTCATTTTAGAAAAATTGACTCAAACTATTTATTAAGTAAAATAAAACCATTGTTGATTGTTGGTCGTTCAACGGATATACAAACAGATATTTTCTAAAAGTTGTACTTACAATCAAAATTTGAAAGATATACTCAAATGATAATTAAACAAAATAATAACAACTAGACGATCAAAAAATACACGGCCAATATTATAGTATTTGACAACAATATCCGTCGAGAAACGTAGATATGTAACAATTATATAATAAACATAATATTCTATCGAAACAAAAACTACTGCAGGAGTAATTACTTCAATATTTTGAAATAAAATGATAAATTATCATAATAATTCATTAAAAAAGCATCAGTAATCAATAGTTATTCACATCGTAGTCATTATTAATGTATTGTTTCATCTATCATATTTTATACTTTAAATAATATGCAAACAATAAATATTATTGCTCCAGAGTATATTATTGCACTTCGGGGGAAAAAAATAAAATGTTTCGCAGAATTCCGGAAGAGGTTGATATATTTCATCCTCTCATTTCTCCTTCTGAGCCGGGAAAGGACGCTGTTGACGGGTTAGTAATGAAAAAAGTTGTAAACTGTACAAAAAATCGTAATTAATTTGTTATGTACCCTAACAAATTTCCGTTAATCGTTTGCTGTCGCAATGATATAGTGTCCAGCAGTTATGCGTAGCATAGCCCACTGTCCACCGCCTATTTGAAATATTCTATAGCAAAATATGTCTAATACTACATTAAACACTATTATGCAATGAGCAGTTATTGTAATTGTTATTTTTATTACAATATTATTATTATTGTTTTTCTTTTTTTTTGAATGTCAAGTTCCTTCTTAAATCTAGTCACTATTATTATTCGGTCCTAGAAATAACTACTATACACACCTATTCCCAAAATATCTTAGTTTTTCTTGTGGATCTTAAAAGAGATATATAATACCAGCTGTTCTCGACATTCATTATTCGTGGAACCCTTAAGATGTTAAAAAAAATACTCTAAACCCCGAAAATCAGGAATGCCAATATTAGAACATAACTCGTAGAAAATGATGAATCGGTGATTTTTTTTTTTTGATTTGTATTTTTATAAATCTTATGCTGTACAAATAAAAAATGTTCAATTTAATTGAATAAAAGAAGGACTAGACTCAAATCTCGAGTGAGATACAGATATGGGTAAATGATATTGCTGTGTTATTTTCTCAACTCGGAACTAATGTATCATTGTTCTTGAAAACGATTCTAAGTGAAAGAGGTCGGTTTATATTTATAAAGATGATTGACTTAGTAACAGAACAACATTTATTTATAATGTAGGTTGAACTTTTTATGTTCTAACTTTTATAAGATAAAAGGCATCTTAAATTTAAAAAACCAAAAATGGAAAGTGCCCATAACAGTGAACGTTTCAATAAAGTATTTTAAAAATGTAAAATTTATTATTAATAACTAAATAACTAATATTATTTAGTTAAATTTGTTAAAATATCCGACTTTGTCAAAATTAAATTTTGTAACTTATAAATATTTATTTTTTTTTCATTTGGTTACAAAGAAAAATATATAAAAATTGTATATCTAATTTGAATTCTAAGTACGTAACATCACATAATTGTATACTCACTTTATACCTGTCAGTGATTGTATTTATACATATATTTAAAACAAGTAAAATGTAAACCCCTTGTCACCGTGATCCTCACATGGCGCAATATATTATATTTCGAGGTAGGGAATAATTAATTATTATTATAACAAAATATTATCACTAGCCAAAAGTCCAGCAAATAATCGGAAGACCGCATACAATTCGAGACGAATAACAAACGTTCTCTTCTCGTCCGACGGTTAAACCAGAACGTCGACCGATTTTGTATTTTATTTTTTCATGTTTTTTTTCATATATTTAACATAGAATAAAGATATAATAAACTGTCACAAATATTTTTTTTTTTTTTTATAGTAAGCTATACTTTTTTCTTTAATCAGTAATATATATGTATAAGGATTTTCGAATTAAATTTTTAAGACGATTGGTCAAATGAATATTTTTTTATCGGCATTTTTTAAAAAAAACCCTAAGGAAATTATGATGCTTTAAATTTTCTACAAATAAATCAATAAAATCTTATAAAAATTTGTCCATCTATGAAAAAGGGTGATATAAGCATTCAGTGAAAATTTCAAATCTCTACGATTATTTTTTTTAATTTGCGATTTTATCGAAAGCTGGTGAGCATTAAATTCTATCGCTTTATTTAATAATTATTCGTCAATTTTTCGCAATTATTAAAAAAAACTGGTGAAAAATTCGTAAAACACGGAGGGTGTGTACTAACTAAAACCAATTTTATACATTTTACTCAGTGATGTATTGGTAAATATATTTATGGATATACGCACTAAAAAAAATATGGATATTAATTCTAAAATAAATTTTCTAGCTTCGCTTGACAATTTTCTCTCGATACGTTCAAAAAAAAATTAAATTAATCCTTTATAACTATATGTTTATAACTTCTATTAAGACTATAAAAATGATTTAAATAAATACTATAAAATATAATACCACAAGATGTACATTTGCAGCGCACTATAAATTGCATGATGCAGATTTAAGATTTAATATGATAATAAAATAATTGAGTTGCCAGCTAATTTAATATATTATAAACTTAATAATGAAGTTCTTAATACAATAAATATTAATTTAGTCGATCAAGAAAATAATCCTATTCATAACTTTAATGAAAAAATTACAGCTATATTACATATAAGACGTTGTAGATCTTGAAAAATGGGGTTATTGTTCAAGAATATAAAGCAGTTGCAATCGATTAAACTGAATAGTCATTCAACAGAGTTACAATCAAAAATAACTAAAAGAAAACCTGAAAATATAAAATTAACTCGTAAAAGCAAAATAATATTAAAACAGTTAGGATTACAAATCAGAAAAAATGCCCGAAAGTGATATTTTAGATATTGATTCAAATTATACTATAGATTCTAAAATATGCAAAGTTGAGTATCATTTGTATATTCCGTCAACTAACTCATTTAAACCAAACGATGAAATACGAATTGAGGTCCAACAAACGGATATACATCCTTACCTACATGAAAGTTTCCTTCATATCGAGGGGAAAATAGAAGATTCAGCAATAGTGACATTGTCAAATAACGGTTTATAATTTCTTTTTGATCAGGTTCGATTAAAAAGTAATGGTGTAGAATTTGATAGAACACGTGTTCTCAGAATAACTAGTTCATTAAAAGAATATTTAACATGTACGTCAAATAATTATTATTGCTATCAGAATGCGGAATGGAATTTAAACAATAAGAGTATACTCAATGATAAAGGAGAATTCAGTGTTTGTATACAGTGTTTGTATGAAGAACATCTAAATTCTACAAGACCATGTACATTTAATTTTTGAAAATGTAAACGCCAAAGCTTTAATTTTACTTCAAAAACGTCTTGACCAACATCATCTGAATAATATTCACTACATTTTTGATTACTTGGTTATCATAAGTTTCATAAGAAATTAAAAAACAAAAGTCAGATATTATATTTTTGTGGTTCGAAAATCGTTCATTTAAATGTTGAATTAAATTGTTCACAAAAAGTTTATGCAGGTACGAGGCTATTTTTGGATAGTGGCTATAGTGTATAATAATAATAATAATAATAATAAATTCTATACTGTTGTTGTTGTATAATGTATGCCTTATGGCAGTGGCGTATCCAGGATTAATTTAACGGGGGTGTTTTAAAATTTAATAAACTTATAGTAAGTGGGAGGCTCTGCCCCCCTCCTATATTAAATAAATAAATACCATGTATTTATATAAATTATTATACTAATGAAAATGATTATATTAAAACAGTGTATGCAAAATCGACAAGTTGTATACAACGTTTATTCAAATTATACTGTGAGTTTGCAATTTGATAAAATACCATAGAATATGGTCGATGGGAGGTGTTCTAACACCCATATCACCCCCCTCCTTAAATGCGCCTCTGCGATGAAAAATTAGAAGCTTGCGTTTTGCGTTTACCCATTATTTACGAATGATTAGTTAGCGTATACCCATGATGGACGAATTTTCTTAAAGGTATACGTATAAATCTAAATATAGGGATCCGGGTATATAGCGTATAACCGCTTATACCCTCCAATACACCACTGATTTTACTTAATATTTGGTGATAATGAAGAGAATTCCTTCTGGTCAAAATCGTTTACACAGGCACAACAAAAAAAAAAAACCACACACATTATTTTAAGTAAAATAATACATTTCTCGTTTCCCTCGGAATCCGAAATATAATATAAATACATTTAGTAATTTATAAATAATTTAATGTGATGAAAAATATTGTTATCCTTTTCATTTATCAGTTAATACCTCTATATTTGTTTTTATAGAAGAAAATAAAATAACATGTCTGAATATGAGACACGTACTCATACTATATAGGTACTTACTAAGTACAAATCATTATATTTTTGGATGTATTTGACATCCTTCTCTCACCACCTTATCGGAATTATAACATTTAATTTTTCCTGTAAAAGTTATTTTTTTTAAAAAAAAAACAATGCACTCGAAAATCCATACATAATATTGTATGAATAATTCATATTCATATTATAATTATATTATATTATATATTATACATTAAGGGCTTACTAATATTTAAGTAGTAAATGTGTGGAATAAGTTATTGTTTTTTGTCGCACTACTGCCTAACAATAAAATTTCGAATTATTGGAATTACAATGATAATTAAATAAAATAAACATCCACAATTGTTGCATTTTAACATTTTTAATTTAAGTTGATCCATTTAAATTAAATATTTAAATTCAAAACAAATATGAAATAAATAATAAAGAAACTTGTTTTGCTATAGAATACTGTCCGACTCGTTCTGGGTTTCTGACTTCGTGGGTAATTTTAACGGTACACCCCCAATCTAATATATGATCGATGATATATGGGAGAATTTTTATCTTATTTAGTATAGAAATACTAAAATAAAAAGTCATAATGTTTAAGTATTTAGTGATTTTAAATTTTTAAATGACAACATTTAAAAACTTAAAATTCCAATAACATAAAATATAAACTATTAATAACGTTTCAGTTTCCATTGACGAAGAAACTTCAAATATTCATAACGTTTAAGTTTTAAATAATGATAAAGTAAAAATCTGTAACGTTTGAACAGATTTTTTTCTAAACTCGAGCCTTGATTTTGCGTAACTATCTGAGACCAAAAATAATATATACGTATAGCACCATGCTGCAGTAGCGGATAAAGATGTCTTACATATCGTATGATTAATGCTTGTATGGATGGGCTCTTTTCATCGATAATGGTCATCAACTATCAGTTTGCTGTCAAACTCTCCGGTTTTCGATAGATAATATAATATACATCGTTCATAAAAGCTACACCGCACGTATAAGACCTGCTGCAAGAACATCATATAATCGCCGAACTATTCGACATTATGGTACCTTTTTTTATTTCTTCGAACAGTGCTTGGAACGGATATTGTATTTTACATAGCGAGTTTTTAATGTGATAATCCATAGAGAAAAAAAAATATGTATTGACAAGTAGCGAGTAAACCGAACAACAGAAACGCACGCGCAACACCTCCACAACATACTTACATAATTGTGACAGATTACAACTAAAAAAAAAATTTCCTTTGAAATTATGTATGTGTGTATGTGTTTTATGTATGTATTTTACAACATGTTATATAAATAGAAACCTAGGTCTGCTGAAAATTATAGGAATCCTTTTACTGTACATTAATAGCATCGGCACTGACCGAACTGCACAGTGGTTGTACGATGGTTTTGTTGAAAGAGTTAACAAGAGTTTTAGAGTAATTAAGATTGTTCACATATGGGGGGAATCAATCATCCTTCAAAAGAGCTTACGTCCTTTATAAACGTAATCACACTAACCTTCACTAGTCCAATCTTCATAATTAGACGATCCAGGACAGTTTATACTCTTTCTAAATAACGTTTCGTCGTCGAGTTCTAATTCATTCCTTAGAGAACAATGTATTCATTACAAGTGTATACTTTATCTGACTAGGAACGGGCATTAACTTTGATTCATTGTTTTATATTTTTTTTACATTTACAATAAAATCATTAAACAATAATGAATTAATATGGTGTGTTAAGTTTTTAATCTCAAATCTAAATAAAGTATTTATTATACTGCACGGTTATAATATTGATTTTTATGCTTTTGAACGTTTTACTTCCAATCGATTATTAATTTTAATAATATACCAAGTGTAACTTAATCAGTGTTGAGATTTGGTAAGTATTTTACATCAAGATAAAGATAAAGATAACTTAACTAAAACCTATCTAAATAAAAATAAAATATAATTTAATTGATTTTATCTAGATAAAAATATGATAGTTAAAAAAGTAATTAATACAGAATGTTTATTTGACATAAAATTATGACCAATCATATTATTTTTCGTAAAACAGTATTGTTTTTTTTCGATACATGGTCCTAGAATCCTTAACAATATTGTCAAGTAAGTTAAATTGTACTTTTTTTAAAATTATTATGAGCGATTTAATAAGTTTTTATACTTTGATTATCCGCTTATATTTTATGGATTGATCTAATACATGTCAATAAAAATTTAAATTATTATATTTTAAAATGTTATTTTTATATTATAAAATTTTAAATGCAATTCAAATTTACTAGTTATAGTTTTAATAATATTGATAGTTCTATTTTTTCAATAGTCATACAATACATTATTTTACTCCTTTAACAGGAGTAAAATACGTAATAAGGACAATTTGATTAATAATACGAGTACTGTCTTTAAATTAAACAAAAACACTTGTTTTATTATAAATTACACTATAGTAATAATAATGTTTTAATTAAAGACATATTGTTTTAGGTTGAAAAATAATAATTATACTTAGAATTGAGTACATAAAAAGTAATACCAATACATTTTAATTATGTAACACCTACAGCACAACGGCATTTCAAATGTTTTATCATTTAGATGGTTTCTCCTGGAAGTTAAAATTTGAGACGTTTGATTTTATTTCTTGGTATTCGGCATATTCTAAATTAATACCTAAACAAAATAGGATCCCAATCAAACTGCATGGTAATATAAAATATATAATTTATGTAATATCAGAAGTACGAAAATTATATGTATTTAGTGACTTTTTAAGATTACGATTATCAATAATAATGTGCTTTCGTCGTCTGTATCGTGTAATGAATATTTAAGACAGTTTAAATATTAATACAATTTATTTTACAACGTTATATTTATTAATTACATACTATTTTTAACATAGATTATATATTTATATTTTAACATTTATAGAAAAATATTAAATTTATTATATAATAAAATATTTATCATTTATTATAAATATTTAAGATAGTAGTTTTACATATTAATATAATTTATTTTATAAAGTCATATTTATCAATCATACAATTATATAGAAGATATATTTATATTTTATAATTCAATATTAAATTTATTATACAATAAAATACATATAATCACAACTACGGCTTAAGGTTTAAATACAGTTTTTACTCACGAGTGTTTTTGGTTAATACAATAGTCGTAATACTGGTAACTTTGACGTATTATTATAATTGTATTGGTGACATCAATACAAACGTCGTACACAATTAATGGCTAGTAAACACTGTGATTAACCTTAGTTGACTGAACGATTTCACTGTATTAGTTTGTCCCTATCAAGCCGTCTTAACAGAGACCAAGGGATAACCAAAGACAATGAAAACCGCTAGCCTAACTAAAAAGGTACCAATATATCGTTTTGGACAATTCTATATAAGTATATGGTCCGACCAAGTCCATATAGAAGTGTGTCGCAACGATGTATATGTTTTATCCGTCTTCTATATGCAAATAATATATTGGTCGATGCGCGCGCTTTGCCGGTTGTAATTTTGCAATCGAGCATATTATTGAACAAATTATGTCGTTAGGCGTCGCGTCGTGAGTTATCATTTTTGTGTTTGTTACAATCATTTATTTAATCGACCGAAATCATAAGACATAAGAATACGATTAATACGTTATTGATGTGATTGTGCCAGTGCCGGATTAAGGGCCTATGCCGCCCTAGAGCAAACAATGTTTGTTCCCCTCCACATCAAAGAAATAAAGTTTAAGTGAAACCAAAAAAAAAAAAAATTCTTGGTTTCTATGTACAAATTAAAAAAATAGAATACTATTATATAATATAGGTTAAATATAATAATTAATCTACATAAACCAGTGGCGTACCCAGGATTCATTTAACGGAGGTGTTTTAATATTTAATAAACTTATGATAAGTGGGGGGCTCTTCCCCTTCCCGTATTACATTAATGAATACCATGTATTTATATAAATTATTATATAAATGAAAATGATTATATTAAGACAGTATACGTAAAATCTACAAGTTTTATACAACGTTTCTTCAAATTACGCTGTAAGTAAGTTAGCAATCTGGTGAAATACCATAAAATACGATCAAATACCTTAAATAAATAAATAATCAATCAATTAATTAAACATCTTATATGGGTATATCAAGTAACGTACACTGTAATACGACGTACGCAATACTATTGGTCAATGTGTGCTGAGGGCCCATAAACTGTTTTACCTAAAAATGTTAGCTGTACTAAAATACATTTAAATTGTTTAAATTTTAAAGACACTAAACGAAAATTTATTTACCAACTTTTATACCTATAAATAAACTAAGAAAAAAAATTATATTTATTAACAAATATAATAATACAGAAAATTTCATGAAAATCGGTCAAGTCGTTTTAGAGGAGTTCGATAACAAATAGTGTGACAAGATAATTTTACTTATAGGTAATAATATTTACCTATTTAATATTTATTTATGAATAAACTAAGATTTTATTAATTTTTTTCTATTACAATAATAATTATTGTTAAGTATTAACAATAAATAAATAAATTTATACATTTATGAATTAATCTAGATAATTCTCAACACCAAACTTAATACGAGTTTTTTTTTAAAAACCCAAAATTCGTTCACATCGGGCATATTACATCTACTTGATATTTTAACATGATTAAAGTTATATGGGATATTACAATTTTTTTTTTCTGATATTATATTCTTTATAGAACTTTTACTTCGAGGAATATAACGTTTTTATTAAATGGTTTGCATTTTCATGTACATACCAACACCGAAGAAAAAAAACTATTATCGAAAGAGAAAACTCAGCTCAGACGTCGGTTATTACTCGTAAAGTGCAACGCAGTACAATTTATGAATACATTACAAATAACCATCACAGTTTTCAATGAGAAAAATTTACTGAGATAGTGGTTTTTTCATTTTCGAACATTTCGTACAGATGTGTGTCGGTGCATGTTTTATGCTCATAAAATATTTGATGCATGTGCATTCCTTAGCGATAGGGATACCATCACGGTTGAGGTACCTAGTATATTTGATTGTAGTAAACATGGAATCAGTCGTAGATGGCACTTTAGTTGGATAGAACATTACTGTCTAAACCACGGAGAATGAAAATATAGTTCAATCATTCATCTCAGACTCGCGAAGTCTGGCCGAATAAATCAACAACATTTTTCTAATACGTTTTACATGCGATGCATGATCGATTTCGCTTTTCGAACTTAATATTGTAAAAATATTGGAAACTCGAGAAAGAACTAAAATATTTATTACTGTAGGAGTAATACAATAGTAAACCCTGATCCCTTCACATGATGTAATATTATTAAATTTATTACATGTCGTACTACTGTATTTACTACCTATACCTATTTACACTCGTCCTAAGCAATAGCGATGAAAAGCATAATGAAAAAACAGATAAACGATACAGACGAGATGTCCTCAGAAAAATTATTTTAATTTTGTATATTTAACTAATTATTGATTATGAGGTTTAATTGAAAATTCCACGCACATATTAATTGCTAATGTATAATATAATACATCCACGTTTGTCGCCGTAAATTTCAAAACTGTTTTTTGATGGACGGTTTTTATTTTTATTTTTTACGATGTACATTTATTTCCATTAAACATTCGACATGTTGGTCAGATCTTTAAAAATGCAACATTTATGAATTACATTTATTATGGTTAATGCTCAATTTATACGATATGTGCACGTGTTTTAAATTTGTATTGTCACTAAAATATTACAGTTATTTTTGTTATTTGCCATTAACATTGCCTTCGAAGTGCAACAATGGTGGTAAATCGCATATTGGATTTATCACAAAGTTATATTGAATGTATTACGTCCGCTCAGTGCTCCTATTCTTAAGCCGCATTCCTTATACGAATCGCGTGAACCCGTCAGCGATACATTCGTGTACGGACGGTTGAATATAAATAGGGATTTTGATAATGTTTAATAAAAAAAAACGTTCTATCGGTATATTTCGAATGAAGACTTATAGCAACTGTTCTGAAAAAAAAAAAATAAAATAAATTGAATAAAATGGCATTACTATGTATAAAATATATAACGATAGCAGTATCAATAATTATTTATTATTTTAATACGTTTTATACGTTTTCTACGCCCTCCAGATTCCCAATTTCAAATGTTCCCTAGGGTCTACCGTTTATATATGCGTATAGATATGTATACAAACGTTTTAATTTTTATTAACTGAAAATAGGAAGTAATACAAAATATTATTTGTATGCTGATTGCATGCCACAAAAGTTATTTTAAATTTATTAAAACTTAATCAAGTATTTATTCAAACTACTTAAGGAGGAGAACCGTTGAAAAAAGTTTTGCTTAATTCAAAGTGATAGAGCTTCTAAAAAACGAAATTATTTTCAGTCGTAGGAGCAGAATAATAATAATCGAAGTGTTAATACTTTAGCGGACCAGAACATTACTCCGCATCCTTATAGTTTCATCCCTTAAATATACCGCTACAGCGTGAAATACATTGGGGGGGGGGGGGTATAAACGGTATTATTACTGTTGTACTCATTTTTATCGATCGTTGCGAATTAATTGAATAGTTATCGTCTTGCGCTTCAGTAAAAAGATACATTTTAAAACTTCTAATCACAATATGTAAATACAACAACCAAACAATTAAAAGAAACTTTTGAACAAAAAAATACATAAAAAAAAAATAATGACTTATTAAGCAATCAAGATATAAATTGCGAAAGCGGTGTATTGTTTTGAAAAACAATGTTAGGTCATCGGTGCATTAAAATACAGTAAATATATAGTGAACATCCGATTGACGGGAACAAGACATACAGTTTCTTGGACAATGTTTGTTATGTGCTGCTATTGGTTTTAATATTAAACTTATTTCTTTATACTGCCACGTCAACATATCATGGAGATGAATGCATTCTTTCAAAAGCCACTTACGAACCCGTGAAGAAAGTGGAAGTTATCTGATGAATACAAATGTTTGAGTACATTCGATTGAACTGCAAGGAGCACAGAACTACCTACGCCACTTGAACACACGGCTAGTGCACGCAGTTGACACGTTTTCGAATAAATATTTTGGTTCAGTTTCGAGTGAAAAGCACGCGTCACCACTAGATGTGTGTTCCGTTATGGATATTAACGGTACACATCGGTAAATATTGTAAGTATTGAAATTTTTCCGACCGATAAACACGCGTATCGACAAGCTTGCGACTCGTATCGGCCAAAAACGGCCTTCTCCTTCTCCACAATTACGACGGGTAAAAAGTTTCCTCTTCTCGTTCAATGATAAATACATTTTTTCGTTTCATGTACAGTGTTTTCGAAGAACATCTTCGGAGAGCACAACGATAAGGCGATTTCTACTATTCTCCAAACAGTTTTTATGCACTTAAAATTGTTATTATATAATATGGACAAATATATTTTCATAACAACTGTTAATCGATTTACTAAAAAACGAAATAAATGATATAATAATGTAACGATAAAAGGTAATCGAAACAATTTTGCATACTACATAGTACTCGTATCTAAAAGTGAATTGGAAAATTGTAAATTATTTTCGAATATAAATCGTTTAGAAAAAAAATATTCCCGAAATGTTGAACGTTAAACCTCGGGTGAAAGCAATGCAGTTATTATTGAGGAAAATAGGGATACTAATCATATCAAAGCGGGATGAAAAAAGGAAGGTTAATTTTATTCCAAAGGGGTACCACACACATCAATTAATTATGCATGTTTTATTTTTTAAAAGTCACATTATATTTATACAAATAAAATAACTCTACGATAGGTGCTCGGCTGGAATAATAACGAATTCTTTACAATAGTTGGTGAATTCCACGGGTACATGTTACACCCTTTTAACTCAATTATAGCTGTACGCGAATATAGTTAACAATTACAGTCTAATTTTATAATTACGGGAGTGCACACGTCTCATTTCATTATCCACGACCCTTTAATTTTACTTTGGCCCTCAGATGATAATCACACTGTAGAGTATTATGGGAGCGTTATAGGAACTTAAAAAATAAGTGAAAATTACGTGTAGGACAAGAAAATTCTTATAATTTTATATTAAACAAATAAATCGATGGACAATAACTTCCAATGAGAATACAATATTCGCAAAGCTAATATTTTTCACACTCTCTCTTCATATCCACACTCGTGGTGCTCGTCAAATTCTTTTGCTTAAATCCTTCTCATTTTATAATTCCATAAAAAAAAAAAGTCGTTCGCTTTTAAATGTGTCTTCCATCGTAATAATACAACCTTTTTTTAAAATGCCCTCTTACCAGTACTCGTAATAATAAATTGTTTTTATGAATGTGACCTTATTCAGTTAATACTCGTACTGCGCTTTAAGATTATATTAGATTACTTTACTTTTAAAAAACGAGATATAATAAAATTGTTAAGTTAATAAAATTAGCTTTTATATTTGGACCAAGTGTTGGTCCTTCTGTCGAGTAAAACGTATTCGTACACCTTGCTAGGATCAAAATATACGTACCAACATTATAAATCAATATTAAGAAAAATAATTCATTGGATTTGCAAAAACGATTGAAGTAATAAATAATTTGAATATTTATCATTAAATTACTATTAAAAAATCAATATGTTTTACTCAACAATTTTTACATTATTAAAATTAAAAGTTTTCAAACTTAAAGCTTGGTGTTTTTATTTTAAACTAATGAAAATCCTTCCTTCTTAATTTTTTTTTTTTTAATTTATACTTCAATATAAAAAACTAATATTTTTATATTTAAATGTCTGATCATTAACAAAAAAATTTAATATATTGTACAGTTAAACTTATTTTATATTTTCAACGTTCGTAAAAAACTTATTGTACTAAAATCTTCTAATTTTTCAGTTTAATATAGAAGTAATACCGTATGGTTCAACGGTTTTATTACATTTTCAAACCTTATAAGATTAAACTATTTGTTTGATAAAAAAGTAAAAAAATATTTGTGCAAAAAACTATGTTCTTTTAATCAATTTAGAATAATTTAAAATACATTTTCATTTTATTCTAAAACCAAAAAAGCTTCTGAGAAAAGTTTTAAAATTATATTCTTTTAACTGTCTAATTTTGATTTAACAAAACACTACACAAAAGGTTCCATTACAGTTTAATATTCCGGGATTTTTATTGCTAAAAAAAAATCGGTATAAGATTGCAAATACACTATTTTTCGATTCTTCCTTGTAATAAATATATTAAAATACTGTGTTTAAACTATAAATTAATTTGAGACCATTAATATAAATTGAATGGTTAACCTAATTACCATTTACAAATATTAAAAATCAATCCCGAGAAAATAAAATTGTTTCTATTCTGAAAAAAAAACATCAGTACTCTTACACTGCCATAAATCCTACTTGGTATAATGATACTTAACATTTCACCGTATTTCATGTTGTCGAAGTTCGCCAAAACAATGTAATATTCAGAACCTTATTGATCACCTACCATGGTTAGATATTTTTGGTTTACTCGGAAAGATAGACAGGTATTTTAAATTTTAAGCACTTATTTCCTAGGTCGACTTATAAAGACTACATTGGCGGTGACATGGGGTGACTGAGGAAGGGGGGAGCTGGAGTTCTCCACTTCTAACTTTTAAAAAATCCGGAACTATATATCTTAATCTTAAGTTATGTATAACACATAGTTACTATTCACTGTTTCAATAGCCAGGCTTAAACCCAAAATGTAATGTTTAGTTTCAATTGTTTTTTTTTTTAACACTTATTTTGCAGTTATTATAATTTATTCGTAATTTGATATTATGTTACATATTAACCCTCCCTAAATGGCATATTCAGCCATTTTGTTTGGATGGATAAAATATGAAATCATGACCTTATGAGCATTTTAATATTTGTTTGTATACAATTAATAAGTAAATAGTTAAATTAAATGAATATATTTTTTAGAGTGAGAAAATAAAATGGTTACTTGGAAATTATTTTCATTCTTCACATGAGTACAACATATATGACTTATACCAGTATGATGATTTACGTTCAAATATATCATATTCTATTTAACTATCCGTTATAAATGATAGGTATGCTCAGTGGCGTAGCCAGAAAATATTTTTGGGAGGGTTTTACATTTTTAATTATCTCTCATACTTAAGTACTAACTGTTTGATTTTAATAATTTCATTAAACATAAGTTAAAACAGTTATTGAAACTGTGAAAATTATTTGATGATGACATGGTATAACGTTATACCTATCTATTTAAATTATTGTATATTTTACAAAATAAGAGAGATATTTCTTGGGGGAGGGGTGATAACCGGTTATCTCTCGCTGTCTACGTCACTGTGTATTCTACTTAAAAATCGATACCTACCTACACATGCTCGTCATGTGCAATGGCTATCAAAATTAATATAATTGATGAACTCCCAACCATTATTCTTGTGATTATGTTCTAGTAACCTATTGCTAACCGAAAGTACCGAGAAAACCACTGTACTATTTGTATACTATTGAATGTGTGTATCCGTAAAATGTAAGCTTGTGAATATACAAATTGGATCTACATTTTTTCTAGTTTTTCTTTATGTTTAAAATATATATATGTAATAATTTTTTTTTTTTTTTTTTTAAGAATATGATTAAATCTAATCAACGGGTAAATTATATGTGTTCAATTATTTCAATTTAAACTTGTTACAGAAGTTTTATACGACTCGGTCAATATGGATGTATGCATCTAAACTTTTTAAAGAATTATTATATTTTTTTATATTGAGATGTTTTTGAACAACAATAGAAAACATTTTTTTAAATTATTTTATATTTTATAGAAACTCGACTGATATACAGTATGTTTACCTGAAGTTTTGCACTTCAATGGCTGTAAAAGTATTAAAAATACCTCTGGTAGACATATTTTTCTTCCTACGCACAGTGGAAGGAATTGCATTTCTAGCTGGCCAAAAATGTAGCACCTATCAAACAAAGTTCAACACTCACAAATAAATATTTTTTTTATTAATTTAATATGCACAAACATTTTCTTACTTTAATTTTAATAACTTATCTCAATACTTATCTCGATATAGGTAACTGTTAAGAAAACACACTTGAGGAAAGTATACATTGAAATAATGAAGTTGAATAATATTACTAACAAAATAATTTTATTTTTTAACAATAAGCATTTATGTAAGAAATTTAAAACAAATCATTATTTTCTAATGTTTAATTTATCTGGTACTTAATTGGATAGCAAAAAAATTAATAAAAATAAAAAACATTAATAATTGTTTAGAATAACTACTACTTATTTCACTATTACTAGTTTCTATTTCTTTCAGTTCTGAACTTTCGATATTAAATAAATTAAAGGCTTCTGGAGTTAATTTGGTATTTGATTTGTTTATGTTGCGTTCATAAATTTGTTATTAATGGATGAAGATGACACTAATAAGAAATTAAAATTATGTGTGATTGTATAAATACGTGATGATTTTCAAGAATGATATACACTGAATCAATTATAGTTTTTATTACTTGCCTCTTTGGCCTCTTTCTTTGCCTTTTCCTTGCCTCTGAAGTGAAACTGACGCACTTATTTTGCTTATAATTATATTTTCAGGGTAACATCTATTTTTAACTGAACTCTATCAAACGAAGGGTATATGTCAGCCCTATATTTTTTAGCACCTAATCTAGTTTTGTGATACGAATTTTTAGTCATAAGAGTATCAACGATAAATGCTACAGTCTCATCATCTAATAGAACTATATTTATTTTTCGCTTCATTTTTATACAATTTTCTAATCTTTATCGCACGTTGGAGAGAATACTCAGTTGCACGGGAAACAAGATCGAATGCAGCACGTTTTTCTTCAACATACAATGTCGATTTTAACCATTTATTCTATAACTTATTACTAAATCAATCAATTTTTTTATTTAATAAATTTATCAAATTCCTCATTGCATTCTAAACTCCCATTTTTCTCTCAGCCTATGAGTTGTGTAAGTAATCTTTGCGTTTCGTGATTCATAAATACTTGATGTTAACAGGCGCAAATCCAGGCAGGATCATGGGGGTCATGACCCGCTGTCAGAAAAACATCAAGATTAGATCCTTCTTGTTTATTGAAAAATTAAAATTTGCATAAATTGCATTTTTAATTTTTTTTCAATTAGATTTTTTCTTACAATAAAAATGTTATACAACATATTATATTTATATTATTATAGGCTACCATATATAGTCTATGTATAAATAGGAAAGGTATGTAACACAAAATTAAATGTATTGCGTAAGACAGCATATTGTTATATTTAACTAATTGGTCGTAAGCCGAGTAATAATTGGAAGGTGCGTCAAATGTTAATCTGTATTCCTAGAATATTATATTAGGAACATGGCCTATCGCTGGATATTGCCAAAACAATAAGTCCTATGACGTCAATGGAGCAATATAAAAGAGGGATCGAAACAACCATAATTCAGATGAGTTCTAGTGACGGAACTAAAAGCAACTTCACGTCACTCAGTATCAGAATTTTGTTAAACACTTTGAATTATAAAATAAACGTATTAAATGTATTAAAAAGTTAAAGTCTCATGTCTAATTAATTAAAATTAAATACATCTTTGACTGCACAATTTGAAATCGAGCCGGTGGCACGTAATAATATACATTTAAACTACATCACCATTTGTTCATAAAATCATAATTCCCATCCTGCTTCAAAGAATATTAATAGTGATTATTAACTTACTGACATATTATAATATTGTTTGCAAATAAATATAAATATAATAGTAAATCTGCATAAATGTTTGAGTGTTCGACCTTCGATGGAAAGATAACTTATCTTAGATAAGATAATTGTCAATCCGTTACCCTCATCGTTAATTTAGGTTCTAATAACTTGTTTAAAAAATAATACGCATACAATCATAC
Source organism: Sipha flava (assembly GCF_003268045.1). NCBI lineage: Eukaryota > Metazoa > Arthropoda > Insecta > Hemiptera > Aphididae > Sipha > Sipha flava. Next base: position 1,189,200 of record NW_020271758.1, on the reverse strand, counting down.
TATACTCCCAAGTGCCTTAAGACATGGTTTCATTCAAACATGAGGGAGGAACGCTTCATCTCTTTGTTCAATATTCACAAGAATATACCCATAAATGTTGATAATATTATTTCTAAATTTGGAAAAATAAAACAAAGAAGATAAAACTTTATTATTTAATTTTAAAAATTAACAATTTCATATACTTATAACTTCTAATTTTAATTAATAATTTACTTTAATAATTTTCTAATTGTATATTATCTTATTGTCCTTTCGAAAAAATGACCCCTCCCCCAATTTAAGTTCTAGATCCACCCCTGGATGTTGAAGCAAAACCATTATTTTTCAAAACTTCAAATAATCAGTGATTTTTTACGTTGCTACTATCATCTAGAAAAATATATTTATTTCAATAAGGAGCAAATTGGAGCAACTTATAAATATCATATTTCAAAGGATATATATATAAATATGCTTAAACTAAAAAAAAATGCACACCTCTATGAACCTCTAAAAAAAATATCTACATAATAAAAATTAAATAAAGTTGAATTTCATTAAATTCATGATATCTATGAATTTTTATTACGAAATTTTAATTAATAAATAGTACTTAGAACAAATATAACTTACTTATTTCTGTTGGTTGATCCATTTTTGATTTAACAAAAAACAATTAGATTTTTACTCTTGAAATAACGACAATAGACAAACTAAAATAAAAACTGCGTGAATCACAAGCGATTACCAAATGATACACTAAATTCAATAATCTTTTAATACTTTACCTACTCCTATCAGCTCATTAATTAACAATTATTACATAATGTGATATATTTATCATCATCATATTAGTGGCAACAAATATTCTTGGTTGTAATCGCTAATCCTAAATTAATCCATACCTAAATTTTCTATTTTTGGCCAGCTAAAAATGCAATTCCTGTCACTGTGCTACGCCATTACAAACGTGAATTCTTTTCTTATCGAATTTCTGTGGTAAACTTTAAATTTTTTCCATTTAGGTATGATAATTTACTTAATTGATCATTTATGTAATACGTTTTCAAGGATTTAATAATTGCAATATCTCCCGTGTAAATGTAAATGTTCTAGTTCTATTTTTTTTTTTTTTCAATAACCTTTATGGCTAAAAATATTTTATACTTTATTATCTCATTAGCTTTAAAAATAATAAATATTCAGTTTCATATAATGTTATTTATTATTATTAAAAAAAGGAACCCAATTGTATTATTATATTTATTGTAAAGGTGGTACCTATCATAATATTATTGGTAAATCCTCTTTGTACACCTTGTATAGTGAGATATTCGTATATGGTTTTGATGGCAGTTATCGTTTTGTTGATAATACTGATATGTTTTTGTTAGAATTCAAATTCAGGTTTCTTGGAAAGTGATTGTCTTTATGTCAATACACACACACGCGCGTGCGTGCGTTGTTTTTATTTTCGTTTTCAGGACAACAATGTACACGTATAACCTTACCCGTTTTGAAATGTTTTTCACGGAGTTCGACCTTCGCTTTAAATAATATACGATACACCCTGTCCAATAGCTCACCCGAAAATGTATCGTTATTTTACAATATTATATAAATACGTGACCTATCGATGTTCACCGATAGGGCAAGTCGAAAAAAAAACAAAAAACCACTCAAGCAAAATCATTGCAGCAATATGTCTTCGTACATATTCTTCCGTTGGTCACGTTGTCATTATTATTATATAATTTACTTTGCAGTTTATTCGGTATCGCACGCGTAAGCTGCGGGCGCGTGTTAAAAGATATATATATATATGTACATAAAAATGAAATATATATAGTATAAAAATATAAAAATGTTTTAATGAAAATAAAGAGGATAAAAATACGGAAACACGATGGAAGAGTGGATAAAATGTAACGTACGGAAACAAGCTCTTATATGATACGTATGTCCCGCGACGAATTTTAAACGTCGTTGGTGAGCACGCGTAGTATATATATATATATATATATAAATATAATATAATGTTTTCAAGAGTTCAAAGCATCACTAAGGTATAAAAATAATGTGTTTTGGAAATTGGAATTTTAATTCCATCTTTTATTTGTTAAGTAATATTAGAAAATACGTACTTTGAAGTCTTTATAAATATTTTATATGTTTTCATAATATTACACAATAATATGTAATACGGTCAATGCGGATTACATGCAAGTGTACAGATTTTTAGATTACATTTTTAATGGTCGGACCTTCAATTATTAAAATATAAATAATGTCTATAAGTTTACGCGCAAATGTTACATATACGTTTTAGAAGGGAAAAAAAGGAAATATTTCCCGTGTGCCTACCGTTATTAGTAAAAATATCCGCGTCGAGCCTTGGGTTATGAAATAATATATACGAGACGGTTGACTTACTACGTGTAAATGTGTATTATTAGGTTACTTCGTCCTGTGGTTATTCGTAAGGAGTTTGTTACGTATTTGCTTTAAACGGGTATTTTCCGTCCCATCATTTGCGCCAAGAAATGCGTACCGTACACAAAGGTATAGTAAACGTACGTTTTGTCCTAATTCACCTGGTCAGTCTTTTATTCACTGATCCGACCATAGTGCAACAGATGAAGAATGTGAATGGACTGAGGAGTGATTTTTTTTTTTTTTTTTAGACATTTCTTTAGACAGTCCACGCGTTTGTAACAACTGTATCAGTAAGCATAAAAAATAATATAATTTAAATGCCTTTATAGTTTGCAAACATGATAAGGTTTATTTTACTTTTTTTCGACCTATTAATTAAAAGATAAATACAAAATTAAAATAAAATCGTTTTACGGTATTACGGTCAATATTCTTCAAATTATAATACATTTTAAATATTATCAAATATATAAATAATACGATATACAATACGCATTAATATTCTGAGGTCTAAACAAAAACTTTTGTTTTTATATTACCTATAAATATTAAGCAAATGAAAAACAACATCGTAAACTTACTCGAATTTTCATAAAACACAATAAACACATAGTTATGAACTATAATTGTATCGTATATAATTAAAACACATTTTAAAACACCGTGTAGTAAAAATTGTCAATCATTAGAAATTTCGATCGATTCACATCCTTTGATCAGAAAAGGTTGGAGTCTTTTGATTTCATACAATACATTAACAAAAATTTATAGTTTATGCTCTTCTCGTCCACGCTTAGGTTAACGAGGTCAATTTATATAACGTATGTATTCTTTTTAGGCCTGCCGCAGTTTTTCTCGTCGAAGAAATAAATCATATAAGCCGCGTGAATTGTACATCGTCGTCGAAAAACGTCAATCCAATACAATAAGATACCGACGTCATCGTAGTGTTTAATTGATATAATTCACATAGACACACAAACACACACGCGCACACGCACGCCACGCACGCAAGCACGCACGTATACTCTGATCCGAGGATTTCGTTTTTCCTGAACAATCGGGATTATAGATGGGAAAATAGAATTGTCGGCGAAAAGTCACGTCGTAATAATAATAATAATAATAATAATATATTTTCGTATGGGAATATCTTCAATTCCCTGCGAGCCCAGAAATCTTGTACGTCTATATAATAATAATACTGCAATAGTTCGTGTGCAGATAACGCTGACGAAGATGCCGGCAGACGTTTAGCTGATGGAAAGAGGTAAAATTACTTAAGCCTCGGAAACCTCGACAGATGGACCCGTTGAAATATTGTTTTCCTTGCTGCAAATGATTTCTGTACGCCTGGTTTATCTCGAAAATGTTTTTTTTTTTCTTATATACACAAATAGTGAGCGCAGTATATAAATAAACAAAGGAAAAAATGGTTTGCAGAATAATAATAAATATTACTTCATTTTAAATAAAACGTAAAGTGGTTTCAGACCACGTCTACTCGGAACACGATTATTATTAAATTCGTAAGATTTCAGTAGATTTTACAATTTTTTCGGCAAACTCTGTAGGACATAACATCCCCAGCGCTGCTAAACATAATACCTTTCTAATGTGTACACCAACTCGCAAATATTATTCTTGATTCCTATTATTAATTTATAAACATTTTTATTCTTAGATTTTTTTTGAATATTCATCTACGTCATTTGTATTCTCTTATTTGCATATGAAATATAATCAATTAGTTTAAATACTGTTCTTTACGCTGATTGTAGATTATACAACTGTACCGAAGTAGAATAATACGAAACAAATAATGACAAATAAAAATCGTTATCGCACTCGTTTCGTGCTATCTCCTATCGATCGGTGGTAATAAATAAAGGAAGGCCCGTATTTATATACATTTAAATATTTTTTTCTTAACAGTCAACATTTTGTTAGAATAATACAAACTATATAGTACATAATACAAAGTTTTATTTAGCTAATTTTTGCATATTTTGTCATTTTTTTATGTGTAGTCGTACTAAATATTTTTGTATTTTACGATTTTTCATTTACTTATAGTCGAATACTTAAGTTAGAAATCATAATCTATATCTTGAATAGGTTTACCTGAACCATAATTTAGTCGTGTTTTGCAATATTTTGTGTTATTGTTTCTTATTGAAATGTAAAAAGTACAATCGTCTGTTCGTAAATACGTTGCAAGATTTGGAGAAAATATTTTTTATCTGACGAGGGAATTCTTCTTTGTCAAGTGTGTGGGATTTAAGTCAACAGTGCAAAGCGTTTTACTGTCACACAACATCAGAAAACTTGAAAGAAACATCCACGCTGTTAATCTAAAAAATAAAATCTCAACAATTATTGCTCAATACATCATCAAAATATTTCAAAATTCAACATACAGTTCAATACAATATACATATTACAGTGCAATTATTTCGACTAGGTATTTCATTAATTTACTTGTTCTATATTGATTATTAAATTAATTAACAAGCAATTTTGTTTGCATATTTGATGTGCACATTTGATAATCAGAGCATAACTTCGTACGATTTTAGTACATGTCATTTCGAGCCCTAGAAATAAACAATGTTTAACAACATCTCAAAAAATGTTTCAACACAATAATTACATGCTACTTTAAACCATTAAACTCTACCAACGGCGTAAATTTTTTTTCAGATATTTTAAACATAAGATGAACACAAACCGAAATTTTACTCGAAAATATTTACTGCGGTTTCTTTCAACGTACATTTTACGATTTTTGTAGGTGTATTTTATAACATTTTCCTGTAGCTCTAATACTGTTATAATATTTGTTAAAATCAAACCACTGAAGTAGTTATTATCCAGTGTATAAGCAATAAAGTTAACGATGAACTGTTGAACGCGCAGTTTTTTGAAAAAAATAAAAAAACCAACACGTGGTTTTTCCGTTTTAAATTTAAAATTTAAACTGTGCCGAAAAAAAAAATCACTCGCCATACTTAAAAAGTGTAGATGAAACAAGCGATTGGCTTTACGGTGACAGCAACTAAAACCGGGTTCTAACCAAAGTTCGATTTTCCTTAGTACCGGCACGGTGTTGTATATTATTGTTAGCTGTGCCAGGACGTGCGCCCCTAGTCTCGGAGGTGTGATACGCGTGACCGAGTTTTTGTTGTTCTTCGGAAAACGGACGACCCTCGTAGCTGATCTCTAATTAAGTGACCGACACCGAGCAGTGCTGTTGCACCATTGTTACGTATTGTTCAACGAGCACGTGACCAGTACGATTGCAATTGACGGTCTCGTATTGTGTACGAATTCAATAAGACCGTGGGTTTGATTAGCGTGGGCACGGATGGGGTGTGAGGTTTGGAACGTGTGAGAAACAACACCGACCGCACGATAAAATATTCGCAACGTTGTGTAGCAAAATGAATAGTGAAATATATGTACACAAATATATATATATATATATATATATATATATATATATATATATATATATATATACAGAACAGTTGTTCGTCAAACGTAAATAGGAGTAAGTTTTTCGGGTAAACTTTTTTTAAATCAAACCTTCGCTTCAAAATTCTATCCACGCGGTTTTCCGTAGTGGAAACAAAATAATTTCCCGACCTAATACACTGTGATACCATGGTGATTGAGATTCTCCGGACGAGAAGTAAGAATTTTTCCATACTGAGTTTTCTTTCCGATTTAACCCGTTCCGTGATGTAACCACATTACCATATTATGCGCGAACGCAGCGCCTCTGCACCAAACGGTTGTCGTAGTCGATGGTAAGATGATTAGATGGGTCAGATTATAGTCATAATAAAAGGAAGGTAATTACATTTGGTGAGACGCTTTCACGAAAAAAAGTTTAATTTTTTTTTACTCAGATTTAGTAACTTATGATAAATATTAATTAAAATAAGTAAAGTATATTAATACATTGTGGTATATCATAATTAATTTATATAATAAAATTTTAAATTTGTTAGCCAACAGTTATAAGACACGTTACGGCCCGGTATAACATTATTCGTGATAGAAACACGAGGTATGATCGAAACTTGAAACTATTAATCATAATATTTCATTTTTTATTTACTGAAATGCACATCTTAAGGCACTGAGTACAGTAATTATTATTTACAATAACATATAAAGTGAAATTTTAAAAGTAAAATTAAAATCGAAATACTAAACAGTTATAACCAGGGCTCGAAGTTTATGCATTTGCATATCAATCATGCAAAGTTGTATTCAATGATAGATGACATAGAAATCCATTAGAAGGTACTACGGTTAAATATGTGAAATCTTATTTCGCATGTTTTTGCATATTTAGCATGTTTATGTATATTTCTATTTTATCGGGAAAATTATATAACATTCTATTAGAATCTATCAAAAATTGAAATGGAAAATATAAATTAAATTAAAAATAGAAACTATATTATCTTTTCTTTTCTTATATTTTTAATACTCGTACATTTAATGAATAAATTAGTTTCAAAAGTTTCAGATTTAAAATGAATTGCTAACAAAAACATGTTCATGAAGGCTCAAGAATAGTATTAAATAGTATTTAAAATCTATTTTTTTTTTCGTTGTGACATAAAAAAATAAAATATAGCTATAAAAAAATAAATGGATAATTCATGTTGTTTCAAAAATTGTTTATTATTTACTAAGCATTTTTTAAGTGCATAATTTTAGATATTTAATATATATAAGTGCATATTTTTAAACTTTTTAAGGCATATTTCAAAGCATATTTTTTTCAATTTTAAGTGGATGCTTATTTAGGCATTTTTTAGAGTATGAACTTACGAACCCTGATTATAACAATAACAAAATAATACATAAAGATAAAATATATCAAAGAATACCTAGCTGTTGAAAGGTTATCATAGTTTATTAAATAGCCGTACAATAAAATATACAATAATGACATAAAAACACATAAATTACACGTAGATATGCCGATAACGTCGATGCAATCCGTGTTCCGTAGTAGCAACGCAGATTAATATATATTACGTAGAGCTAGAATAATCAGTGGCATATTTGAAGAGAAAAAATAGAAAACTTTTTGACGTTAATATGTCAAAATCGTATGTAAAGATTGCCCCCGGAAAAATTATGCCAAATATGCCACTGACGATAGATATATTTGTTTTTCGATGGTGCTATAAACGTTGTAATAATATCAATTGGCTGGTCGTTTGGTTACGCATTTACGGTTGACACGATTATTATGGTGGGTAGGTACTATTAAAATTCGATATTCACCATACTGCTTTTTTGTAATTTGGAGCCTCTGGATGGGTATCGAGCCACGTTTAAATTGCGATTTAATAACACTCATTTTCACTGCTTTCGCTAAACCATACGAAATTGAAGTTTATAAAAATAAAATGATAATCCGTAAAAAAGTATTAAAAACAATAAAAATGAAACCATTGGTTACAATTCGAAAACACATTACGCACAAAATATCTGAATTCTTCGGCGAAATATATAACAATTTCCCATCTCTTTCTCTCCATTCGCAATATTTACATAGATATAGTAATGTTAATAAAATTCTGTTTAAAACATTTTTAATCTTATTTTATACATGTGTGTATGTGTATGTGTGTTATTGAACCAGTTGGAAACAGACATATCGATAAAAAGCAATAAATAGTTAAACATTTACTGTAAGTGCATGAAAATAATATATTCTTGATTGAAAACGTCCTGTATGCAATTAGGTTGTAATATTTTTTATTCCGTAATCGATTTTCCCTTATAGTTTTACAGTTTCAATTTTTTACAGTTCTCAGTTTTCATATATTTCTACATATATTCTATGTGAATAATTTAAAAAATATCTTATTAATTATATACTACAATGTTTCGAACAATTATTTTTTTTCTCTTGTTGGGTAACTCACCTACCACCGTACAATGGGGATAACTGCGTTCAATCATCGACACGGATTGTAATAATTTACGTTCTATTTACTATGCACAGCTGACGTCAGCAGTCGAATGAATTACTATAGGGTGGGTTAACTTAAATACAATTTAAGAGCAATTATGTGGTTATTCCATTGTGTTCGTGAAAAAAAAATCTACTACTGTGAACAATGCTCGTGGTGTACAAATAGTACTGCAGTGACGAGGCGGTGAACCATTTTATCCGAGACTGCTATGGAAGATCTACCCCACGTAATAAATGTCAAATCTCGTACCCGTTGCACTGTTGTAAACATAATTTATTTAAGAATACAGTATAATAATCACCAAACGCAGTAGAAACTAACATTACGTACTGGGTGAGATCGGTTCGCGCCGCCGTGGCTCGGAACTCAAATACAAAACCCCACAAAAGCCCGAAAACCTGAACTGACTCGTATCCTTAATAAATCATGAGATCTACATGTAGACGTTTTATTTTCATGAAAACGGATACATTGAACAAAAATAACTTGCCTATTAAAAACGCGCAACACTCGTTACTTAAAGCCATTCATAATATAAACATCGATAACGTTCATCAGTTATACGAACTTCTTTTCAAATAATTTTTCGTCATTTTTAATCAGTATTTTTTTGGTTTCTATATTTTACCGTTCAATTTTCCGAGGCCCTCCCTCAAATCTTATCGTAAATGCTTGCACATGTAGCCAGCAAATCAATGAATAGTTCACAGACGAATCGTTTGAGACGAACCTTTGATGAACAATAAAGATATGAAATTATGGAAAAGTATTATTAAAAGGTATATAATCCATTAAAGATATTTCCTTAAACATTTTTTTCGAAAACTTATCATCAGCCGCATAAAAAAACGATCTGTAATGATGGTTTTTTTTTTTTTTTAATCGAAACCTTGGTTGTAACCATATCCACATGTTATGTATACAGTATTATTTCAGACAAGAACTTTTATTTTTTCAAATTTGTATTTTAACTACATAATTTCAGTTCCGCGCGGACAGTCCGATAGTGCGCATGCAATATACTCGCTCCCGAGTTATACTCAATTTGTACTTAGGTTCCATGTGGAAATACTTTTATTCAACGCCGATTGAGTAGTACAACCTCATTCATTCTGTCAATTCTGTCTTCTTTTTCTTTCGACAACCCATTACTTCATGTAATAAATTAGCAAAATTAAGTAATATTATTTTATTTCACTATAATTATAATTAACATTAGCAAAACACACAGTGTCGTGAAATCTAATAAATATAGAGACCAGAAACCACCGTGTGTGGTGACCTTTGGACTGCAGATAACACTTTCATAATGCCATCTAATCAAACAACTCTTAATCGCACCGTACCGACAATTAAAATCAAAAATAATCAAATTGTTAAAGGTAACAAAACGAATTCAACAAACGAAAATAAACATACCATTTCGAACACTTCTTTCCCACCGCAATCACCTTCTACCGTAAACATAGAGAAATCTAAGTTATTTGTCATGCCAAACCGCTTCTCTATTCGTTCTAAGGAACAATCTACTATCGGCGATAATAATGATAATAACAATATTACCGATTCAACAGAAACTTTTAATCAGGAACAATCTAACACCATTAATCATATACCAAAAACCATTCTTTCTCCACCCATCTTTATAAAACCATTCTTTCTCCACCCATCTTTATTAAAGGCGTTCTTGACTTCATAGAATTAAGAAATGACATCATTGGACCAGACAGTTTCTAATGCAAATCAAATTCGACACACCTCAAAATCCAAATAAACACCCCAGATAGCTATAGAAAATTAATCCATTATTTAAAAAAAATCAATGCTGGAATATGGGCAAGCATTAGTTTCTTTATAATAAGACGTATTATATGACGTATAAGATTCAAGTACTTTAATTTCCAAATTCGAACACTACTTACATATTTAATAGATATTATTTATTGATTAATCCTAATTTTATTATAGATATTTTTATAAATCAAATAACTGTAGAAAAAAATCACCGATTTATAAATTACTGAATTATTCAGATTTTTATTTTGCGAATAATGCGACTTGCATCTTTGTTTCAAAAAAAAAAAAATCAAATTTTAAAAGTTATATTGCTTGTATTAATTTTTTTATACTTTTTAAATTAGTTTTAGTTTTGAGGTTAAAGGTATTTAATCAAAAGTTGAAAATTAATTTGTTCTTTTAATCAAATTATAACAATTTGGCAACAGCAAATTTTATAAGTAACATATAAGTATATTCATCGTATTGAACCAGTGCATTACGATATTTTATACGAAAACAATAATATAAAATACAATGTTTTAATTTGTAAAATGTAACATTTTTGCGTAGCGAACATGTAGAAAAAAGTAATATAAAAATAGTTTATAAATAAATACAGTTCAACATTATATTGGAATTTTATCATAAAAACTAGACAATCGTCGATAGAGTTTACAGCCGTAATCAAAAGAGCTAAAAATGTGCAGTCCCAGATGCGGAAGCTAATACACTAGTACTTTCGAAATTTGTCATCGGAAGAAACACTTTCCGACAAAGCACTATCGCGGATTATCAAATCAATACAGCGTGTAACCTTGTGTGCACGCCAACCGTGCTTCTAAGATGATTTTTGACGACGCGGTCGGCTGTACCTACTTTTTACGTGCCCAGTGGTGTGACAGTGTAACGATGTTGAGTGTTAATAATTGTATTTAATGCAGAATTGAAAATACTAGTGATAATATTTGCGGTTATTTTTTATCAACACTTTAAATAAATCAACATGAACAATTCAACGTCGATGATAGCAATTACAGGTAGAAGTTCTACACTGGAAGGCTGGATGCATCTGAAGTTCGGTGCTGATTCGGAGCCCTAATGTATTCTGCTGGGTCCGTATATTATTCAGTTTCTCCTCCTATGTTAATTTGACTGTTTTCGCCAACTGGTTGACCTTGTTAACCATAAAATTGGAATAATTATTGGATTGATTTTGTATTTCGTGGTTTTTTCAATATCACTGCTTTTGTGATTCGTAACTTGCTTTTCCCTCATTACTTTTGATAAGTTATTTTGCGATTATTCCGCGACTGATTTAATATTCAGTTTTTACTTATACGAAGTTTGTAATTTAGATTGTTTTACGTACATTTTGTTGATTTATATTTAAATTTTAAGTGTTTTTTAGTGATTATAGTAAATACGAGCATTTAGTAATTACAAAGTACGTACGATGCAATATAGTGATACGTAGTACGTCATAGTATGCATACGTCGAGATCTCTATATCCGTACAGGCACTCACAACAATGATTCCGTTCTAAAAGTTTGTGCGATTTGGAAAATTAAAAAAAAAAAAAACGGTCTCTTCGCGCACAACGGATAAACATAAACCGTTCCTCGCGGTCTGACGAACACTGCAGCGGTGGAGATATAAAAACGATTTATCTAGATCGAAACCCGGCCAAAAGCGGATGCCACGCAGTAGGTACAGGAAGCTTAGAGATATTTTCTGTTCATTTCGTGCACCTACTCGTACCCACGGAGACTAGATCCGTATTCGATCAACGTAAACGGGTGTGGTTATGGTTTTTTACCCGAAGAAATGTGTACAACGATAATTATGACCAACGACGTTAATAACAAGATCACTAGGTAAGGTTAGGTTATACTGTGGCTTAACGCTATTTGTTCGCAGTTTGTATTCGGTAAAAGCTGAAAATCATGAATGCATTCGGATTTTTATTAATAAAAAAAAAATAAATAAAAATATTGCGTACACTTTGGATATGCAAATTGTGTTATTGAAAGCGGACTGACAATAGAAATAAATCGCACGTTTACAAATTGTCAAATGAACGTTGACGTATGATCCTTAAGCCACGTTATCGTCCAGACAGATACTTTCAATATTAATTTGAATAAATGTAAATTATATTATACGTATTTAAATCGAATATAAAATAATAGTGTAAGATATCAAGGTATTAAAAAATTTTACGATTCAATGTAGGTAATCAATGTAAAAATCGATCCATTCAACACGATAAAATCCAAACGGACGGAGTTAAGGTACGTGATAATTAGTCAAGCGATAACGAATCGTGTTGCGTTAGTTTTCATTATGCGTGTATCGATCAGCTTTTACCGGCACTTTCTGTACTGTTAATACGACTTGCGAAATAAGAAAAAAAAAACCCGAACGAAACTATGATTTTCCATTCCTTTCGTGTACGAACTGTCGATAATTATCTACCGTCGAACACAACCGCGGGATCGGACTTTTACGGTAGCGTATGCACGTAAAACGATAATCATTTAAACACCGTTTACGCTTGAACCTTATTGCCTTGCGACAAAAAAAAAAAAAAAACCGAATTCGTCGTGCGCATAATAACGACGATAATAATAATAATAATAAACGTATATACCGTTATATTAATACACGATTAATCTATAGCGCCGAGATATTTTTTTTTCTATCCGTTCAGAAAACCATACAACATTAGTATTCCGTTGCGTTAACGATTCGTACGAACGCGCGGTGTTCACGGGGCACATCATAATATTGTTGGCGACAAGTGTATTACGGCCGGTGCACGGTCGCGTATCGCGTGGGGCTCAAGTGCTCGTGGGGTGGTTCGTCCCCGCGGCGAAGGTTAGTTGTGTGCGCCGAGTGGGGACGGAAAAAAAGTTTGCGCAACGCGTACGGAATACAATCATAACGTGTACGTTTAACACGCAGCCACGTCGTTCGTTTTCCATGGGGTCGACGTGTGCGCGGGGGTGTGAATATTACAAAAAGCCCCTTTGTGCGTATTACTACGACCGTTTGCGACGAGCGAAAGAAAAAAAAATGTTTTTTTTTTTTTTTTTAAATTTTTATCACTCAGTTTTCCGGTGTCGTCGGACGTACAAACGACAAAGGGCAGACCTGTCTTTTCAGGGAGTGACTACAACGCTTTCGGGTCCTATCTTAACAAAACGTGTTTAATAAATAAAATTATGTAAACTATTAAACGAACAATCCTCGTACGTTTTTCCCGGACATCTTCAACTGTTTATGAATCGCGCTTTTTTAGTCAACAGCATATTATCGCAACAGGTTCGTACCCGAAAATCTAGAACGTTTAGTTTTATTTTCTCCGTCGTTTATTTTTCACCAAATGTTTTAGAACAAATCGCATTCGATTCGACCAGCGACATCCAATACGCCCCCCTCCGACTGCTCCTGTCCACGAACCGTAAGGTTCCGTTTACATAATATTCCAAAGGGCACACGCCCCGTGAACAGTACATTACGCACAGGCACCGTCTTAATGGCGTAAGAAAATCCAATCGTACTATGCAATACACTAGCGAGCACGTACGTCGGACGGTCGTCGAAAGTTTTCGCAACACACTTATTAAAGGTGCCATGCACGAGTGGGTCACGGGCCGGCGGGTTTAGGTGCGCGAAGCAGTATTTTTGAAGTTCAAAGTTTTTACGACCGTCGTTCCGCAGCGGGCGCGATATTAAAAACCGTGGCCCCGTGCTCAACACGTCCGCTTGTTGTTGCGACGGAACATTGACGCGACTATCAGGGCCGTGGCGAGGGGAGGATTAGAGGTGCCTACGACCCGGGCGTGATTCTCGAGAGAGCGCGAAAATGAAAAATTTGCAATCTAATCGTTATTTATAAGTAAAAGCAAAATTATGTATTTATGTAATTACTTACACAACTTATAAATATTATTATGTTATACCTATGAACCTACTTATAATTATTATATTTATTTATATTTTAATAAGTTATTGATTTAAATAAAATCAAATAACGCCTACTAATAATAATAATAATAATAAAACGCCAGTTTTTTGTATTTTTTATAAATTAAAATACTCAAGGCGTATTTTGAAGTTTCGCCCCGGCGTAATATTTGGTTGCTACGGCCCTGACAACCGTGTTTCGGTCCGTGATCCGCCGCGCCGCGAGATTCGCCCAACTCTTAATAGGAGGCCATACCCGCACATGTGGTTGTCTCTGTCTAAGTCTACGGTCAGACTAGACCCGGCATCGGCCGAATACGGACGAAAAAAATAAATATTTTGTTTTCATCCGACGTCGGCCGTAAACGACCGAATTTCTCGGATGTAATGTGACCGGGTAGAATTGAATTTTATACTTTTATTTTTTTCGTCCGTATTCGGCCGTGTTCGGCCGATGCCGGGGGTCAAGTCTGACCGTAGACTAACATACGTACAACGCAGTAAATTTGCGTTCAATTAATGTAGTGACGTAAGATTTAATATTAGAGTAAACTGACCTGTAATCAAACTTTAAGCGAAGAACATTATCTGAATTTTTTTGTTCGGTTTTTCCGATATTTACATTTTTAAGCGTGTTATGAGTATGTAAAAAATAACAATTCAAAAAAACATCATTAAAAAATGAAAATATCGGAATAACCCGACCAACAAAACACGAATAATGTTCTTTCCTTAACGTTAATCAATAGGTCAGTTTACTCTAATATTAACGCTAACATCATCACATGTGAATCTAGTGGCGCGGGGGGGGGTTGTATAACCCCCCCTCGAAATGTTCTACAATGTCTAAGTTAAAATTTACAAATTTTATGAGTTTGAAATATGAAGAGCTAGTATTGAATACCTAGTATCATTGATTATAGAATAGTCTATTCTATTATTAATGCTATTATTTGAGTCAAAATATATTAAGGATTTGCATAATTTTGTTAGTTGTAAAATGTGTTATATTTTTACTTTGTCCCCTCCCCCGAAAAAAAATCCTGTGTGTGCCACTGTTTGAATCACTGAACGCAAATTTGCTGTGTTGTACGTGTGTCAGACGAAGACAACTCATGCGGGTGTGGCATCTTCTTAATAAAAGCGCGCGCGCTCCCGGAGAACAGTCGAAACGCCGTACGCGTCGCGGAACGCGGCTATTTTTTTCCCCGGACCGTTTCCATATCAATCACGGGCGAATTTGCGTTCCAGGTACTCTTCGAGTCCACACGAGCATGGGTACAACTAGGGCCTAAATATTGGGGCTGCTGAAATTCCTGGAAATAAAATTAAATGGTACTTAACCATAATTACTATAGATTATATTGATCTGAAGAAAAAACCAATAAATTTGAACTCAAGGGTGCTAAAAACCCTATTGCAACCCCCCCCCCTAGTTGCGCCTATGCACGCGGGATGTGTATTATTGAACATCCGTTTGCGCGATGCGGTTTCGGCGAATGACTTGCACAACGAATGGTGTTCCTGAAAAAGCGCATACCGAGTCGCAAAGGTGAAAATCATTATAAACGGTTGGGGAACAGTTAAGTATTGCTTTCAAATGTATTTAGAAAATGGTTAACTTAAAAATGACAAAAAAAAAAAAAAAAATCGCTAAAATTCATAAATATTATCTCGAAACGTAACCTAGACCGATAAAAAATTTAAATAATATGTTTTTTATGACTATTTATTATTCATTATCAAAGTGACAATTGCAAATAATAATATTACAAATAACTCTTGAATTACAAAAGATTGTCTAAGACAGTGGTGGTTATAAGGGGGGGGGGGGGGAATAGGTAGATCCCTTGGGATTTGTTTTCTTTTTAAATTTAGTATTTTGCTGGCCCAACAATACCTGTCTGCAAATTTTCAAACTTATGATTTGATGGTAAAATATTTTTCCGTTTTAACCACAGACAATATATTATCATAGTATTGTATATTATTAATATATGTGCTATGGTGCACGGGAGCACGTGCAACTACCCAAAACAGTTGTATAAAAAATTATTAAACTATAGCAAATTATAATCCCGGTTGTAATGCACATATTTTGTAATTAACAAAACTATTTGTTAAAAAAAGTTTTCGCAGCTTTTCGTGTTCAGAATTATGTCTATTAAAGATTAAATAATTACCGGGACACACGTTCGTCGTGCACCGGGCGGCCGTACAAAAGTTAACTACACGCGTAGACACGTCGTTAATAATACATGGTCGTTTGGAGCACAATCGATGTGTGCACCGGAGTAATTTTTATCGATTCACGTATCGTCGTAGATCGCAGAAACAAGATTTTGTGTCTCATACATAAATAGACATTTATTTATTTTTTTTTTTTTTGTCTTGTACCTAATAATTTTTTTCCAATTTATTTTTATTTTACCATCACGAAGAGCACTTGAGAAAATTATATATTGATAAGTACGTTATATGTACCCATGGGTTACCATGCATACCTACCTGTATAATAAAATTAATATTTTTTTTACCTACCTACATAGGTGTCTTACAAATGATTAGTGCACCACCTTATGTGAACCTCACGAGCCGCTACTGATTATCATACTGTATGTCTCGGTATCGCACAACCAATGTAATTACAATTATATTAATTATTATAAGATACGTTTTATAAGTCAATACATTTTTATCTTTTTTTAATACATTAATTTTAAAGCGTGTATGTGTATGTATATGAACATATAATGCTATAGGTTGGGGGAGAATTTATTCCCCTCCCCCTATTGAACATCATGTATAACAACCAATGGTCTAAGACTTACTACAGGTTGCTTATGATTAGGGCTAGGGACTTCATGCCCTTAAAAAACTTAAAATATGCATGCATAAATGCCCCAAATAAACAATAAATATGCTATTAAAATATCAGATTTGTTTTCATCTTATATTAAATTTTTGTCTAAAACAAAAAATTTAAAATTATTTTAAAAATTAATTAAATGAATAAATTTTTATTTTTATTTTAATATAGTACTAATTACCTTGAGCTTTAGGTACATTGGACTATAAGATATTTTCTTAAGTTGGCATATTTGAATGACCGCCTGTTATCAGCGAAAATATTTTTATAATTATAAAAGGAACGTTCCACGTCTACGGAAATTATTGGTGCGAATTTAAAAAGTGGTAGGTCACTACTACTAATAACATTTTATCCATTTAAAATGTTCGATATTTTTGTTGATCAAATTCAACATCTTTCTCCAAAACTTTTTTCATTTTGTCATTAATTGCTTTAGCTTGTGCAGATCCTTCAATTTTTGCAGAATGTATGTGTTCTTTTGTAGTTTAAATTATTTTATTGGATTCAGTTAATGATAAATGAAGAAATAAATCCATAATTTTTTTTATAAAATTAAAAAAACTTACTCCTTCATATAAATAACTGTCAAATATGCACTTATAAAATTAAAAAATAGTCAAATATGCATTTATAAATAAAAAATGATCAAATATGCAAAATATGCAACTATAAATTTTAAATATAAATTTGTACTGCTATTAAACAAATTTCTATATTACTTAGCTATGTTTTTGATGATTATTTAAAAACATTCAAACTCCTAGAAGTTCCGAGCCCTACTTATGATATTATTAGTAAAACCAATCGTTTTAATACCATAACAATTACTCCGGCTGATGAAAAGAGAACGAAAAATAGTTTTCAATGTAATGTTCTTCGCCATTAAGTAATCTCAAGAAAAACGGACCCTGCGGATTTTTCGAGCAATTAAAATCAATAGTTTACATCATATTTACGTGCACATTTTTATAAAATTCATAAAGTTATTGATTTTGAATCAAATTATTTCATATAAACTAGCAAACTCGATGACCACAGTTTTAATTCTATTTCAACACGAGAACATTATTAATATTACGGGATAAATGCCAACAGATTCAATTTTTCATGTATTTTTTAAAGTTTATATTTATTTTTTATCGCAAAAGTCTTGATGACCTGGTCGAGATTTCAAAGTCAACTTTTCGTTCTATGTATAAATCCCATTGAAAAAAAGTAAATATATAAGGTCCACGAACCATTTGGACCTGGTTCGCTTACCGTTTAAAATAGTTATTCGAGAAATGTCGAGAAAACGTTGCGCGTTAATTATATATTTAATATAGGTAGCATATTATTAGCATCGTATGTATAGCTTTTATCTGCAGTCGAACTCATTAAATTCACACTTTGATTACTATAGTAATATAGTATATAAAAATGTATATTATATATATATATATAAATGGAACCAAAAATGTATAACATTTCATCAATTGAGAACGGCTGGGCCGATTTGGCTCAAATTTTTTTTAATTGTTCGTAATTGCCAGAAGGTTTTTACGGAAAAAAATTTTGAAAGAGTGCTATTGTTTAATAAATCATAGTTTAATTTAATCATTTTTGACCCGGTCGATAACTGCGCAATTTAAAATGAATTATTAAATAAAACTATTAAAAAACTATTAAAAATTATTTAAAAACTATTAGTTTTATTTTTAGTATTGAATGACAGGTATTGCATAAATATTAAACAACAAGATCCCCGCAACAGGTGCCAAAACAAATAAAAATGTTAGTTCGAAGAATTATTATGCATATCGGTTGATGACTAGACGCGATCAGAACAAAGTTATTCTACGATGTCATGAGCTTTGTCAACAATTCATGGTCGAAATGTATGTAAAGATAGAGAACGAGCGATTTCGATACTTACGATTCAATCAAAAAAAGCTGCGTACGGAAGATTCTCAAAACAATAGTTAGATATCGGTGATGAGAAAGTTACTACTGATGAAACGTCATGCATAAAATTACCGATTGATTTCTGCGCAAGATGCTCTCATCGACCAGATATTTCCCAATGTACACAGACAATACACAAATCCTGAGTGGCTGACAGAAAGAGCAATTTTAGTAGCAAAAAATGTGGACGTCAACGAATTGAATTTCAAGATACAATATTTGTTACTAAGAGACTTGGTATCATACAAATCTATAGCTACAGTTTGCGATGCTACTGAAGCTGTAAATTAGCCAACAGAGTTTTTAAACTCGTTGGATTTACCAGGCATGCCATCGCATAATTTACAATTGAAGGTTTGTTCTCCGGTTATTTTGCTTCATAATTTGACCCACCACTGTTGTACAACGGCTCGCGATAAGTCGTTAAAAAATTAATGAAAAATACTATCGAAGCCATCATTTTAAATAGCAAATTCTGAGATGAAAATATATTATTACCGCGAATCCCTATTATACCCACAGATATGCCAATATAATTTAAACGCCATCAATTTTCAATTAGATTAGCATTTGTAATGACTGTCAATAAGTCTCAAGGCTAAACGATGTCTGTAGCTTTGATTTGAACACATCATATTTTTCACACGGACAATTATACGTGGCGTGCTCTCAAACCATCTAGTTTGTGTTGGCAAAAGATGGGATAACAAAAAATATTGTACACTCTGTTGCATTAAGGGATAGATATTGTTTTTTCACTAATATTGTCATAATTAGCGATACATATATAATTTTAATGGATCAATTTTAATAAATTATTAAAAAAATAAATGTTTGATGTTTTTTTCATTTTTATATTTCGTCACCGTTCTAGCACTCCATACCTCTTCCTTACATTCTTATCCTTACCCATATCCTTATATACCTATATTAAATAAGTTATTTTTTTCTAACAAAATATTCTCTAGAAATAATTTATCTGACAAAACAATGTTTGTCGGGTCAGCTGGTATATATATATATATATGTTTAAGTATCCTATAGCTAGTATTCTCATTTTAATGTATCGCAGCGTTGTCGTTATATCCATTGTGTCGTGTATAATTATATACGTTGTGTAGCTCGTTCGTAGTCTTAGTTTTTACTGTCTGGTATATCAAGTTCTCAATTGTAGGTCTCTAGTAACTAAGAGTTTCCCATCTCTACCCTATAATATTATTACGTGGTAAATTGTTGACACGTGAAATGTGAATATAACTATAATGTAAACCGTGGTGACAAAAAACATCCGGCGAAAAAAATGTTTGCGAATCAAATACAAACTCTATATAATATATAGGATCAATATCCACTATAATAAGAGACAGCAACTGTACAAAATAATAGTATTACATTTATTAATACAATACACGCGGCTTTTTTAAATTTTTTTAATGACTAGGGAATACGTGGACGATTCGGCGAATGACCGAAAACACAACAGAGCACTGTTCGTTACGACACCATGCATTTGTCTTCGTTCTGGTCGTTCTCGTCGTCGATTTCGACGACCGATGTTTCCAATTGACCACCGGTCAGTATGTTGTTGACAACGGCTCTGGCTAGATACCCGGTGGTGGTCGAATATTTTGCTGAAATAAAATTGTCTAGATTTTCGGTGCGCACCAGTTGATTGTCCTGCAAACGTCGAACGTAACGATAACGTATATATGAATGTATGGGAAGTTGATGTGGAGATGCAGCAGTGGTCATGCGGTTGACCGCTACACATGAATGGAGAAATTAAAAGTTTATAACGGTGCTCTCGGATTCAGAATCATAATCAGCTTCAATGTTATTATCTTTGTATATTGTGGTGTTTTTTTTTTTTCTATAAGTTATTATTTTTTTGGTAATTTTTTTACCTTCCTCTATCGAATGTTGTAATCTTAAAATCTCAAAAGCAGTATTTTCATAAAAAAAAAAAATGTTGAGCAAAATAGTTTAAATAATATCAAAATTCGTTCGGATGAAATCCAAATTAATTTGATGCGTAGCTCAAAATTAAACTGTGAAACACTACAGTAAAAAAAAAAATAACGATTTCAAAAACAATTTCACCCTAATTTCTTGACCAAATTTGAAATAAAAACAACTTAATCTAGCTCACAAACATTAAATATAAAATGCATCTATAGTAATGACAAAAGACGTTTCTGTCCATTTTGCTTTATATTACCTTGCAAAATATTCTGTTCGCCTCGTTCACTAGATTATCTAAATTCAGCTCCTTAAGTGTGAGTTCTGGGTTGCGCGTAAGGATCGTGGAGACTATGCACAACAACTGAAACATAATAATTTAAAATATATACAATATAACTGCAATAATAAGATATTGAAATCTTATTCGTGCAGTAAAAATACATATAATACAATATTAGTGGCACTTAACAGTGAACGATTATAGTTATTCATTTGAAATCAAGTCGTTAGAAATACCATGAGAAAACTACTAACCATATGCATTATTCAATTTTTTAGCACGTTGGTCTCGTAGGGTGTAGTTTAAAAAAAATTCAAAGTTTAGATAAGATTGAATGCAGGTACTCATAAAAAAAAACCGCTTCAAGTTTGTTCCAATAGAATAAACAAAAACCACTAAATATATTGTTTTCTTTCATCAATTTCTCTATATTAAGCAACGGAATAAAACAACAATCATTGTGTTTGGCACAGACTGTTGAAATATATTTTATGACTCAATTTAAAATGGCTATTATAATATTTTAAGCATTATCTTGTTCTTGTTCTCTTTTTTTTTTCTTATTTTTTCAGTCTCTTTAAACGTCTATTATTATGTCTATTATTTAGTTGGCTCTTAAAATTGACGACGATCATTTAAAACAAACTGTAAACAACAACTTCGCTTTTCTCCGCTTTTATATCCAACAATAAATCTGTTATGATATAAAAACTATAGAAAACTGAAAGTCAAATTTTTGCGAATATCTAAGAGTTTAGCGTGCGCGCTGGCATCGCATCAAAGCGGATCCCGCTAATGACTGTTTGGGACAAGGACCGGAGCCCGGGCGGCCTGTCATTGGCACACTACTCCGCGGAGAAACAACTTGATTTACAGAGTAAAGCGAACAGGATAAAATGTTACAACTATTCCTTCTCTTTCGTGTCTACTTTATTATAACGCATATGCACCCGCACGCCCATCGTAATTATCATTATTTACCTCGACGATGAGTTGTCTGTACTCTGGTTTGTCTATGTGGTTCAACATGTTCTCCACGTAAAGAGCAAACTGCAGTTCGGAGTGGGTCATGTTGTTGATGGTTGGCTGCTGTGGCAAAACTTGATTTCGAACTCGTATGCCTTTAGGCGTACGTCTTAGTATGTCCCACACCTGATTGTAGAACTGATTGGGCACCCGGCACCAGCAGCCCTCGAGTTGGCGCTTTTGAAACATGCTAATCCTGGATAAATAAATGAAAAATTATACTAGAGAGAAAATCAAAAATTTAACTATTTGATATACATACAAAATACATATACATACAAAATGTATTGCAACTAAGGTAGCTCTCTCTCATTATCGTGATTAATTAAAAGGTTAATTAAACGTAAGCGCTGTTTTCGATAATTTATTCAAATAACGCTAATATGAATAAAATAAACATTTATGAGGGTTTAATTATCAAAAGTATAAGTGTATGGGGAATATCTAATACGTAGGTATATTCATTTGCGTGTATATGATCGAATTTATAATCTCCTAAAATTGTTTAGGGAACGTCTGCGATTAGATAAACACAGTCATTTTTGATTTGTTATCATATTCAGACTTTGAAGGTAGTTGATGAGTACTTTTCAACAACACTTTTATTTTTAATCGGTTTTTCCGTTTTAATATTTTAATACTAGGTAGACATTTTGCATAAATTCTATGAAAATATGAAATACATGTTTGAAAATACCATTTTTTCGGACTTCGATTTGCCACTAAAATATCTGTAGCACAAATGGAGCTCAGATGATGCAAATTGTACATTTTTTTTTTTTTTTTATTTTTTTTACAACAAAAAACAAGACCATTCTATTTGGTAGTAACTATAAATTAAACATTCTTCTGAAATTAATCATACATTTTTTCTGTGAATATTCAAATATTTATTAATTCTCCTGTCGACGTTAGCATATTTTATCGTCGATGAATTTTATATATTAAAACGATCGGAAAATATTGAAACAGAGTCTTAGATACTCAAAATAAATGATTAATAAGAAATATTAATATATGAATAAATGAAAAATAGTTTATACTTATATAGAAATAAATGAATACAGCCTGGAATATTATATTTATAAATTATGAGCAGTTTAAAATGAAAATTCATCATTAGATGTACAATATACAAGTTTAACAAAATTGTGACTGAATATGAACAAAATAGCAACTCAAAAAAGTAATTAATGTGAAATTTACATTGTTGACTAAATGACTAATGCGATCGTATTTCTGAAAAAAGTTCGATACAACATTTAAATGAAAATGACTGCTAAAATAAAAACAAACAAGCAAGTATAATGTTGTTAAAAGTATAATGATGCATTAACCAAAAACAACATAATTCGATTTACAAATTATAAATAGATATATTGAAGTGATTTTAATTGGAATTCGCATTGAAACGCGTGGTGCAGTTGCCTCTCCTGGTAGTTAATACCAGGAAATAATAAATAAAAACTACACAGTACAAATAACACAGTTACGATGTAAATGTATCATTTAATAAAATACAAATAGCACGTCCATTTCATAATAATTGAACAATGTACAACGAAAATATTTTCTTTAGACATAAGGGTTTTTTTTTTTTTAATCAATAGTGCAAAAAGACATTCGAGAACAAAGCTGCGTGCCCCGTATAAATAGTAAACCATATAAACTTACTGTTCTTTTTGCGCCCACTCCTTGACTGTCAATATTTTTTGCAACAACTGCCGGATGGCATATGGACTCAAGTTTTCAACCATTTTTGTTTCTTTCTCCGTTTTTAACTGTAATTTCATTGCTTCTAAGACCCATCTACAAATCAAAATACAAACCATTGATTTATAAGAACTAAAATTCAATAACAGTTAGGAATATGTGTATATGTCAAGTCACCTGCTATTACAAACGGTATTAAAAGCGTTCAAAATAATATGAACCATAATACAAATTTTGTTTTAATAGAACATATAATACAAATATATTAATAATGTGTACCTGTGTACCAAATATCATTTTTCGATTTATTGAAAACGTAATTACAGTTTTACAAAACTTGAATCTATTATTTACCGTAAAACTATAATACTCTATAAATTGCCTACACAGAACGCCGTAAAATCGTTATTATTGCGTCTATACCTACAAAAATTACACACAGTTCGGGTTTAATATCATAAACGTATGTATTGATTTCAATATCATCAAATTATTTTAATGGCATTAGTACGCACCCAGAACTAATAATTAAAATGACATTATTCACATGAATGAATTCTACTTAAAATAACTACTCGTTCGTTTTTGCCCTATATATTATAATACTTCCGAGTAGCTAACTGTTAAATAATAAACATGCAAATAATAGTATATATACCGAGGTAGTTAATATACACTGCGGGCGTATAATCGTACAATAATAAATATTGAATAATTTTACGCATGCAACTCACGTAATAATAAATGTAATTAAAAATAATTAAAGTTAATACACAAAAATACACTTAATGCGTATAGTTCGCTGCAGTTGTTGAATTAATCAATAATTAAGTATGATTCTCCGTTAAATTTACGTCTCGAAGAACGTATTTATATAAACTTCTTGGTATAAAAAAAAAACATCGGTTCCTTGAATACAACTCCACGGGAGTGTAATATCGGAAACAAATAATTAACTAAAAAAGATAATTAAAAGTAATTTATTAAATTCCCATGATTTATAAGGTTACGGCAGTGGCGCAATATAATCCGCCAGCTATGAACCCGCGATTATTTCGGAAAAATGTCAGGAGGATGTTTTGTTATATAAATCATCGGTTCGCTCGGTACACAGGATAGTCTTGTGGTTTTTTCGAGAAGGCCTGTGGCGTTTTTATCGCATTTTGCAAAAAAAAAAAATCGTGCAACCTTAAATAAATAATATTTTTCACGCGTGCATATACATAAATTTTTTACATGGTTTTTTATAATTTTAATCGTCACGCATACTTACCCCACTCTAATTTTCAAAATTCCTTTGAACACATCTGGATTAGTACCGATCAGCCTGCCGCAGTACAGAATTATTTCCTGCTGCAGCACCGCTTGTATGATGTTGTACGGCTGTATGGTTGAATACATTATAGAGTGTATCGCTGCTGGTGTCATCGGCTTGTCGAACACCGTTTCCTTTTGATCCACCACTCCGACGGTGAGCTATGACGGGCAATATGTATTGGTTTAGCCGTTTCCCACACTTGCTTACAATAGGTACAAAATATGTGTATGTTTTTTTTTTTTTTTTTTTTGTTTTTATTCGTCAAAAACTATGAAATATCTCGGAAAATAATGAATTTTAAACTAGATACAAATCAGATGTTGAATTACTAAATTTAATAATTTTAATTTTTGAACTACAAGAAAAAGTAAGGATAAACATGTTTTATACATTTTCTGTTTACATCTATGTATTCTATATTGCTGTCCGATATTTTAGACAGTTGCAGCTGATTCATTTATCGATTATCAACAGAGACGGTGTTAGGGTTTGAGAGGCCCTAAATTGAAACAATTTTAATTTATATCATAGGAGTGATTGTAATAAGAAAATTAATACGAAATCTTTGAACAAACTTTTATTGATTTAATAATAATAATAAAAAGAACACTTGAATATTATTTGTATAAAGTATTTTAGTATAATTATTACATGGCCTATCGTATATGACTAAAAAAATGTTTGCTTGATTTTTTTAAAGTGAAAGTTTCTTAGAGATTTTTATAGGTAGTCAATATTGTTAGACATTTCTTGTTCAATAGAAATAAATGTAAGATCTAAAAGTTTATCTTGGCTTAATTCATTCCTCGGGTATGATTTGAGGTAAGTTTCGAGAAACTTCTTTCGACACAAGCTGATGTTACTGGTATTTAGTCATAAATCGTTCATCAATTTATCGTTCTCAAAAATATTTAAAGGCAGAACACGCAAAGAAACTACGTCAAATTTTCCGAAAAAAAGACGTTGGTACAGTTTTGGTCCATTTCGATAGACAGTTATTGCCTTTTCTATCTAAGAAAGAAAATGACAATAGACTTCCGATAGTAATCAGTTTCGCTGGAAATGAACAGTTGTTGTGTCTCATTCATAAAATCAGGAACGAGTAAATATAAAGCTCTAGCAGTTTATAAAATAAATTTAAAAATATTTTTTTACCATGAAGACTTTTATTTAATAATCGACAAAATTTGGCGTCCGCGATGTTTGTATTTTTCTTGTACGAGTTTATATTAAATTTTGGTTTTCAGTGACAAACAAAATAAAAGCTCTTCGGATAGATTTAAAATGTTTGAAAAGTCTTTACGCATATTAAAATATTTTTAAAAATATTGAGGAGCATACCGACAAAAATGTCTAATTTCATACATGAAGACCACCATAATGTGTATAGTTTTTCATTTCTGGTTTTGACTTGATTAACTTATAAACGCATGTATAAAACAAATTGTTTTTAGTTGATTAATGTTTTTTTGGTGTGCGATAAGCTAATCCTAAGATTACTCAAAATTATGTCTAGTTACATCATACGAAATTCAAACAATAATAAAAATTGTTGCTAACGCTTGAGTGTCTGACAAGTGTTGCCGATTGTTCTTCAGTGAAAAGTGATTTTCTATTTTGCTATCGTTTGTTCACGAAGTAAAAAAAAGGAAAAAGATAAAATAATAACAAAATTGATACATATGAGAACTCTATAATTATTTTGTATAAACAAAGGCAACGATGGTGATCGGTTGATCGATGTGTGTTTTTCTTATTGGTTACAGAGAAAACATAAATAGTTGTCTACAACTTATAATAATTTACAAAGTTTAATGCATACTACCTTAATAAAATTATTTTTACTTTGCAAGAACGCATAATACATAACATGTTAAAATTTAATTTTTATACCAATAGAAAAATATAATTTATTAATTTTCTTAGTTCACGTTTTTTGTTTTATGATTTTACTTTTGTGTGTCTTTGATGGTGGTCAATGCAAGGCTCTGGACAGATGTCCCACTTACCCTACCCTAGTACCGTTTCTGATTATCAATACATTGCATAGTATAATATTAGTATAGTATAAATGTGTTAAGGAAAATAGTAATATAAATGAATAATTTATTTCATGATTTAAACAAAAATCGTACAGGTAGCGATGAAAAACTAAAATATACATGTTGATAGTGTTCTAAAAAATAATGGTAGAATGGCAAACAAAACACATTAATATTACGAAAATATGGAAATGTTAAATAAAGTTCTTCGATAGAACTTAATAAAAAAAAAAAAGAAGTATAAATAATTATGTTTTCCAAGATATTATTTGATTAACGATGAAAATAATAACTCAGTGTATAAAAATATAACTATATAGTATGTGTAAACAGTTTTTATACCTGTTTCCCGTTGACCAAAACAGTGGTAATAAATGGACTTATGCTGTCGACCGTGTGGCACAATAAGCTGCTGCAATATCGAACGGCTATCCAATAGTGAAGACAACCGGCGCTGTGGTATAAAGTTGTCAAATGTTCTCTGACTAAAAACATAATAATACATTGTCAGTTGAAAACCAAGCAACAATCACTAAAACTGAAATGGTACTAGATCGAAAATCAAAGTCTGCAGGTTAACCTCATTTATTCACATATATTTTTTAATAATTAAAAGCAATGATACAATTGATCGCATAATCTAGTGACTATATAGTTAAATATCAATATACCGTGATATGAAAGAGCTACACCTCGCGGTAATTTCAATAAATGTATAACATTATTTTCGGAAACAAATTCTCAACAAAATTTGGGAAAAGTTTAAATAGTTATTTTTCCATCAGCACACTTAAAATCAAATAAAAATCATGCCAACAGTCATGTATTGAGTTTCTCGGCGATTTGATTCTAAACCAAAAACACCGTTAGCAAAATAAAATATACGCAATAAATAAAAATATACTGAATATAATATACTAATATATGTCAGTAAGACATCGCTAATTTACTCTGAAGATTAAAAAAAATCGTTCAGCAATATAATCAAATTATATTTTTTTTTTTATGTTATTAAGGATGTAAATATAGTATATTAAATATTTATCAGTATTTTTAATGAGGTACGAAATATTTATGTATTCAGTATTTTAATGTTGTTAATATTTTATTTTACTAAGCCGATTGCTTACAAATGTCAGTTGAAATGTTTATACTATAAATAATTCACACAAAACTATTATTTTTAATTTAACAACTGAATATAGTGTTTTTATTTATCAGTTATTTATAAAACTAATAATTACTGATCATTTTAACTTTTAATTTCGTAAATATATACTCCCTTTGTAGTAGTTATAGCTTTTACTATGGACCTATAACATGTGAATCAGTAAGTGTTATATGTAAAAATGTTTTTCAATACGTATTTGACCTTTTGTATATTAATGTAACTTTCAGAATAAAATATAATAAATATATAGTTTACACTTAAAATAAAGAATAAAAAAATACAAATCATTTTTAACATTAAATCACTCTAGAGCGATCTGATTTCAACTCAAAAAAATTCACTATTTCTAGTATCATTGGTTATCATATCTCTAGTTGATAGAGAACGTCAATCAAATTAACACGGATTCTCAAAAAACTTTAAAATCATTCTGTTATCGTTCTGTTTTCATAAGGAAAATTAAAACTTCTAGGTAATTACTAAATACCAAGTTTTTATCAACTAACATATTATATGAAACAATCTTATCGACAGATTAAAATAAATCAATATATATATATATATCTCGAAGCCCATTTATACTAAGTACGAATCTAAACTTCGAAGTCCCTAATGGAGAGTAATTTCACTTTAACGGTTTTGAGTTTATATAGACAACAATAATTCTGCTAATGTAGTATGCTAATGATGGAACATTTTTCAATATTTAAGTGTACATTTATTTAAGTGTAAATTTTAATACAAAATTATATGTCATTAGATTTATATTAATATACCAACAATTGCATATGAATGCGATAAGAAATAATTTGGACTTATTGAGAGGTATGTCATATACAGAAAAACTATGTTATAAACAAATAAGGCTTAAGCTAGTAAGAGAAAAAATAAAATAGAAAAAGCTGGTTGAGAATATTATATATAAGTCAAAGAAAGAAGACAAGGGATAGATGAACGTTACAAGTGAGTAGGAGTAGAATAGTTGTGCTCAATACATATTACGAAGTGAAGAACGGATTACTACCCTTGAGTAGCGGACTTAAATTTTGTGTGGAATAAAAACATTGAACGCACTACGTTCCCAGTACCCGTGAGCTTAAATTATCGCACTTACGAAATCTAAGCTAGTTCGGATTTCTCTTGACTTCAGGTCTCATCGATACATGTTTAATGAGCAGAAAAAATAAACTCGTATTCCCGAAGAAAATATTGTAATCCAAAACCTTTTCACGACGAATAGCAAAATAATAATCTGATTCTGTGTGGTATTAGTGCATGTAAGCATAAATAACTCGCAATATATGTGTTACCGGCAATATGGTAAATGTAGGCATTGTTTAGAAATCCTAGGCTTTCTATAGAATTCCTTTTGCTGTTGGGCAATTTATTAAATTTTAATGTTAACTTCGAGACGATTCATAGTGTTCCTAAGATTTCTATAGAATGACAATGCTACGTTAGATAAATTATAAATTTTAGAATAGTATTTAATCAAAAAATTGTTTATTATTTTAATAATTTATTATTAATTTATATATTGCAGCATACAACTGATACACTTTGAATTACATAAAGTATTATATATTTTACATAAACATTTTTAAGTTTCACACTTTATTTAGTATGTGCATTAATAAAAAAAAAAAAAAAAAAAAAAAAAACATTCAATAATCATGGGATGTTTATTCTTCTTCTAATACCATGTTTAAGTAGACAAACATTATATTTTATCATATTTCTCATTTAATAAAAATACGGTTTTGTTGAACTTTTTCTAGTTTTATTTAATTCGGTATGAAAACATTCTGACATCGTTATATAATAAGTAATCAAAATACACGGAAACTTGGACTTTATTGAACCAATTACACGTTTATTACTTTAACAGATATTTTATAAAATTATTTTACCTGTTTTAACGAATTGACATGATAAGCAACTTATCTATAAGATAAGTATATCGTATATACGATTGTCAAACATATAACTGTGTGTAAAATATAAATGTACATACAAATGTTTACTAAAATATAACTCTATATCGATGGTATACATTGCCTGTATTTATACCATTCATTCGGTATTTTATAGAATACCTAATCATTATATTAATTTTATCCTTTTCTGTTCATTTTTGACATTCTATAGAATTCCAAATTCAATATTTTACCGATAATGTATGCATAGTTTTGCTCACTAATAATTTTCATAGCATATATAAATCTGGAAATTCTTTACGCGATTAGCCATATGAAAAATCACACAAGTTAACAAGGAATTCTCAAAACCAACCTTCCTATTAACTGTGTTATTGATTTTTGCTTTGAAATTTTCACAATCTATAGTTTTTAGTGTGTAAAAAATTATACTGTCTTACTTGTAGATCCATTTACTTCCTTTTCGAAGCTTTCTCTTTTCAACAACAGGCCATAAAGCTGCGCTTGTGAGAATAGACCGACTCCGTTTCGTATTGTCTGAATAATTTCGTTAGTACTCTTATTTTGATAATTCTGCAATGTCATAAGAAGTAAAATTAAATTGTGTAAATATGTAGATTATATGAAATAATAATATAAATTATTAAACTGAAATAGACTTCCGTATCTTAATTTATTCTTAAATTGCAAAGACACTATTCTGCATAAAATAGATGAATATACAAAATTATTAATATTGTCTGCTTTAAAGTTGAAATACTGTTACCTGTGTTACAAATAATACAAATTATTATTATTGGAACTTGGTGTCCTATGGAAATTTTATTAACATAACGTTTACAAGTACGGTATTTTATTTAAATTAAGTGAGGTAACAGCTACTGCAATATGTTTAAAAGTTTTTGAATTAGCAAATAACTCTTAACCGAATTTCTTAAAATACTTTTTTTGCTAACAGAATTATTTTAATTTATAAGAAAATATAATGTTGTATTCAATACTATGTGAAATGAAATATTATAACTACATACAATTTTACAATACAATTATATAATAAAAAAAAAAAAAAAAAATGATTTAAGCGTCAATTCGTTCATAGCAATAATTTAACTTGAAATAATCCGTCAACAATATCTGCACATTGGATGTATTTTTTATTTTTTTTTTTTTTTTTTTTTAATAACTATCAAACAGCAAAATAATATTTTTTTTTTAAGAATTTGTAAATCAAATATTTACCTCGATGTTTATAATATCTTCCGTATAAACCGACGCTTTGGGTACATCCGTCAAGCTCTGATAACCGCTATAATCGTATTCCAATTGCTTGAAAGGTTCAAATTCCAAATTATTTGCTCCGACATTATTCATAAAGTCCAAATGTTCTTTAACGTTATAATAACACACAATCAAAAATACTCAAAACTGCTGTTAAAGTTATACGACATACCCATACACGACGAAGACAGTAAATTTTGTAATCTCCCGATTCTCACTTTAATACCATCACAGTGGCCTTTCTTTAGCATTGCAAATAAATCCAACATCTCTTCAAACTGCGGATCTCTATAAACCATGTTAAGAATAATAATTACAGTACGCAGGATGTGGATATCTCTATAAACTTTCGTTATCCCAAATAAAGTTGTTCGCTCCGCGAAACGTTTTATTTTTATTTCTCAAGACTTAATACTAGTCAGGAAAATCGATAAACCTATTTCTCTCATTCACACATACACTCTCTCTCTTTTTCTTTTTATATATTTATATGCTACATTACTTGTTATATTCAAGTGCCTAGTGTCTAATAAAAGAACTGTTTATTCGGTTTACTCAAACAATCGATAAGTTATGGACACTATAATATGTTGGTTATACCTCATGTGTTCTTCTCGAATTAATAAGCAGACCGTGGGTCTTCCAGACAACCGCCAAAATCTACTGACAAATTGTAATTCGGTTTTAATGTCATCAATCAAAAGTGACATGTCTCTATATAGGTAGAACTCAGATACTTCGAATATAAGAGGATAACACAGAACTGTCATGCCGCATACTCTGTACATCTAAGTACAAATGAATGGATTAATTGCAATGAAACGTACGATATACCAAAATATTACTTTACTGGTTCCAAGCGCACCGATTGGTCGCAGAGGTCTTCCGGTTAATTTCAACTTGCTATTTATGCCCAAATTTTTATACACCTAAACAATACAGAATTTTCTTAAAATATTTATATAGGTACATTGAATTATAAGTTGAGCACAACATATTTTAACAGAATAACAATCGATTTGAATCCAGTTTACTTTTCATAATACAACATACGTTTTAAAAAAATCTCCTAATTGTAACGTTTTCGGTTTACATCAGTATATGAATACACAACACTCCTTATCTTCGAATTCAAATAAATATGTTTTGTGATTTATTAGAAATGCAAAACTAACTTAACAAGATTAAATTTGATTTTCACATTTTCACATTATTGTTATCGCAATTGACTTTAGTGTGATACTTTTTTCTATTCCATATTTTTTAATACAAAACTCGAACGTCAAGATTCAACTGATAATTATAATCATATTTTTATATCAAAGTAATAATAACTCAAACTTAGTTTATGTCAATTTTGAAAGTGTATCAACACTTTTAAATTAAAATTGTTGGAACCATTCAGTTATCACTATATCTTGGTAAAAGTTTGGTCTGAAACCAATATAATTTTTTTTTTTTTTTTGTACGCATGTTTAATACATAAGAGATTATAATTTTATTATTCCAGGCATCAATTATTTTATCCACGTTAGTATAAATTAAAAAGGTAAATTTCAAATAAAGATTATTAGGCCAAAATAGTTTGCTTAAAAGTTATATGTTAGTACACAGTTTAAAACCATCGATAGTATATTGTATGATAGAAAACACGAATATCACAAAACATCTGTTTTTAAATGGCAACAAAAAACTGCTTAAAATCTGGTAAATTTCATATTGGTCTTTTTTTTATGAAGTGTTTAAACTATAATTTTATAATTATTAATTATAAAATTAATTAATTATTATTAATTCTTCATGATTTCAAATAATGTTTTAAGAATTTGATGTTATATGTATAATTTTGAATTGTACGTAGGTAATTCAATAACTTTTTTGAAAATAACATAACTTAAAAATCACTCAAGAATCATATAAACTATTGCAGTCTTACGACTGATGTGTTGATGTATTGACACATTTGATTTTATATGTGAGTGTTGAAAATTTAAAAATATATTAGTAAAGTTTAGTTTGTTTTAGATCAATGTTTCCAAATATATGGATCACGATCAAAAATTGGGTTGGAAAATATTTTTGGCGGGTCGCTGTACGTAAACTAATGTCAAGAAAAATATCTTAATTATCAAAATATAATTATATACTCGTATTATGAATTAAGGTATTTTTACAGCATAGGCAATTTCGTGATAAATTAAATTGATCCTTAAAAATACAATTACGGTAATTTTAAGGATTAATGTAATTTTCAAATCATTCGTTTAATAGAAAATTAAATTTTACGTTCAACTATTAATATTACGAAATTTCCTATGTCACAAAAATACCTAACATCATTCTACATCAGAATTCAGTTTTTGCAGTACTATGTTAAAGTTTATGATAATATTTTTTATAATAAAATGATAAGTAACGTTATTATTTTAAATCATGGGTTTTTTTTTTTTTTTGGAGGGTCATCTACCCAATACAAAGGACATTTATGGGCCACCTAGTATAAAGGTTGGAAAATACTGTTATAAATGATATTACTAGTATATATTATTTTCATAATAATTTTTATTTTGTATATAAACTTTTTTTAATCTCTGATTTGTTGGAATTTTTCACAATTTACTGTCAAACATTTCATACATAAGGTTTTAAATTTATCGTTTTTGTTTATCAGATTTTTTAGTAGAGTTGTGTGCGTAACTATAAAACAAAATATATATATATATATATATATACAGTGCCGTGTTCAACGAAGGACAAAGGGGGCAATTGCCTAAAAATAAACTTTTAATTAGATGAAATTGACTACAATACATCACATTTTACGCTGACAAGGAATAATATTTTATTGTATTTTTTAAATGTTATAATTTATTTTGATTTTATTTATTATATACGAGAAAAATAGTTTGTACAAATCTGATGTCCCGATTTTGAAGGCCCATCAGGGCGGTACCTTGCACTGCCTGCACTGGCAGTAGTTGCGGCACTGCATATAATGAATAATATATTGTATACTGATGTACAATGTACTTATGTACCTACTGATTTACCTATTTTAAAAGTTAATAATTTTGTTATACCTAGTTGATTATTGATGACCAATCAAATTTTAAGTTTGACAAAATGCCTGATTTAAATAATGCAAAAAATGATGATGAAGTATGTATTATTTATATATACATTTTTATATATTTTGTATATTAATATATCTATTTAATAAGCTAATAATTTTGTTTTAGTTGATTATTGATGACCAATAAAATCTTAAGTTTGACAAAACGCAGAAAATGATGATGAAATATGTATTAATTATGTGTGTGTATATATATATATGTTTAAATATAATACTAGGTAATGTACTTAATATTTATAAAGTTCATAATTTTGTTTTTAGTTTGTTATTGATGACCATCCCAAATTAATATCTGATCCAGCATTATGGAAAATCAATAAGTCAAGCATAAATTATTACATACTAAATCAACCTAAAAAAAATGTTGAAACAATCAACTCTAATGCAACAAGAAGGTCAATCGGTAAATATATAAGACATCTCCCTAGAGATATTTTTAAAAGAACAATGCAAATGGAGAAATTGCATTTAGAGATTAGATTTTGTATTCTAATTCAAAAAATGTATTATTTTGTTTTTATTGTTTGTTGTTTGATGGACATAAAGTATCATTTGAAAATTAAAATAGAAATTTTATCAATTGGAAAAATTGTTATTAAAAAGTTAGTGATCATGAAAAATCATCAAGTCGTGTAAAATCAATACAAACTTGGTATTTTAGAATTTCAAATAATAATCAAAGTAAGATAGATAATGTTGTACAAAAGCAAATATCTAATAGTTTGTCCTACTGAAAAAATGTTTTACACAGAATAGTAGAAACACTTAAGTTTTTAACTTCCAGAGGTTTGGCAATGAGAGGCTAAAATGAAACACTTGGATTTGTACATAATGGTAATTATCTTGGTTGCTTAGAACTAATAGCTAAATTTGATCCGTTTATAAGTCAGCATTTAATAAAATATGCAAACAAAGGCCGTGGTAATGTCTCTTATATATCATCAACTGTTTGTACTGAATTCATTATAGTTATGGGAGAAGTTGTTATTAAAGAAACAGTTAATCAAATTCAATCAAGAAAATACTTCTCCATTGTTGACTCGACCCCAGGCATTACTAAAATTGATCAATTAACCATAGCAATAAGGTATGCTATGTCTAACGGATTTCCAGTCGAACGGCTTATTGGCTTTCTTCCATCATTTGACCATAAAGTAGAGGACATGGAAAAAGCAATTATTAATACATTTTCAGAACTAAATATAAATATTAAAAACTGCCGTGGCCAAGCCTACGATAATGCTTCTAATATGAGTGGTATATATATAACGGACTGCAATCTAGAATTAAGCGTTGTGCAACTACAGTTGAATTTATTCTTTGCTCAGCGCATTCCTTAAATTTGGTGAGATCTAATGCAGCCGAATCTACTTCTTTCTTTCTACACAATTTTTTTGTACTTCTCAAATAATTTAGTGTTTTTTGTTTTTATGTTGAATTTTTCATAGTGCTGTATCAATTTTAATTTTTAATATACCTATTACTATGAGACATTTCTCAAAATAATCAATTGTTTTCTACACATGATAATCAATTTACATATTAACATAATTCAGTATTGTATTTTTTGTAGTTCAAGTCGTTTTTATTAGTTTCCAATACAATAAAACAAAAAATGAATTAATTTTTATATGATTGATTTAATAACATCGTATATACATAATTGATTATATAGATAGGTATTAATTTTAAACATCTACGCCCAATACCTATATTTTGTCCAAGGAGTGATTGCGTGATGCGATGAAGTATTTGTATCATATTCATTTAATCACTATATTATACCTTTTTTTTTTTAAAGATTGGTATTGATATTGCTGTGGTGGTAGTGATGGAGGGAGGTTATGAGGCGGTAAAATGTGTGTGCCCCCGGCGGCATTACAACTTAACACGGAACTGTACATATATCAAGTATTATAAAAAACTATTAAAATATAGACGGATTAATTAATTACATAAATATAATTGTTATATAAAAAAAGATTATGAAAACACCCCGTTTACACGAAATACCATTGATACATTGTATATTATTAAGTTGATGGTTATACCTTGACCAGCTGAGTGGATGACCAAATTTGAACAGGTTCGACTTCGTGCGGCGTCTGCGTCTGGATACCGTACGTGGCCATCATTGCTTGCAGTCTCATAGATTCAGCTATGAGAACCACTTGAACTACTAAATCCGTAGCGGTCCCCTACAACGTACAATAACATAATAAATCAATTACAGTCACGGAAGACAACAAGAACACTCTGCCGGAGCACACAAAACAGCCGATTGCAGCAAGAAGACATTTTAGGCGAAAACAACAGCAGCGTGTACACCTTGTATAAAGGCAGAATAAATGGGTGCTAGTAAATACAAGCGAGGTTAAAAGGAGTAGGACAACGGGAACTATGGCTGCAGCCCTCAAATTGAAAAACATAAAATAAAATAATTTTATAATTTTTGTACACAAAAATAATTTATTTTTATACAACTTATACTAAAGCTTAATTATTGTTCAACCTATAAATAAAAAAGCACAGAAAAGTGATCTTTTCAATTCGAATCGAAAATGTTCAAAAAGAAATAAATATTTCGTTGGCAACACATGAGGAATGTAGGTACAAATCGATAAGAGCTCGTTTTATAATAAAAAAAAACACTGATAACATTTTTTGACAGAAACACTTTTTTTAAATGTTGCTATTACAGAGTGTAGTAGTGTAATTTTTTAATTATTTCACAAAATTTATAAAACTCAATCATCTTTATTCATCTTTTTCCCACGGTAAGTTAAACTATTTTTAGAGTGTCAGTCAACGAAAGCCAACAATTTACGATATAACACAAAAAACATTTATTTTTTATTTTTTTTATATTGTAACCTATAAATTGTCGACTGTCCAAATGTGTTTAAATTAATGAGATCAACCCGGCTCTCTAAATCCCTTCTGCCTCTAGCACTCCCTGGACCCAACAAATTTCTAAATGAGCCCTAATAATCTATATTAATGCCCTCCTCCCCGATTTATAGTCCTGTGGCGTAATAATATAATGTTGATACGCCACCACCGTTGTAAACGATAGTAATTAACAATGTATGTACACAAATATTCGTATAAGCAGTATTAACAATATATTGAGAGTGTTTATTTTTTTTCATTTATTTATCAAAACGTATGAATATTTGAGAAAATTGGTTTTTGAGGTAAGCAGGTAATCACGACGAATACAAAAGGAGCAGTAGAAACGAGCATAATGTTATATAAACATCATAAACGTATGGACGATGAATGTGTGTTTTTATTGCATTCATAAAAATATATAACCGTGAGTGTCCCTGGTAAATGTAAGGTAAATGTAAATATTATAACGCTGTATCAACACACGGGGGGGTATGGGATAAAATTTTTAATTAAATTAAAATATACCAAGATATTTGAAGAAATTCAAAATTAACATCATTCATGGGAGAAATCTATGCCAAACACAAAGTAAAAAAAAAAATCGAAAATCCAACGATACACCTAAATAAATTATTATTATGAACATATGAATCTTTGTTACATAAATATATTATTTCAACTTAATTGAGGATTACTAAGAAAACATTTTTTTTTTTTATAACGTTAGAAACACAAAAACCTTTAGGTAATAACTTTTCAAAAAAAAAAAAAAAAAAAAAAAATGTATTCACAACAATTAAATGGATGAATCATAATATTTATAATATAAAACCGTCTTTAAAATGTTTCTATTTACATAATGTTACAGTTGCCGTGATAAATTTATGTAAATAAAGTTATATATTGACATTTCTAAAATTATATTAAAATTTCCATACTTAAAAATTGATAATTTAAAATATGACCACGTAGAAAACTAAAATAATTTAAAAATAATTACAAAATACTTCAGCGTTATAAATGTTTATACAAGTTCTTTACAAATTATGTTGAATTGTAATGTGCAATCAACATATTATAATATTTATATAAGCGAATACAAATATCTACATATTGCAAAATAATAAAATATACAAAGCGATTCGTTTAACATCCTACACTGAAACTGTTTAGTGCCTACACTGAGGTATAAACTACTCAATGGATTGATATTTAGTTTAGTTATTTGTTCATCATCATGCGATCAGCAAAATATTCTACAGCAATAATTGTGCAATCAGCAGAGCAGAATTATAGAACAGCGAAGAATCTGTAACCAAAATGTAACTGAGGAAGCGTAGTATGGAATTGATTGGCTAGTTACAAACACATTTTAACATATGTATAAAACAAATACACAGAAAACAAAATCGGAAAAGAGAGTAAAAAACTTTTACAGAAAATAATTGCCAACGTCTCTTTTTTAGCATTAAACGTTATATTTTTTTTTATTATTTATATACTAAATGCATGTAATTGAAACGTGAAAAACAATAGAAGTTAATTTTCCAAACATGAGTCATGAAGTTGATCATTTGACACAATTGTATTAAATTACTTGTAATCAACTACCTGCTGTTCAACGTCAGTCAAAAAAATAAAAAATAAAAATGTTTTTCCTAGTATTATTTCTATCATTTCCCCCGAGAATATATATATATATACCAATGTATAAATTAGGTCCAATAAATCAGGTTTTATCTTGTACGCTGCTGTGATTGGTTAATATAAATTTAAAAAAAACTAAATACTCATTTTCAAAAGGAAATATTAAACTATGCACTTCAGGCCACAATAAATGCTTTGTTTGAGATACATGTTGTCAATATTAGCAACTGTATAACACTAGTTTACAAAAATTAAAATCGAACTAAATAAGAATATAGCTGAACATAACTGGCAGATCAATGTTTGAATCTGGGCTTAAGGATTTTAAGATTTTAGTATAAAAAGTCCGAATATTTAGAGTTATCTACATCAATCAACCAGAGGATTTGCCTAATCTGTTTATATCACGCTAAAAATATGAACAGATGTACTAAAAAACCAATTTCAACCCTTTGCGGTTCTCTGTCATTTACTCTTCATACCTACTTAACCTGCTCCACGCACTATTATTTCCTTGGCTTAATGGTCTAACTTAACACAGTTACCTTAATAAATCAACCTTATTATATTATATTAATACACTAATACATTACATCTCTTTTTGTTCTCGTGAAATATTCCAATCAACTACCTCATTGTACATTTATAATTAGTAAGTAATAAATAATTCTAGTATCAACATTTTATACACTTTTCCAACAATTCTCACAAAAATCATGGCATTGCTAAAAATTATGCTAGTTCTATAAATTGTTTAAATATTATAAAAGTATGTAGATACAACACCAATTGGCTACCTACTAAATTAATGTTTTAATACAGTAAAAAAAAAAAATAAATAAAAAAAAAATTGCTTATAATAAATATTAACAAATAAATATTATAAATCAATGTTTGTATTTATATAGATAACCGCTTTTTATTAGTATTATTAACGATGTATAATATTTTTATACGTATAAATAGGTACATTAATTTTTAATTAATTTCAGCGGCCAATATAGTATGCATATAATACTACAATTCACTTAACAACATCACATACAAATAACTACAACTCGATATATTATTATACATACAAACATCTACGATTCCATTTAGTATTTTGTAAGTATATATAGCTATCATAAAATATTAGTTTCTACTTTGAAAATAAATATTATACTAGTATTCACAAAAGGGCGTAAAAACCACACCATGCGTTTTTTTCTGACGAATTTTGGTTTTACTTACAGAACTTTGCCTCGTCTGGTTCATTTATGCAAACATGTGAAACAAAATAAACATTTAACTTTCAGTATTCCTTTCATTATTCATACTACAAGTGTAGTCGTGAAACAAAATTGATAGAACGTTTGACTGGTTTTTTTTTTTTTTTTTATTTCCTTTTACCTGGAATGCAGAATAACGTCCTGGCCGTTTGGGTCTGTTATAGGACGGCAAATATCGGCGAATCGGGTCTAACTCGTTGATGTGTAACAGGTTAGAAGTAAGAAGTTCAGCTATGACATACAACGCTTGGTTCCATAGGAATAACGGCGCGTCCTGTCCGTCAT
The DNA here is from genome assembly GCF_003268045.1 of Sipha flava. Lineage (NCBI taxonomy): Eukaryota > Metazoa > Arthropoda > Insecta > Hemiptera > Aphididae > Sipha > Sipha flava. Next base: position 1,148,248 of record NW_020271758.1, on the reverse strand, counting down.
CGTAATATGGCGCTGCCGACCTCAGCTGACTGCCCGGATCTGCTTTCTCGTAGTCCACGTTCTCCTTGGTTACGTAATAAAACATAGGTATATATGGATCTGAAATCAGTAAACCGTACGTTATGAAAACCGTGTTCTTAGTCACACGTCCTTGGATTGCTAGACCCAACCGCCGAAACTATCAGTCTTCATGACGTCTTTCAACAACATTTTGTACTCCTCGACTTGTTGCGGTAAATTTTTGAACACTCCATCAATTATCATATACAAAAAAAATATGGGCCATTCGTTTTCTATGTTTTCAAAATCCTAAAACGTATCCAAAATTATTAAAAACGTCCAGAAATCGCACACTTCCGACTATTTCGAATTTGTAGTATAAACAACAATAACCGTCGTAGATAATATAATACGATTCTTTACAACAACATTCGTAAAATAATCAATTAAAGTTCAACTTTAACGCGTTGTGGACGCTTCGACGAAAGAAATGAAAGAGAAAAAATGAGAGTTACAATGTATATGTATACATATATAAATATACGCCTATTATTATATTAAATGGAATCACATTGTGAGTCGTAAAAAGTTCTTCGATCTGTTACAACTTATCTTCGGTTTGGTTGATGTGTTCCTATAATGTCAAATATTACGACTGTTACAAACTTTAGTTTCTCCGACGTCGTAATAGGTCCTCATTTGGTCCTCGACAGCACATTTATAACCGTCTCTTTTGAACCGTTTAAATCCATAACGTCCCTTGAGTTTTTTGATGATGTTGGCTTTGGTATACGATACCAATACGTCCTCGTGAGTAGCAAATGCGGGATACGATATAGTCGAGAGTAACGCTGAATCGACGGCCTACAGCAGACAAATCGCGTGACAAACATTGGGACTAATTGTGGTGAGAAATATTTACTATTAACTCACTTTTGAACTCGATTCTCTCGGCAGTAACGTTTCAAATATACTTCTATTCCTATTGTGTGCGTCAATATCTACGTATATCACAGACCAAGAAGCTCCTTTGTCTCCAAATAAATTACAACCATTAATAGATTCCAAAGCACTTTTAGCCATTCCAATAGAACTATAAAAACAGTTATGGTTTAAAAATAAATATTTTTTGTCGATAGATTAATAACTTGAAATATGAAGTGGTATAAAGAACAATCAGAGTGATAAGTATAGTGCACATAAATGTCATAGTAGAAGTGATAAACTAAAATTAAACAAGGTAAATCATAGGTGTGTACAATGTTACTTATAAAATATATCTTTATAAAACACAATAGTCACACATTAGGAAGTAGATAGGAATATTTTATAAAAAAGAATTGAGTATCGGTATCGGTTTCGTAACTAATAAAACATTAAAATAAATTAAATATTGAATATTGGGTACCGAAATAAAATTTGTTGGTAGGTATACCTATCTCTAATTTTCAGTCATAACATAAAACTAACACCATGTTCCCGATAGCCAATAGCGATTAATTATTAATAATATTATTGCATAAAATGTCCATTTGCTATATAACAATACTACCACATAATCAAAATATTTGAATTTAAATTATTTTCCGAAAAATAAAATTTTAATTAATCGTCGTGATGTTGCGGATGGTCAGTAATGTAAAACTGTAGGTGTTAATTGGAAAAATATTTTTTTGTATACTTTCATTCTGCCAGGAATTCCCTTATAGATTACTTATACACACTTGAATGTTATGTTCTTGTTAAAGCTCTACAAGATATCTCTTTTTTAAATCCTAACAAATTTCTTATTGCCACCGTTGCCAGTCCTCTCGTTTGTTCAAAATCTCTCATTTCAAATCTTTTTGGACATCTCCATTACCGCTTATCCTGCGGATCAAATATAAACCCCATTTTCTTTATCAGAATGGATTAGAAGTTCAAATTCTCTAAATCCCTGGTCACTCATGCGTTATTGGTAATCCTCCTTTAACACATCATTCTTTTTTGCCATTCCGTTATTTGACTTTCTTTAGATTATAATTTTTTTTTTTTTTTTTGAATTGGGAACAATAATTATTTGACCCTTCCAACTAATCTGCTATAGTAAACTATAAGTATAAAATGATTGTCCCTTAAATGCTAGTACTTTCAACATGCATGACATGTTTACTTTTCCTTCAGATGACCATGACTTCTTGGCCATTATTTTCTTTAATATTTATTATTATAGTTAATCAACCTTAATTTATACACTTCTCACTATAATAAATTGATTCGGAACCACATATAAATAACATTAGAATATCTTAACATAAATCAATAATCATATTTTTTCGAATTTTATTATAATTTTCAAATACAATACAATAAATAAATAATCCATCTATTGAAAATAAAATAAAATACATTTTTCTGAGAGTTGTATTATGTATGATATGTATTATAACTTATATTAACTCTCAAAATTGAGATACACCTTATCATTAAAATTTTTTAATTAAAATAAGGTTATATTTTAATCAGATTACTTAATTACTCAGAACTTACTCAGATTAATTGCATTGCATTATATATTGTTTAGTTATTGAAACATTACTGAAACACATTCATACAATTATAATTCCCCAACAAAATGATGCTTGAAGACTGAATTTTTGAAATCCTGACGATTCTATTTAATTTAAATAATTAATTATCTAATTGGTACTTTTTTTCTTTATAAACACATCTTTAAAATTTATTTTTGTCTAGTCTTCATATTTTAACACGTTATACAACAATAATTAATCATTGTATACAAAGACAGACTTAGGATATAAAAACACAATAATGTACCAAACAACAATATTCACATCACGATTTTACCTCTACCTCACAGTTCTGTCCACTTAAATATAAATAAAGGCTGTTTATTTTATATGTAAATAATAAATATTCAGAAATTGACATAATCAGTGAATTATTCAGTATCAAAATCCGATTAAATTTTCCAATTAAAAAGTACAATTTAATTACGGAATCTAATAGTAGAAAGCACCTACAATGACGCAATAGCAATAATTAATTCAATGACATGAAACATAAAAAAATCTTTAAATTAAATAAAAAATCAATAAATCTCAAGATTTTTTTTTTTTTAATACCTATATACAAAATAATGATATTTGTGAATAATAATAATTACAAAAAATAAATCATTATTTGAATTGTGATGATAACTTTAAATACAGTTCTTAAATAAGAAATATAAAAAAAGAAAAATAATTTTAAATATTACTATTGTCTGTTTTCAAACTCAAAAATATATCTTAGACATTTTTTATAATAACTTAAATTCAACACAAAATAATTTTTAAGCATAAGATATACATTTAATTATTTAACTTTAAATATAAACGCTTAGTAGACAAAATTATTTTAAAATGTTCAAATTTATCACTCATATTGATGACAGATTATTTCTCATCAATAAAAAAATAACTGAGAAAATTGAAAAATAACTTGCCCAAGAAGCATTTGTTTATAATTACCGATTTAAAAAAAAAAAAAATGTAACATGAAACTTTTGATGCATATTTATTAGCCAAAAAAACGATAACCGAAAAAAAAAATATTAACTTTATTGTTTAGTAGAACAACACATCTCGTTTTGCTCAAAACCTAAATATATTTAATAACAGTAACGACTATCACACGATACGTTTTTACACACTCGAATTACAAGAGTATACGAAGCTTTCAAACGTTCGGAAATGTGTAGATTTTTTAATTTTAAAATTTAACAGATTAAACACAACCAATAACGAATTTTATATTTTTAGGCAATGCTTAAATGATTAACAAACGTAGACTAGTAATAAACTATGGCAATTAATTAAATGTACATAAAATATTGCAGAACCGAAGAAATGTAACAAAACTAAAACATTTAATTAATTTAATGGCAGTTGAAAACTGTACCGAAAACGGTATTAACTCTAAGGAGTCTAAACCGAAAACTGTCGTCAAATGTTTTCATAAAATCAACGATGTTGGTAACTATGGCGATAAACAATAAAAGCTACGATAGGACGACCACAAGAACACCAAGTATGAGAATTCTACGCACAGCATAGGTATAACTAGAGTTTTATTTTTGCGAGGGCTGATTTTTATAATAAATAAATTACTCATATTTTTTAATTAACATCTGTACCTATTACGTAGAGTATAGATAAATATTTAGGGAAGCTAGACAATAGATTGGGGGGTGATGGCTAAGCACCTCTTTGCCTTCATCTAACTTTATTTGTGAGGTACAGTACAATAATGTCAATAGATTATATTTAGGTATTTTGTAGTAATGGGTCGAACTATTCGAATCTCGAACCGAACCGAACCGAACCCTTAATGTTCGGTTCGGTTTGAAATTCGAACTCGGCATGAAAAAAAATCGAACTCAACTATCAAGCATCTTTTACTGTTCGAAAATCGAACTTGAAAATATTTGTCGAACCAGACTTACTTGCCACGACAGTTCGAAAACCAAATATTTGTAAAATTCTTCAAAAATTATTTTTGAAAAATAAAATTGATAATAATTATTTAGAAATAGACTGTTGGTGATAGAAAGTGGTAAACTGTAAAGAGCACGTTATGCATTATTTATAACAGAGATGGGCAACTCGAAGTTACTAGAGGGCCAATTTTTAGAAAATTTAAATCTAGCGAACCAGAGCATAGAGAAAAAAAAAAGTTATTCAAAATATGAATTTTAATTAGCATTTATATATATGGAAATAATAAATTCAACATACACGATAGCATAATCCAAATGGTACGAAGAAACTGATGTAGTTAAATAGTTTAATAACAGCTATGGTTGAAAGCCGTACTTATACATATATATATATATATATATATATATATATGACATTTAGACATTTAATGATGTTTAATACTAGATAACAATTATTATATTGATTAGTTAGAGCATAGACGATCAACTTTAAAATAGTATGATGTAATTTTAAAATCTATTACGAGCCAAATAAAATAGGCTCACGGGCCGCCAGTTGCCCACCCCTGATTTACAATAATAATGTTATTATTATAATAATAATGTTATTTTTCCAGTTGCATGTGTAACATCCACCCTCCGCCGAACCAAAACATTAATAAGTTGTTTATCGCCAATAAAGGCAACGTATCTACATTCATAAATTAGCTATTTTGTATTTATCATACTTATTATAAAGGATACAATCTATGGTAATATTCCGATACCGCGACTGTGCTGTTAATAAAAACATGTTTACAATTTACATCTTACATTATAAATTCTACTAATCATTCTATATTTGTGAATTATAGTTATTATTACTATTTTTTTTCATATATTATTAAAATATACTGATTGTATTGTCATATTACACATTCGAATTTGAGTTCGACTTAAAATCATAATAGGTTCGATTCGGTTCAGTAGTATATAAAAAAAGGTTCGGTTCAGTTCGAGTTCGAAAAAATAATTTAAACTTCGGTTCAAGTTCAGTTCGATTTAAAAAAATCAGGGTTCGACCCATCACTAGTATTTTGTATACACACGCCAGATTTCAGTCATTTTTAATTTAATTTTTATAAATCATCACTATAATGCTCGAATTAAAAATTGTTTCAATTAAAAAAAAAAAGTGTCTAATTCAATACATTGTCCTAAAACAACACCAAACCTATTATATAATTCATAAATAACTGAATACTAACCTTGCATGAATTTCAGGTGTGTTGTCGTTGTAGGAACTTCCTCTTTCCCACATAGCATAATCTGGCGTTCTGTACGCACGTTCAATGTAGTATACTAAATTTTGAACGAACGCTACTTCATCCTTCGTATAAATTATTTGCAACCCTGATGTAGTCATTTGGACCAAATAAATAAGATATAGGGATACAACATCAATCTGTGAAATTAAAAATATATTAAACCAACATCACGCATTATATTACGTTCCTTCGTTGAATCTCTTCAGGCGTACGAGCTGAATATTTAATCACAACCTACTTAAATCAGTGGTAGTCCTACACGAATTTCGATGTTCAATGAAAATCAATATATCCTATTTTAAAATGTTCAAACGTTGCGGTAAGTCGAACGATAACAACTTTTATGAATTCCAAATTAATATCCGTTTATTTAAATAGTTTCAGTTTATGATCACTAGTGTTATGGTAAGTCTTTATCAGCTACTGGTATGTTATATTGATAACTATACTAAAATATTTTAGTTAAGGTAACCTAATAACGTTCTACCATAATAGTATTTAATATTTAGGTTAGTTATAAATTAATTAGAAATAATTAGAAATTAATTTCTATTTAAAAATGACTATAGTAAGTTAGAAGGTTCTAAATTGAATCATATGTATTTTCTAAGAACAAATATAATTCAGTATCAATGTAGTTTTTAATTTTAATTATTGTATTTGAATAAACTAGTAATAGTTATAAAATTATACGTTTCAAACGTATTTATTATTTAAATAACTCCAAGTGAAATTCTAAGATTTACTATGTAAGCTAGATTTGCAAAAAATCAAATGTAACAGAAAAAGTCTGTATGATCATTATAAAAATGTATATTTATAGTGTAAATTTACCTGCAAATGAGGATATTCTTCACCTGAATATATAACATTGCCGTTTCTTAAATTGAACTTTGAATGTAACGCAAACTTATTACATTGATGTTTTTTGAAATTTTCAACTTTATCTGCCTGTCTGATCCAACATGCTAATATTCCCCTCATACATTTCACCGCAGATTGGCCCAATTCATAAGATTTTCCTCGATCGTCATCTATTCTCCTAAAAACATTCATCTTAAATAATTCATCATACAAAATATTTTTAAGTATATGATCAATACACTTTGATTTTGAGACTCTTTAATGGCCAAAAATTAAACATCTAGTCATCTATTTTAACTATAGAAAACTACTGAAAAAAATTACAACGGATTATATGCATTCTAGATGAATTTGTTTCAAGGTCCTTGATTTTAAAAAGAATACATACAATATATACTATACCTATACGCTTGAAATAAACTCCAAATTGCAGCGGCACAATAAATGCTGTCTCTAACGCTGGCTTCTACATCGTCATCAGATAATACTGGAAATAGACCATTTATAGCGCTTTGGTACCTCAACAATTGTCTTTTGACTACAAGTAAAATAAATAATAGGTAATACAACAAAAGTCAACCAATTTTAAATACATTCGAGTTGTACAATAATAATAATTATAATTTATCATCATTAATACAATTATTATGCACATATTTATTACTGTGACTATTTATTTAAATTTAGAACGTAATATATTTAAAATTGAAAAATAAATATCAAAGTAATACATCGATTTAGGTCAAATCTATTATTGTTAATTACTTAAATACGAAAACTATTGAACCCGTTGCAACACAATAAATCATTAACAATTGGACAGTAATAAATATGATATGTTGTAGGATTTACTGTAACGTTTTCATGAATAGCCGATATTATTCTTTAAATACATTTGATAGATATATATATAGTTGAATAAACAATGTAAATTTGTAAATTGTAATTTGTTTAAATTATTTCCATCACAGAAAAAATTTAACAAATACAATAAAAGTGAACGGTTTTCACCATAAATAAATATTAAATAATAATAAAGTAATAAAATATAACAACAATTAGTAAATTGTTTATATTCGTAAATTAATATATAAAAAATATTTTATACAGTTAGTTCAATGTGATCACATTGATTCAAGCCAAGAATATTCATAAAAATGGTTCAATTATCTGGTACATAGTTATTAATGGTGAGAATATCCGGATTTCATGGATTATCCAAATTATTCAATCCAATTTTGCTGTTCTCAATGACTCATTTTTATATTAACATAAATGTAATAAATGTAATTAAAGTTAATCAATAAAGATAAATTAATTGGGTCATGATATCACTGTAATTCATAGAGGTATAAAATAAATTATCAATGTAATAACTTGTTTTGGTAACTAAAAATAAATAATAAAAACTGTTAAAGTATATTGTAATTCATAAAACATAACATTAATTTTTATTACATTTTATTTTACTAGAAATTAAAAATAATTATAATTCAAATGAAAAGCATATTTATAAATTAAAATAATACTTTGGACGGATACTTTAGCAAATCCCGATAAAAGTTTGATTCAAATTAAGATTTGAATATCAAGTTGTTTCGAAATTCAGATCTTCGGATTTCATACCCATCCCTAATTGCGATTCAAACAAAGGTCACTTTAACATTAGCAACATTTGGTTTGAGACTTAATTTTTAATTTAATAAGCGGTTTATTCTATAAAGTAATCACATTAAGCGAAACTCACTGTATATCAAAATAAATTAATTGATAAATAAATGTTTAGCCTGGAGTATTATTATATTTGTAATGTATCTTATAAACATTAATATTAATTAATTTTTAGTAGAGTTGTGTAACTCAATTAAACGAAGAAAAATAATTTTAATAATACTTTAAATGTACAAACTGATTTTAAAAATATTATTTACAATCTTATCGATATATTTTAAATAATAAACAAAATATTTATATTTCATAACATATCTATATCAAATAATTTTAAATTATATCTATGTAAAATTACTAATCTTTTTCATTGTATTCCTTCTTTTATTTTTTTATATTCAGTCCCGATTTGATTGCATTTGTATATACCTGATGATACATTTTTAATTCAAAACCAGCCATATATTTATTATTAAAAATATAATCATACTCTAAGATAAAAATGTATTTATTTAATAATAATAATATATATCAGAATAAAAAAAAGGAATAAAAATGTTTATAAAATTACCCAATTTTTTTCTCCGTGACAAAACTTATAGGTAATTGATTTTATTTTTACGTGAGAAAATAAAGATTAAGTTGAAATTATCATATGCAAACATATGAGATAAATATTGTGTCACTGAAAAACAGTCGGGCATCTAAATTGCTTTATCATTGTTTTTGACACGTTTGCTACGCCACTGTATAACAATACCGAAAACTGATACATATTAAGTTTTAATTACAATTGTATTATATAATACCAATTTTTTATGTAAATCAACAAATAACACTTTTTTATCTTTGTTATACATTTTTTTTTTTATATTTGCGTTACGCAGGAAACTGATTTATTTTATATTTTATAATTATAACTTTAAAACTTAGTAAACTACATTAATTAGTAATGAGTATAGTTTACTGAGTTATAAATAGTAATGAATTATTACTTACTTAATGTAATGCAAATAATTTATTCATATTGTTTTTATTTAATTTTTAACTACATTTTTATAAAATATAGAGTTTGAAATTAAAAATTTAGTTTCTTCTAACACACTAAAAATTGATCAGTGAATTGTAGTTTCGAATTCAAATCCCAACTTTCATAATAATGACATCAATACTATATATATTATTCTCCAAATACGATTGTAATAAAATATTAGATTTAATACTACATGTCCAAGTATTATTGTAAAATCAAGTCTCATAACTTAATAGTATAATATAATTTAATATAATTACAAAATAGTTCAATATATTGGAAATATTATAGTTTTACCACATTAATTGCTATAATGTAGGAAAATAATGCTTTTTTTTTCTCTTTTTTTTTTTGTTGGAATTTAATACAGGTCTCAAAGAGTTAATGTAAGTAATAAAAATATGAATTCAACTATAGATGATACATCGTTTTCACTTAATTGAGAATTATAATAAATATTAGCACATAATATTACATGATCATAATTAATTTATGATTACCCATTAGTAAATTTAATTTACCTAATTTAAAATTAACGGTAGAACATTAGACTCTATCAACATTGGTTTCGGCGAGTTATAATATTTAATAATATTTAATTACTGAAACATAAATATACTAAATACAGAAATAGAAAATTAAAACGTATATACTTAAGTGAAATAATTTAAGTAGAATAATCGAAAATAACTATTTACAACTTCACCATACGATGCCATCAGAGCCGAAATGAGTCAGAAATTTCTACCGGGAAAATAAAAAAAAAAACGGCACACTTAAAAGTTATACTAAAGGTTTACAACAACCCTAAGAAAACATATATTTTCATATAAAATTATTGTATATTATTTTGAGAATTTGAACACTTATTATTATTATTAAAAATTAAAAAACCGTTTATTTAATTTTAAAATATACGTTTGTCTATCGACACAATGAGCCTAAACCGATAAACCTAAAAAAAAAAAATTCCTAGCGAGTAAAAGTGGCCTAATTCAAACAAGCGGCCCACTGGTAAACTCTCGGTATCCGGCCTGCCCAGTTCAGCCCTGGATGCCATTATATTACTACTACCGTAAATCGATTTTTAAACAGTTTTGTAAAATCACTTTACAGCACATAAATTGTAATAATACTGTAAACTGTATTTATTTTTTGATAAACTACATTTTTCTTTCGCATTCGTGGCGACATTGTTTTGGCTAAACGAAAATGCGTTCTAACAAACAACAAACCAATGCAGACTCCTTTCAAACACTTCACCCAGATAATTATATTAAATAAGATTATACATAGTAGCGCACTCAAGAACGTATTCAAATCGGACGATAGATGCTTAAACAATTATTAATTGATTTTGAAGTGACAATACGGAAAGGCTATTGTTAAAGTTTGGTCATTAAGTCACAAATAACTGACACACACACATATATATATACTTGGATCCGTGCTACGGCGACAGTAGCGGCAGAGAAGCGGTACCAATAGACACACTAAATTCGGTTTAATCGAAAATTGATACAACGTTAATTTAACTTTAAAGCCCTCGATCAATATTAATGATCGAGAATTATTTACGCATAAAGCGAGTAATAAATTTTAAATATTTATTTAATCTACTATTTTAATCTACTATCGGCGCTAATCTAATACATTTTGTGTAGGTTATATGAAGCCATTTAACCTCTGCATAGGCATTGATTAATGTCGGATCCGCGGTAATGCTGGAGGCGGCAGGAGAGAGAATGCTATTTTCCGAAGTCGACTAAATTTTTTTTTTCGTAGTAAAATTCCCTGTACGTTTTTCCGTCCCAGCATTTTCACGTATACAAATAGGTTGTCGATGTTCTTCCGTACAAAGAAAACCTCTAAAACGAAATGACGCGATGAACCTGTAATTTACGAATGAAAATGTATTCGAGAAAATATTTTAATGCTCAAATGAGATTTCGACATTCTTAGAGTTATTTTAACGTCATTGAAACTTATGTGTAGGACCGTCGTGCAGTGGTTCAAAAATGAAAATGGTTTGCCAAAATTCTAAGTTTCTCAGAATTCTTATAAAATTATTTACTATTTACATAATAATTATTAAAATAATAATTCGTATTCGTATACCGACTTAAAGGGTCTGCACGTGTCCTGTTATTTTATTTAAAAACATGCCTCATAGAAAAACTTCCAAGCTTAATAAAAAGTTTTTTTTTAGAAAGGAAACTTTCATAAATATAAGTCAATGTAAAAAAATGTATATTCTTTTATTAATAATTTATTTTTTAATTTCCATGTATTCAAATACATACACTTCGAAAAATCAATCTTCCTCACTGCTCTCACAACTACTACTATCAGGATCACATTCACTTTCGACTTCAAGTTACAATGTCTTGACAAATGGATGCAAAGTTATATTTTTCTTAGTATCAGTATTATTTTAGCAACTTATAACTGGATCCGATAAAAATAAAAATCTTTAAAAAATATTTGTATTAATACCTATTTTTAAAAATGTTCTACATTGATATTCTCTATATTTTTATTATCTTAAATATCTTATTATCTTATTCCAATGTTGCTTCGGTCATTTGTTAAATAAGTAAAATAAATTATTTTGCTATGGAAGCACCATGCAATAAAATTATATGCACATTTGGTAGCATATAATACTAATAATATACATTTTTATATATTTGGGCAGTTTCAGATTTATAATTTCCAAATTTTTCAAAATTTAAATATTACCACATGATAATGTTTGTAAAATTACTCTAAATTGTTCAACTAATCTTTCATTTATTCCCGTTTTATCAGCTGATATTTTGAAATGTTTAAAAAAATGTATAGCTATATTCTCACATTTGCTTCCAAAACCTGGTTTCTAAGTATCAAATTCAATCCTAATTTTTAATTCTTAAGAATTTTGTACTTGAATTTGTATATCTTTTAATTATAAATTATATCCATTAACTTCACTTACCTAAATCATAAAAAATCTAAAACAATATTTATTAAAAATATATTATAATTCATTATTATAAAACCAGAAGACCACAAGATTTATTATATTAATCTTGGTATAATTTTAATTATTTTTTTATAATTTCTGTTGAAAGTATTATCATATATTACATCAATAAAGATTAAAACAGTTTGAAGCCATTCTATAATTTCTTTGATAAATCTATCAATTTGTCTTCAGCAATAATTATATTTTATAACATAATATATGATTATTTAAAACTATGGTAACAATTATAAATCTGTATATTTATATTAGTATATTGTAAATATTTAAGTATTATTACTAATTAAATAATTAAACTATTAAAGAATAACGAATACAAACATTTAGTAATAATCTCTATTTTAATTCGCAGTTTATCTAATTTCGGATCAATTTTTAAAAATTTTTAAAACATAATTTAATGCATTTTTTTTCCGTTTATACAATGAGTTTGACTGTTATAAAAAATATATTTGTGGATTTCTTTAAGTATAAAATATTGAATGAAAATAAAAAAATATTAATTAAATATGGTTAGGTAATTGGTAATGCATTGTTGAGAAGTTATTAAAAATTTAATTTATTGTATCAATATATTTAAATGATGTTGATTAGTTGAGGCTTAGAAAACTATATTTACCAACATTTTATAAACGTATGTATTTTTTTTATTATACTCGTATATTATTGTGATGATTTAGGGGTCCTCAAATTAATTTGCTCCGGGCCCTAAAAACCCTTAGGACGGCTCTGCTTATGTAACTAAATATATGATGTGTGGTCATATAATATTGCTGACGATATAATACATAATATATAATATATCGTCTATATCGTCAGCAATACCCAATTAGTATTTGTCTACTGTGGTAGAAAATTGATTTTAGAACTAATGAAATACATTCACTTCCTCTAATAAGTAACTTCACGTCCAAGGGTTTTCCGTACCAATACTTAAACAAATGTTACATTTTTTATTAAATTAACATTCGAATTTTCAAAATTAAAATCATATTAACAAATTGAAAATCTACTCGGTAGATAAAAATGATCATTTTCTTTTAAACTGAATATTTTCGAACTAACTATATTCCTTTGTCCCAGCCCATGATTGTTTAGACGGACGAATTTCAACTACACGCTTTGTGTACAGTGTACAGCTGCAAAACATACAGATTATAATGTGTAGTTACTGTTGAGTAGTTGGGAATAGTAAGAAGTGGGGTATGCAATGAATTTCAATTGTCTAGAGCAGTGGTGGCCAAACTACGGCCCGCGGGCCAACTCCAGCCCGCCATCATTTAATATCTGGCCCGCGAAAGTCTTCTATATTACAGCACTTATTTGTATAACTGTAATATTTTGCATTTACGTAAAAAAAAATTTAGAATGCATTTTTTTATGGTCCGCAATAAAAAAAAGTTGTTTTTTATGGCCCGAGGAAAAAAAAGTTTGGCCACCACTGGTCTAGAGCCTAGCATTTGTTTGGTTGCATCCGAATCGCGTGCCAAAAAAAAAAAAGCGATGTTGGTTGACAACCGAATTGCGTGCGTGTATTTTTCGTGACAGATTCAGATTACACGCGTACAAGTTTGAATAGACGACCGGTTTTCGCCGATTATTTGAGTTTATACTGTAATAAATTTAATATAGTAATATTTAGTTAAGTATAGTAAATTCGATAGTAATATGGGTTTTCTCCGAGGAATGAGATTAGATTAGTGAATAGCGATTATAAATTATTATAATTTGATAAGTACATAACAATATATATATATATATATATATACACAATAAGTCATTTTCGACTATCAGTTAATAGTTAGCAATCAGACCGATCTAACGACAAAAAAAATGAAAATTAGTGTTATCATTGATTATAAATACTAATAATTATAATCAATGGTGTTATGCTTAGCGAAAAAAATAAAAAACTATATTTAATTGATGGCCATATATTTCATTTTAACAAATATTTAAATAATAATATTCAAAGATGGGCATGCACAAAACGTATGTGTAAACATTTTTTAAATTAAATGAAAATAGTGAAATTATTTTTAGCGTATTAAATCACGACCACGAAAAAGACGGTGTCAATATTTTAACTCGACAAGAAGTAAGTAACGTAAAGCTTTGGAGGATCCGTTTGAAAAGTCAAATAAGATTTTGCACCGAGAATTACGCGAAGGAGATATAAGTAGTCTAACTACTACAGACACGTTGCGTATAAGAACTATTCACTATGCACGTTCAAGTATAATTCCGAAAATTCCTACAAATTTAGATGAACTACATTTGGCTCTAACAAATTTAGGTAAAATCAAAACAAATCGAGATAAATTATTTTTGTTAATTAATAATTCAGAAAAAAATATAATAGTTTTTTCAGCACAAACTAATTTGAAATATTTAACTGAATGTGCCATTTTATATATTGATGGCACATTTAAAAGTTTTCTTATACCATTTTATCAATTATTTATTATCCATGGAGCTAAAAATTCAAATCATATCCCCCTAGTATTTTTTTTTATTAATAGGCAAAACTACAAATATATATAAAGGTGCATTTTCAGATTTGTTAAATAAAATTGGTGAATTAAATTTGACTTTTACACCACGTATAATTTACGATGATTTTGAACAAGCTATTCACTTGGCAATTTCAGAGATTTTTCCTGAAGTAGTTCGTAAAGGCTGTCGCTTTCACTTGAGCCAAACTATGTGGAGAAAAATCCAATCACTTGGCCTAAGTAAGAACTTAATAAAGAAATCAGAAACTGGAAAATTTTTAGAAGTATGCTTTGGATTATCCTTTTTAGAAGCTAAGTAAGTTCAAAAATGTTTTTTTGAAGATCTAATAAAACCAAATAATCAGCAATTAAATGCCTTTTGTGACTTTTTTTAAAAAAAATTACATTTTACAAAACAATAAATTTCCACCATCAATATGTGCGGAGTTTTCTAACAGTTTAATGCGTACTACTAATGCTTGTGAATCGTTTCATTCGAAACTCAATAGTATGTTCTATTCTTCGTATTCAAATATTTTTCAATTTTTAGAAGTTTTAAAAAATATACAAATTGACGTTTACATCAAAAGGCGTAGCTCAAATCAAACACAAAAACGACAGATAACAGTGGAAAAAGAAAATTATATTCATGAAATTATGCGTTAGTATAAAGATCAAGTTATAATCCGTTTGGAGTTCGTAGAAATTTTAGCATACAAAAATTTGCCAGTTTAATTTTTAATTTTTATAGCATTTTTATACTTATATTTTTAAATCATTTGTATATATTTATTTGTTTACTAATATTTTTTTGACGTTGTTTAATAATTTTTTATATTATTTCAATGTATTGCAACACGCTATTTATATATTTATAATTTTTTTAATCTATTATACTCTGAAAAGTTTTGAAACTTATATATTTTGACGTTGTTTAACAATTTTTTATATTATTTCAATATATTGCAACACACTATTTATATATTTATAATATTTTTAATCAATTATACTCTGAAAAGTTTGAAACCCATATATATTGACGTTGTTTAACAATTTTTTATATTATTTTAATGTATTAACACAAAATTTATTATTTGTTCATTTATAATATTTTTAGTCTATTAATGTTGTTTAACAATTTTCTATTTAAATAAGAATGCGTAAAAATATAAACTTATAACAAAAATATGCATTAAAAATTGATAAATTTAAAAAAAACCGTGGCACGTAATTCGGTTGTGTCGCGAGAAAACCGCGCAAGGAACTCGGCTGTCGCGAGAAAATCGCGCATGCAATTCATCCTAAATAATGATATTTGCACGCAATTCGGAAACACCAATTCATTTTTATTTTTTTTTTCCAATTATTTTTACGTTTCCCCAACTTTATTTTGTTTTTATTTTTATTCTTGAGGACAACTAAATCTTATTTAGACGATTTAATTAAAAGAATTATAGTTGAAAATTTGATAATCAATTAGCTGATATTGATCAGTCACAACTAAAATATTTCATATTCAATTTAATGAGGATAAAATGTGACTGAAAACCTATACTACATATACTCGAGTATAAATCTTCCATGAAATCATTTATGTTATAATAATTTATTCTTAATACCATTATGTATTCAATTGTAACTTCATAATATTTAAAAAAAATAATAATAATAATAATAATAATAATATGCATGTCTAGATACTACGTATACGAATTGCATAAAATTAAAACTAACTTCAAACAACTAGATAAGTTATACAACATGTAACAACTCACACGTGTAATCAAAACTTGAATTCTCAGATAAAAAAGAATATCACGTATATGTATACATATGAAAAATGTATAAATACATTATTTAAAAAATAATTTTTGTATAAACTCAAGAAAGTTTTGTTCTAATTATATAATTAGTTAAGGACTCTTGGGAAAATCTGATGAAAATATAGTTTTCCGCGTTAGTTTTTCAAAATGTTAAGTTTTAATTCATGTACACACTTTTTTAAGAAAATTCTTAACATTTAAACTTAGAAAAATATTTAAATATGTAAACAATCCAGACGTAACGCCTACATACATTTTTACTTGTACATTGAAACACACTAATTTTAAAAATTGTATTTTTATTTCGTTTTTAACATAATCAATACGTTATTCGAAATCATTTTTGTTCAAATACTGAAAATTGCAATTCATTTTATAAAAATAGCTACTTCAAAAATCCCTATAGGTGCATTTGATCGAGTTGAAAAAACAGTTAATTACGTGTGTCTTATTCGTGTAAAGCGCTTGTTTCGTTTTATTTTACAAAATTAATCGTATACTCGCACGATTAGTATTTATATTTATTTATTCATACGGAGAAGAACTCCATTTACAAATTATAAATGTACAATAAAATATTGTATTATAATTAGTACATTACTTATATAATATAATAGATTACATATTATATGAAGTTTTTTTTATATCATCTACTTTTGCGATAAAAACGTCTTGACATTATTCATATATATCAATGGCATGTAAAATATTACAACCAATATACTTTATTTTTTTACAGAATTTTCAATATCAATATTTTATATTTTAATATTTTCGAAAACGTTACATATGTTTCATATGAAATATTCACATGTCGTATAAGTTCGACAGAAGAAAAGATAAAGTTCAACACATTCGTCAACATCCGTATTTGAATTATAAATGACTAATACACTTTTCATTCGATGCGTTACAACGTAATAACAATACAATGCTCAGTAATTCTACAGCTTGTACTATAACGATAAAAATCCGTTTACTTAATCGCTTTTACAGGTTATCAGTCCTTTGTAGAGTATTTAATATAATAAAATATATCATTATAATATATATTAATTCATAATTATTATTCAAATGACACGACTCTTACACATGGCATAGTTTTTGTGTGCGTTCTCATAAGATTAAGTGAGTTTCATCTACCACAATATAATCAATTTAATTAACGTACGAGATTAGCTATTATGATGATTTTTCTCTTTTTAAAACAGGTACATTTTTAGCCGGTAGAATATATAAAGTATTTCGAAGCACTTCCGTAGATACAAATTTAATATCGTAAGCCAGTCCCACTTTAAATTGTATTCCAATTTTCATCGTACTCGTAGTTTTAAAGAAAACCCGAGCACAATGTATGTAAATTATCAGTAAGTTCATAACTAGAATTTATTATATTTACCCTTTTTAAGTAGACGAAGTACTCTAGTAGGGATAGATTTTTAATTTTACTTGATTATATAAAATAATGACGCTCTAAATTATTTTGCTTTGAGGGGAACAAATACAGAGGAGTACTAGACGTTAGCGAATCGGTTATTTAACTTTTTAATTCCTATTTCAATAATTATAATAATAATTATTATTAATAATGGTTTATTTTTTATGATTTGATGAGATACCTATATCTACATGATAATTTCGGATATATCCGAAAAATAAATATTATTATATCAATCCCTCGAGTATTCCTGCACACATACATACCATACATTTATTAAATTTTGATTCAAAAATTAAATCGGAATAAGTAATTTAAAATGTGTTCATCTATTAATTATTCAATATTGTATTTAATTTACTTACTTTTAATAATACTTTTATTTAAAATTTTAATATTTGATACTTATATCAGTAAATATTTGATTTCGACAAATAGTTGAATATGATAACAAATTGTTTAGGATTATCTGTACAATATACACAACATTATGCAACATACGATCATAAATGGCAAATGTTATCCAAAAAGAAAACATTATTTGTACATTTGTTGTGGTGAAGAGGATTCAAGGTCCGCACTAATTTATGCAGTAGGCTGTAGTAGCGTTTTCCCAAATATATGTTTCCGATTACATATATTACTGGTAGTAAATAATGCATTCGCGGTATTTGACTACTATTGTTATTCTAGTGATACATACTATTGAGCTGAAGAATCCGTTCTAAGCATTTAGGTATGCCGCAATTAAATTGTTTGTAATACGAGAGTAATGTTTCGCTTATCTTCTGAACGTAACTCATCGTTTAATAAAATTACAGTAAATACTGTCCAAAGATAAAAGGTTAACTGCTAATGAATCATTTATTTACTTGATAACGTTATAAAAATGATTAACAATTTTATTGTAATACATAGAGAGAATAAAGTGCAAATGGCTGCGACGCGATCGTCACAGTCGATATTTAATTTGTTTTAAACGTAGAACCATTTTTATGGGCCGTGGCACGAGTATTGGCAGAAGTTGGTGAGGGATCTTGAATGGCTTTGCCCTCAAAAAGACATACCAATCCTCCCTAAAAATTATTGCAAATGTATACGAAATTTGGAGCTTCGTACATATTCTTAAAAAAATATATATATCGTAGACCCCTCCAACTTCTTCAATGCATTTTCACTTTTGGGAACGAGAAATCCTCAGTAAGGATTTATTTTATCCATTCCGATGCTACAGTGGAGGAATAATATTTGTATTTCCGTTTTTTTTTATATATATGTAGTCGTCTATGACTAGACATTTAATAAAAATATTATATTCATTTTAATTATTTATAAGAAAAAAGATCGTTAAAGTTTTATTTTTGTGTACATACACAAAAAGTAGTACCTATATCAGGAATACAATTTTAAAAACTGAAAATTGTGATTATTTTCATTAATATTTACTTCTTAGATTTTGGAAACAGCAGTTATACAACTAATAATTTGGTTTTCATTATAATTTTTATGGAAAAATTTTATAAAAAGAATCTTAGCTTAGAATATAGGAATATCAAATAAATAAGTCATAATTAAAACATTCCTCATAAGATGTTTTTTTTATATTTTATTTTTTTTATTTTTTATTTTATTTAAAAATACGAGACGAACCCTATAATACAATAATAAACAATATACAATGATAAAAAATAATAGTATAGTTAGATATATAAAAACAAAAAACTTTTAAATTATTTACACATTTATTTTCAAATTAGTGAAAATCGTAATTTGGTGGAAGTACAATGATTGTATAGTAAGAACAATTAAAAATAATAATACATTTATATCTTGGACCTAGTATATGGTAAACAAGTATATCATAACGAATGCCTAATATAGATATACTCATTATTGTTTAATAATTTTTCAGAACGAACACAAAGTTATAATTTATAGGTATAAGTGAATTATCAATAATTTATAATATAAAGATATTTGTTTTGTTTTGTGTGTAAATATTTATTATAAATAATTTAACTTTATTTTTGTCAGTATGATTCTATATAGTTTTGAAAGAAATTTAAGATTATTTTTCTACGAATGAATTAAATTTGCCATAATCACTTGAAATAAATTATATTTTAGAAATTAAGAAAATATTTCAAATAGTGTAGGTTTATATTATACATTGAGTTTGAAATAATTGAAAACAATGAAATTTCTATGTAGTTATCTAAAACAAATGATGAGCTGTCTTTTCGGTACGTACCATTAGGTTATATGTATGTGTGCATGGGCGTCGTTCATAACCGCACACTTTCAAAAACGGATTGTCGTTCAAATTCACACACTTTTATATCTTAATCCCTCATATGTCCGCCAAATTAAACCGTTCAATACCGCACACATTGATATATATCAATAACGTATATATTTATCTAAAATAACACGAGTGCACCCCAAATTGCTATGCAACACCACCCCAAATAGATCACAGGATAAAAAAAACAATTATAAGTGGGAATCGTACGAAACAGCAACGTGAACCGTACATGCAAAGTATGCAGGGAGAAAGGACTGTTAATCAAATGTGTGCGGTTTTGAACTACCGACCTTTCAAATTTCCCTTTTTAACAATAAAATAAATGTGTGCAGTATTGAACAATATAAAATGGACGGTTATATAACGTTATGGACGGTATGTGTGCGGTTTTGATGACCGCCGGTGTGTATGTGATAATAATAATTAAATTCCATAGTTATAGTTCTCGTTTTGTCAAAAACCTTTCATAGTTTTCATGGTAATTTAAATTTAATTATCACAAAAATAATTTTCATTCAATAAAAACCATTATTAGTAAAAATATTTTTTTTTTTTTAAAGGCGGTTTTTTGAGTTTTAGAACTAATTGCTAGTATAATCATCACAATGTTAATCTACAACGCTCTATACGGTGCGGGACAAACAACTAACCGCTGAACACGTTGCCGTAAATAAAACGGTTTATAACACTGTCGTAATCAATTGTCATAAACCTAAATGCAACATACTATTATCATGAATCAATGTACAACAAAACAATACACAAATCATGACTAATAACATTGGTTATAAATACATTTATCGTTCGAGTATAATTTTTGCGCACAATTATAATATCGCACGTGTGAAATGTTATTGCGGAGCCCCAAGAGAAGCTTTGAAATTGACAGGCGATATTAATAATAAATATTATTGGTAATAAATCATTGCTAATAACAAAAGGAGAATGTTGAATTAACTTTCGTGGACAGAGTTGTGTTCCACGCACTGTAATATAGAGATACACGACTCGATTTAATAATAATTATATTCTTAAAATAATTTTGTGGTTTAAAGTTTATGACTATATTTCATACCTAATATACTTTTAAATAGAGTGTAAAAACCTTTTTGAAACAATGTGATAAAATCATTCAACAAAGAAAATTATTTCTGACTCGAACCCCGTTACGCGAACAATAAATATGTCGTTTTTTATGGAAATAAAATAAATATTTAAAATTCATTGAGAGGTTTTCATATTATACAACAGTAGATATAATTATACTGTGTTATAATTTTTTTTCAATTAATTTTAGTATTAAATTATTTTTTATTGTTAGACATTTTTAAACAAATAACAATTTACAACAATTACTCATACAACATTACGGAAAAATGATTTATTTACGACAGTATATGTGAATTTAGCATAATACATTATACACCAAATAAATATTCAAGCAGGTTCCACAGTGAGAGGGATCAACATTTGTTAGACTTACCTGTATTTACAAATAAATCAACTCATGCAATCATAACAGTCATATATCAACATCTATACCTAAATGTAAACATTATTTTCGATTTTGTCTATTGAGTAATGTATCCAATTTAAACGGAATATGTTAGCTTATAAACGAATGAAATTCAACCTTATCTACAACAAATTAATATTTAATACATTACACATAAAGAATAATATTAATCCATAATAAGGGACGTAATTTAGGAAGGCATAGGAGCTTTCCCCAAAGACCGTATTTTAGTAACCACGAATTAAGATATATAGTATAGACGAGTAACACTATATTATATATTATTTAAGCCTTAATTATTTTGAAGAAGGTTAATCGCCCCCACCCCCAAAATAAGCTCCTATTTACACATCTACCTAAAGCATATATGCTATGTTAAATATAATATTTTTTGTTAATCTAAACCACGAAACCAGAAAAGAAAAGAACTTTTAAAAAACGAAACCTTTAACTTCACAAATCTTAACATATTTTGAATCCCCAATTAAAAATAACGTTTCCCTATTAACAATGTTCAGTTAATAATAGTTTTATTTCAATTGAATATAATTTATATTTATTTATTATAATATGATAATACGATAACATTCATGCATTATACATTTTTATGTAATTTAAACAAATCGATATATATATTTGGCTTTACATCTACTGGAATTTTCTAAGAATATTTCATTGCTATTGGTATATGTGTAGTATCAACAACTCTAATTTGAAATTTGATATTTAAAATTTATATGTGATCTCTTCAGTTCCTATATAATAAAAGAAACATTTGAATGGCATCGTTTCTAAAATTTAAAAACCTAATTTTATGTATTTTGTTTGAACAATATAATAGTAATTATAACACTCGTAATTTAATTTAAATATAATTTATCTAGTGAAATTACTATAGTTAGAACAATTTTCTTATCATTCTAAAAATGGATGGTTCGCTTATAAAATAATGGCGACTGAATTTCCATTGATCAATAATGGTTTTTATACATATTTTACACGTCCCCTGTGCTCAGAAAAAAGATTTTCAACTAGGTACTTAAATTCTGTTACCCTAAATTAAAATTCGTATATATTTTGTCTACCCATGTACTTTTTCCTTTTTTGTTTTTTTTTTTTTTTTTTTTTTGTTTTAAATCGACGGTGCCATGGAAATTATTGACTTTTTACCTAACACAACATAAATAATTTTGAACCCCTCCTTTGGATAATTCCTGCACACGGGACTGCTTAAAATAATATTAAATTAATTTTAGACTAAAAAATTATCAAACTTAGTTATAATAATGTAGTTATCAATCAGTTTATTGAATGGGTATATAATAAATCTATAATTTTACAGAAAATCCTAAGGACAAAAAATTTCGAATATAACACCTATGAATCTGATTTTGATTCTTAAAAAAGTATAGAAATGTATCATAGAGATAATGTATTGATTATATAAATATATATGCTCTAGTAATTATTTTTAAAAACACATTACAAAATCTAAAATATGCAATGTGAAATTTAAGAGTGAGATCATTTCTAATCTTTCACTATAAAGAAACTTAAGAATATAACTTAAGAATTTTAAACCCATATTATAAGGCTACAAATAATTGATGACATCTAATGCATGATAATAAGAATGTTGAAATTTATAGAAATGTTTGAGAAAATAATTGTATATTGGAAATAATGACTTTATTATTATTAAGAAGTTCATAAAATGGAAAAGTCAATCATTTTTTGTAGTATTTTTCTTTTCGGACTATTCAAATTGTAATAATAAATATTAATAATTAATATTTAATAATAAATTTCTATAAACAATTTTAATTTGAACCATCGAGTTCACATTTAAAACTTTTTTCTCCCATTCACTACCAGAAAAAATATGATGTAGGTACATAAAATACGAATGTCATAAAAAGTGTTATAAGATTAAAGTTTGAAGCGTTTCAAATGGAGTAATCTCTGTCTTTCTACGGTAAGGTAAAAAAAAATACCGTTAAAATAATCTCGAATCATTATGCAACCGTTTATCAAAATTATTACCATCGACTATGTCCGCGTTGTAGTAGTGACGGTTTTAAGTGTGAACTTTTTCGTTAATTTTTCTACTGCGTCAACATAATTGGTGATAAGCAGTGGTAATATGTAGTGGTAATGTTCAATTCTTTTAATACGTAATATAATCGATATTTTTCTTTTATACAGTTCACTATAATTGTTAATCTACTGTAAAAGTACCCGATAGAACTGTGGGTCCCTACTCGATTTTATTTTATAACTTCTGATAGATTAGATTTTTAAAACAAAACAAAACAAAATAACATCATACATAATAAAAGTTCTGGAGGTGATAATCGTTTTCATACGACACACTGTAAATTTACAATTAGCGTAAAGATAATTGAAAACATAATTTCTTTTTATTTGAATTATTTTTCATATTATATTTAAATATATTCAATATAGTGCCAAAGATTAATACTACATACTATTTTACTCGTAGAAACCAAATATTATTAATAACGAACTATGTAGAATGAACTTCCGGTAGAACCTATTACTTATAAGACTATAGGATAATACCGCACTTTGGCTAGGTCCGATAAACTTTGGTGCCTAAGGTCGAAACTAGTTTAAATCAACGTAATTATATTGACGTAGGTATAGTACATGCGACGGAAGCCCGATACAAGCGACATTTACATTACGATAAGAATAATTTGCAGATAATTACAGGTAAGTAGAAAGTGGCCGGAAACATTTTATCACTGATCGTTTTATAAAAAAAACAATTTATAGCATCGTTAAAATAAAAAGTACAGTTATAATAATATAATAATATAATAAATAATAAAGTTAGTACGAGACGTATCGGTTGACCGTACTCCGCCGTCTATATCTGTAAAATATTTTAAAACTCTGATAAATCTCATAATAATAATGTATTAATATTTTTTAATACTTTCATCGCATTCGAATATCATAAGTTTATAATTAATAAATACTCATTTACAGAAATACTATTTTAAAATTATTTGATTTAATTATTATTATTATTTGATAGGTAATAATTTAGTTCATCTATAATATGCACTGTGAATATAATTGATTTAATTGTTTTGAAAATGAAAAACTACACAAAAATCATTAATATAAGTATTTCACACAGACTTTATCAGAACAGCGGTATGTGCATTGTATTTTGACTCGCTGATTATCCGATCATCGTGTATACTTTATTTATCATCGCCAATGAACTCTACACAACTGGAATGCTTAAAATGGCAAAAATATACGAAATATACGACGTCCATAAGAGCCCATGTGACAGTTCAAAATGGCAAGCAAGAACAAATCGTGTGAGATACTCAACGATTACTGAATAAATAAACGCGATTATTTTTCATTTTTTTCGACTCGAGTAAAATTACTGACAACGAAGAGTGACTTGGCGAATAAAAATAATCGCCTTAGTATGCCTTATTAAACACCTACTACACGACTTGTTAAGCAAACAAATTTACGATTATTCGCCGATTATACGAGTCGTATGAGATCGGCTTAATAATATTGATAACTAATGATAAAATAAATATTTATTGGTATTTTTCGGCTATCGGCGGCGGCGACCGGAAAATACCGATTAAATTATCGTACTCAATGCTATATGATAATATTATAACTATTATATATTACTAATTATAATATTATATAAACTGTAAGATATATCACCAAAAATATAATTTATTTGAATAAAATATGAATACAAAAAAATGATAAAACATAATATGTTTATGAATACAAAATAAAAATATTTTTATGAAAGAGGTATGCATTTAACGAAGTCACTTATAATTTAAGTAAATAAACAGATATTTTTTTATGTTTTTGTTTTGGCAAAGAAATTCACTTATATATGAATCTGACATTGACTGATTGGTTCCAGAACGTCTTTTATTTGGTTCTTTAACCGATTGTCATAAACGCTCAATATTTTGAGTATGTGCCCCCATCTAGGTCAATAAAATTATATTTGTGATTGACCTACATATGCTGAAATGCATTATTACGCTTTAAATAGAGTACAACACCGGAATCGGTATTTCCCGGCCGCCGCCGCCGCCACCGCCAGTCGTTGGAATACGATTACCGAAAAGTACTTATTTATTTATATTGAGTTGGTAATCAAATTAAATAGCTACAATATTTAATATCAATGTAAAATTATTGTATTCATAAAATTATGGTGTAAACGCGGCGTTTATCGGCACTAGTATACCTTATTTTAATTTAAAATAATGTAAAATTAAAAATGTCGCGTATTTATTAATTCGGCGTTAGTCCGCAAAAAAACGCGACGTATTACAACGGTCATATATATTCTTTGTAATCGAAATAAATGTATTTTGACGATCGTAGAAAAGGAAACGGAAAATGCCGTGTATAGCCCCAGCCTAAGATCTAAGACTTAATGCCGCAACTACACTAACTTGAACCCATGTGTAAATAAAATAAATGTCACCCTGTGTCCGGACTCTGCAGGGAAACCGTACCTGTAATAAATTGTAACCAAAGTATTTTGAATTTCGATTATACAGACAGCTAAAAGAAACGTTGATGTACGATAATGTGTAAAAATCAAAATCAATCAATTATTATTCGATCTCCATTAATAATTATAATCACAAAACGGTTTTATTTTCATGCTCTCTACATATTTTTCAAATATTATCATTGGACCCACTGCTAAGACCGTAACACCTAAGACAAAGGATTCTACAGCTGCCAAGCCGGCTACAAATTATTCGCTCACGATCGTTAATTTTTAATCCAAGACACCACAACCAGTTTGAGCTCATGATAAAATTGAAAATACCATTCTTGCGCACTATTAAAAACAAATTACGAAAAATCCTGATTATTATATTATTATTTCGTAATAACCAATAATTATCACACGAGTAACATTTTTAGGTCACCATTTTGAGTGGAGATAAAATTAATATAATATAATATAAATCGCTAAAAAAAATGTTTAAATTATTTAAAATTAAAATGTATTAAATATATATATATTAATATATAGTAAACCTGTATAGTTATAGTTTTTATTAATAAAATAATACCTCATATTATACTGTACTAAGGGCCGTATTTAAGGGGTGTTTCGAGGAGGCAATAACCCCCTGAAATATATAAGGGGATGGCAAAACGTTTACAATGATTCTAAATAAAAAAAAATTGATTATTTTACATTCTTATTTATAAATTATCAATAAATAATATTATATGAAACATAAATGTAATTATTGTAAAACGATTTATATTATTTGGTAACGTATACAATTTATATCTATTTAAGAGTATTTTACAATACATTGGTTTAAACTTGATTTGTATGAGGATGGAACATTCTGACCGAAAGGTAGCACCAATCAGTCTTATAAAAGACAATTTTCTATAACTAATTTGGCGATTAAAATTCGGTTATTATTTTGGATTATAAATATCCAAATGAAACGGGGAAAACGAACTGCGAGCGTAACGAGCGTGTTTCCAATGAATGATGGTGTCGCGAACACTTGTTTTGGGTTTCGCGCTTCAGGGAAGAGGGGCGGTAAAATTTTGTTGCACCCGGGCGGCAAAATCTTAAATACGGCAGGTACGCTTAGAACGGATCATGTTGGTAATACCCAATTTGATATATTTTTTTATTCTTTCGGCAACGTTAAAGCTATGAGTGTGGCGGGGTTGGGACGGGGTACTACGAAAATGGTTTACGATTGAAACTATTAAACGCGTTACGTTCGCCTGACCTATGCCGTAGTAGATGTCCAAGTGTTTGACGGTCTCCTCGTAATTGGATATCTTCAGGTGCAAGTCGACGTCCGCGTCGACGAAACTCGTATTTTTAGCACTGTTCATGGTCGCGGCGACGGTGGCGAGGCCGTGCGGCCGATGCGAACGGAAAGACGCCCGGCCAAGCGTGCAGAAAACCGACGACGAAGAAAATGGAAAACGAGCGCGCGCCGCCGACACGATAAAACGCGAACGATCGTTGCAAAACTGTCGTCGCAACAGTTTTCGCTATGAGCACCGACAAAATTTCGCCGGACACGCGCGACACGGCCGACGGATCGGCTGTTACTAACCGATCGACGCAACATCATGAACGTCCGTTCGTGTGCGTTTTACGCGCGTCGTTATTTTTGTACGCACATGCATATGTGTGTTCGCGCCCCGTGTGTGTACGTGCGTGCGCGCGCCCGTGTGTGTGTGCGTGTGTTCGTGTGTGCGTGTGTGCGTGTGTGTGTGCGTGTGTGCGTGTGTGTGCGTGTGTGTGTGTGTGTGTGTGTGTGTGTGTGTGTGTGTGTGTGTGTGTGTGGGTGTGGGTGTGGGTGTGCATACAGCGCGTGCAAGGAACACGCGCGATGACGATCGTCACGTTTCGCAATGTCGTCGTCTACGTACGAATCGAACCGGTGACGGGTTAAGAAGAGCGGGGGGTAGCTAGGGGGCAGCTCCCCCAGACGGCAATTTTTTTTTACGGCGCAAACAAAAGTTTTTCCAATGCGTGTGCACTAGTTTTTAGGAAAAATTATCGATTTATCGTCGAAAGATATCAACAACAACTTTATCAACTCTATAATTAATTAATATTATTTTATGTTGAACCGTCGAGTTATTTCGTCGGTGGGCGTTCGGCGAGTTATCGGTAAAACCATATTATTATTATTATTATTATTATTTAGCGCTCGGACCTACGCATTTTAATAATAAACAATTGATTAATGGTATACAAACACTCGACACTTGACATCGCACAGCATTTAGAGTTTAGAAGATTAACAGCTGTGTCACCTAGTCTGATTACTGATTACATGTTATCGTATTTAATTACGGCCTACAGGTCTACAGTTGACTATAGTTATTAGTAAAATAAGTTTTGTTCAGGGCCTCGCAAAAAGTAGCGCTGGCCCTGGTTCGCAGTCGTACAATGTTCTTTCCCAAAGAAAAAAATATCCTATAGATGATACCTAGGAATATACCCGCTCTGTACCTGAAACTAAAACCGTTGCAGTCGAAACGTAATTTTTATACCGAACTGATGATAAAAACTGTGTTGGCTACATTATTTGTGTGGAAACATGATAGGTATACATGTGTGTATTGTGTTTATCCTAAACTTAATTTAACAACATAAAATAATCAAAGTTTCGTAAGGATGTTCAAAAACTATCTATAACCGTGTGAAAAGATCATTATATCAATGACAACAAATCAATCGAGTTCATCATCAACATGCTTATGTTTATTTTAATATTCGACTTTTTGCCAGTTCGAACAACCCAAGACACCGGTAAATATTATATTCTGGATGCCTGTGCAGCGGGCAACATTACGATATACGATAAATAAACGTATTCTGCCGCGTAACCGTAAAAATTTGTTTAAAACGTTCAAATATTGTTCATCGACAGCGGTCAATCGCCTCGACACACAAATACGTCTAAAATGTTGATTTTTTAAATAATCAATTTTTTAATAATTTACCCGAGGCAGTTATACGGTGTTTGCAACGCATTAGCTTTTTATTGTTGAATTCGCAGGCGTTTTGACTAAACGTGGTGTGTGCTTCAGACCGATCTTTCAAGGTATCGATCGTCGGACAAGCGGTTATTGCTTTAGAGAAAATTCATCGGCCAAAAATGTAGCTAAAGCTGACGGTAATCGAACGACATATACAAATCGTATTTGATTATCGTATCAATAATTTGTGATTCTTATCGGTCTTAGGTGTTGCAGTACGTGTAAAACGAGATTACAGAAACAACTCGGCCGACGACCAGTCGGAAATTGAAAATCACAATTTTACCCCTTGGGTGGAACACAGTGATACTTGTAAAGAAGAACAAAAAACCAACGGTAACGTAATGCTGTTCAAGAACCCGAGATACATCTTGGGTAATTAGACGAATTGTTCATTGACCCTAAACGGTCTAAACCAATTACGATGTTAGACACTTATGCTTATGCTTATGCTTTTCGAAAAATACCCATAAATATATGATAAAATTGTGTGTATTTCGAATAGATAAAACAAATCTTCCCGTAAGGTTTTGTTTATAATATTGAGTCGTATTAATGAATGATTTCGATAAAGAAAAATAATATAGTTGATCAGTATACCTATTACATGTTTCACAGAACACTTGGTGAAAATTTTAGAAAACTATTAATTTCTATGTCCGTGTTGCACTTCAACATAAAATTATTCAAAAATCTTAAAAATATACCACCCACAATACGAGTACACGGTTACAATAAGAATTTAATTGCGCTAAATTTCGTTTTATTGGATACGCAAATTGCATTGAATTAAATACGCGAGGAACGAAGAACCAATGTTCGGGCCCGAATTTCCAACTAAATTAATTTCTCAACTTATTCGTTAATCCAAAGCTAGTGTATATTGCATTATGTTACGAGTTATACGTCAAGTTGTAATGTTCAGAGCCATATAAGAAAAATAAATATTAAAATATGAAGTACAATTAAATTATTTATCGGACCCTGGATAATTTGACTTCAATACACCAAAAATCTGACTGACGTCGACTGATTTGGACGACTCTCTGAACCCGTTAGCCCCTTACGAATAATATTCGTATGCCAAGTATTAAATACTGTTGCATCACCATAAAAAATTAACAACGATCTTTACTTCATGTCGTATTATTTTATAACTTGTACTAAATGAGTACAATAAAAAATCCCGTTTCCTACACATAAATCAGAAAAGTTCAAATGTAAAATAAATATAGAAGTAATCAACTCTTTCGTAATGTTAAGCTGAATGAAAAAATATTGTTTGAACATTTTATTCCTCCAAATTTTATTGTTCTGAAAAACAAAATTATTTTGAAAGAAGACCATTTTTGAGTTTTAAATTAATTTTTGCTCGAACGCTTTTCGAGCGTTGAAATCCAAATCGAATAATGTCATTCGATTGCGCATCTAACGACTGAGAGTTACGAAAACCGTTTGAAACCGGAAAAATATAGCTACACATAATTAATAACGATAATTAGGTAATCGTGTAATCCAGTGGCGTAGTTACGAGGGGAGAGGAGGTGTTAGGGGTTTCCACCCATCCCAGATTATTTTTTTAATGATATTTAATTATTATCATTAATATTTACATATAGTGAAATGAATATATAATTTTACTATGATAAGGTTTTTATTAAAAATGTAAAAAATTAATTTTCATTAAATACGGGACATAATGATAATACCGTTTTAAATGTAATATATTATTATATAGGACCTTTTATTAAGATATACTAAGGATATTATGAATTGGCTATTAAACACCCTCTCCCCCCCAGAAAAAAATTGTATCTACGCCACTGGTGTAATCTCGTCCACCCGGTCTGATGATGACGAACATACGTCATTAACGATACCGCGTACGGTCGTTATCGTTATCGTTTTTTTTTCCGATTTCTTTCCAAGGGGTTACGGTTAATTTTTCAAATGTGTTGTTCGTCGTCCCTGACCGCAGGCAAAAGCTTCAACCGCAGCATCGCCAGGATCGTGTGCGAGGGCTGCCTGGTGGCGCGCGGCTCCCAAGTCGAACGGATCCAGTTCTCGAAGAGGGGCCTGAGGATGTGCTCGAAGGTGTGCAACAAGCAGAGCGAGCACATACTGCGCGTGTCGCCGACCACGGTCACGTTGAAGGACTACTACTGCACGCGGAAACGGATGACCGCGCCCACGTGCGTGTGCGTGTTCAAGGTCACGTGCCAGGAGTTCAACCACTTCGTGTTCATACACTTCGTGCCCAACCGGATCGGCGACGTGGCCATGTTGTACTTCGAGTCCGGGCACCCGTTGTACAGGGGCTTGCACTGACACGGACTCCGCTGTCCTACCGTCGCGCACCGGTATCCGCACGGATCGAAAAATCGCGCGACACCGCATTAAATCCCGACGCCGATCACACGCACTGGGTAGGCAACGCGACGCTCGTGCCGGCACCGTCCGTGTCGTCTTCCGACGCAAAATCGTTTAATATTTATACATACATATAGATATATACATATATAATATCGTTGGTACGATCGTTGAACGGTTTCCTTTTTTATTTATTTATTTATTTATTTTTTTTTTGTTTTAAGTACGACACCGAGTCCGCTGCCGAACGTAATAAAACCTATCGCTCTCGGTCCTTAACGCCTAATAATCCTTCTCGTCAAATTATACTCTTCGTCGATGTATTTATATGTAATATTGATGTGTTACGATTATTTTCCAAGTGTGTTTTTCGACCAGGGAAATGGAGAACGATTTTCATCCCCTGAATACACCGATAATTATTTACTTTATACTCTACGTATATATGTATATATGTAAATGTATTTATATATATTATAGTACATTGAACGTCGTGAACTACCAAGTTGCTAGTTTTAAATTGTACAGGAGCATAAAACAATATTAAACTGTACTTGCACTTTTACAATATAAACGTAGTCTATTGAGTATAACTTTTTATCAGTGTCGAATGTCGTAAAAATTAAGTATACCATTTTGATAATAATATGTGTTCTTTAGTATTCAAGTCTCACGAGGAATCAATAAGAAGTAGAGAAATAGGTTTTTCTTTATTTTTTTTTTTTTTTATCACTCCATCAATCGCAAATAAATAATCATTTTTATATTACTGAATTGTTGAATCGTGAAAAAGGTCTTAATGGCTTACACAGCGATAAAAAAAAACATTACTAAATTACTAGAAACATAAAAATTTACAGCATTTGAATGGGTGCGTTACGATTGCGTACATTCTACCAACTAATACTTAGTGCAATGTTGCCGTTGTTCAAAATCGTGAAAATTTGTAATATAACTTATTTTAGAAAATTATTGCTTATATTTTATACAATTTTTATAAACAATATAATTTATAAATTTTTTATAATAATTAAATACAACCAAATTGTATATTTCCAAATATTTCCAAAAATATATATTTCCTAATATATGGACTGAAGAACCTTCAATAAATAAAAGGTATCATAGTTTTATAAATTATAAGAAAAATTTGGAAGTATTCTTGTACAATATAACTTAAAAGTTAATGTTCTGATACATAAAAATTAAGTGTCATAAAATATTTAGATTATTATTAATTCCGTAATTTTTACGTATTTTAATGTCAGAACAACATATGGTCCAGAGAGTTTCCACAGAACTTTTAACTCTCAATTATATAATGCACATCTACCAATATACTTTGTGCTTCAGGCATTGAAAGAAATTCAGGCTGAAATCAATATAAAAATATACACTATACAAAAAAATATATCAAAAGCTATTCCATTTAAATATATGTAAAAAATTAACTATGTAATTAATTATGTAAAATTTAATTAAAATTAAATAGAGGGTAATGTATTAAATTTTTTATCAGGGACTGATTATCAATACCAAAGTTTTAATTTATAACTTATAATGTGTATTTTTATTGTACTTTTAATACCTAAATATCTTATATTGTTTTTAATTGACTATAATATTATAATAATGATTTTTTTAAATTAGATTATTATTTTTAATTTAATTTAATAGTACATGTTGGCAACGTTGCACTCATTTTCGTACGCAATCGTAATGTTTTTAAGGCCTAGATAGAAAAATTTTACGCAATCATTTTACTAAAAGGGACAATCGTACGCAATTGTATATTACCGATTTGAGTCACTATTATTAAAATATTTCGCAATTTTAGTAAATCCTCTTGAGCCATTTTACAGTACTAAATCTAAATGGTTTCCAAAAAAATTATATTGAATTCAATATTTGGAACCCTAATAATTAAGCATAAGTTTTGAAAAATTCCCTTGCTTCTAGCATATTCACACTGTTAACTATCTACTGATTATATTATTACGTACATGTTAGTACATTTTATTATCAGTTATTTTAATTAAGGCATAATGTAATGAAATAGTTCTTACATTTTTTTTTTAAAAGGAAACAATTGAAGAAAAATTATAATTCTAAAATACATTTATGTTGATTCATATATTGATTAATATAGGTCTGAAGGTTTAAATTATTAGAAAATAATATTTCAGAATAATGAATTAAAAATTATTAATGCATATTCTATACCATAAATTTACATTTTTAAATTAATAAATTGTAATATTTCCTAAACATTAATTACCATCAACACATTTAAACTTTCTTCATACAATAAGTGGTATAACAATCTTTTTAAATTTTGACTTCAATAAAAAATTTTCAACAAATATATAATACATTAAATATAAGCTAGTTAAAAAGAAAACTACTTAAATAATTATTGAAAAATTCAAAAAAAAATATGTTTCATAATACCATAAAATGCTATAATTAAACAAATAATTCTGAAGATTAATTAAAAATAAAAATAACTTGAATAAATATAAATATATACTTAATATACTAAATAAAAATATACTTAGTAATCTTCAAACTAAAAGGTTTTATAATGTACACATTTTCTTTAAATATTAATCAATATAACAGCTTCGTTGAAAAAATTGTATAGGATAGTTGAATTATGAACTACAGTAATTTTTCATAAACATTATTTAATCACTAAAAACAATTTTCGTTTTTATAAAGTGCAAAAATATAACAAATAATAACCATTTGTATACATAAAAATATAATAATAGAAAAACTAACAATAATATAAATTTTTTGTTTAAAATAATTGAAACACATAATTTATTGCATATAAATTGATACTAATAAAATGTTAATGTAATATAAACTTTGGTCGTAATACAATGTGTAATTCAATGATATGATTTAAAAAAATTCACAAAAACACACTCACACACAAACACACATTCACACACACATTTAAGTGCACTTAAAAATATCCAAGGCACTGATCAATTATGTATATATGTAGTATAAATATGCATGATAAAATAATATTAAAAATAAAACAATTTTCATTTATACTTAGATAACTACCTAAATAGTTATAACAATAAAATAGCACCATAAAATATTCAAATTTTAACATCGGCACATATCTAATAGCTATAATATATATACATGCATAAAATAAAACATTATCTCAGATGTCAATTAATGATAAATATGTAAATATTGAAAGAGATCTTATTTTAATTGTGTTGCTTCGTTAAGAGCGACAA
This sequence comes from Sipha flava, assembly GCF_003268045.1. Taxonomy (NCBI): domain Eukaryota; kingdom Metazoa; phylum Arthropoda; class Insecta; order Hemiptera; family Aphididae; genus Sipha; species Sipha flava. The sequence continues at coordinate 1,113,068 of NW_020271758.1, read as the reverse complement.
TCCATCTGCAAATACAAGATATACCTAGTTAGACATATAAAATTATATATTATCAAATACTAATGTTAAATGATCAATAAATAATATTATCATTGAATTCCATACTTCAGAATCATTAAATTTTAAGTTTAATATTCTACATTATTCCAGCTTCTTTTCACTTCTTGAAGGAAGTAATTATTATCAAAGTTTAAAACTGTTTTAATCAATTTAATTTTAACTTTTATAAATAATGTGTTTTATTAATTATCATAAGCAGAAAGTAAATATGCAATAATATACATATTGACTTACATATTTATAATAGAATATTATTTTTAAATAACTAAAAAAACTAATAATTATATGCATTATCACATTAAATACATAAAAAACTATAGAACTATATATCATATTTTTAGAAAAAAAATGTATTATTTTATTATATTAATGTCAATTATAGTTATAAATATGACTAATGCAACACAACATAGTGAGAAAATTGTGTTTAATAATATTTCATAAAGCATCATTTAAAAATATTTAACCATTATTTATATGACCATCTAATAATTGTACAATAGACTTACTACTTAATAAATGTATAAATTATTAGTTAAATGCAAACCTATTAGCTAACTGTTCGGCATCAGCGCAAAATATCATAGGGTTTTGTCCGGCATGAGCTAGTTGAAAAATACAATTTGAATCAAATTCTTCGTAATTCGTACCCTAAAAAAATTTAATAATCATTATTTTTACACATACCATAGATATGGTTTTATTCATCTTTAATAATATAAATAAAATTAGTAATACATTCGTTAATAATAATTTTTAACTATGTGTTAATTAAATATTGAAAATCTTAGTGTTATTGTGTACTTAACATGAATTAACATGAATGTAGTTAACATGAATTAATTAAGAAAAAAGAAAAAAAATTAAAAAAAGCACTTTTTTATAAACACAAATAAGAACTATAGTAATCATTCATAGGCAACACTTGGGGATAATTCTAGGGAGGGCAAAAAATGAATTTCCATAACCCACAAAAATGGATTTTCATAACCCAATTCTCCCAAAATAAAATTTGAACCTTGATTTAATTTTTTTTTTTTAGTGCATTTTTACCAATTTTGACTTCGGTAAATAAGTCTTTTAGACTTAACTTACTAAAATAAAGTATAATTATTTTAAAATATAACCTAAAATATTAGGAGATATTTCAAACTAATACTAACGTTTACCGCGTTTATTTATGTATGTTTACTATTTAACCGATATCCTATAATCGATGACTGGCGTCGTAGATAGTGCTAGTTAAGAAATTACTAACCATGTTTTCTAGATGAATTAATTTTGATAACAATTATTATCAATTTATCAATATTCGATTATTCAATTAACATGAGTATAATTCTAATATTCTCAGATTCAAATTTAATTTGAAATTCCAAAAACTATTTTCTTGTTTTACATCAGAAATTAAAATTACAGAGGGAATATCATTAATTATTTTAAATTAAATTCAACTTTTCGGCGTTCATCAATAAGATTGAATTCAATTAAATTCAATAAGTTTTTTCGTTAAGTTTTTTCTGGAAGGAGCAAAAGTATACATTTGGCACACCAAAAAATGTTTGGGGGCAACTGCCTTCTTATGACCCCACCCCTCCAAGTGCCGCCTATTGTAATCATTTTTTATTTAGTTTTATGATTCCTATTAGACAATTACAAATAAAAACGATAGTAGAGAAGGGAAATTAAAAATCTATTTAATCATTTAGTTGATAATGAAGACATTGAACCAGACAAAGTATTCCAAACATTTTACTTAATTTTTTAGAGCCAATCAAGACTCATTTGTTTTTTTAGATTTATTAATGAAATCGTTTTTACACTCTAGTTATTTATTTTTTATCTGAAGAAATTGAATTATTTCGCAAAAACTTATTTATATGAGTACTTATTGTTATGTATACATTAGAGTTTTAGTTTTTGAAGTAATTTATTAATAAACAAAGCATTTTATATTGAAGATAAGATACTTACATCCTATATAATACATTCTCCATTAACGTTTAAGTAAATCATCTAATAATACATTTTTTTCAAAATTATGTATCAGAATAAATTTAATTTATCTACTAATATGCTACTACTACTACAATGCTATTATTTCTAATATAATTGTTGTAATTTATTACATAACTATTTAAAGGTTATGCATTAAATTTAACTATGACCAAAATATTTTTTAATTGATAATGATTTATAATATAAATTTACTAATCTTAATATTTATTTTTTTAACACATATTTATAAAACTCTAATACTTAGCTACAAATTATAATAGAAAAATAATTATGAAAACTACGTAAACAGATTTAAATAATACAAATACAATAAAGAAATATAGATAAGTGATGGATTAATAATGTGACTAAATGACCTCATTATATAGTTTCGGTTTATTTACTCTAATAGATAAAATAAGCTGTTAACATAAGACAACTAGGATGTCATTATAAAATAATAATTATGAAATATAACGACTTTGTTTTCGCACCTTATCTTTTCTATACCATATTTAATACATTTTCAATGACCTATTAAATTATGTTATAAAGCACCAATATCTCTCTTTTCATTGAAAATTGAATAGTTTTATTCTGAATGAAGAAAATAATGTACAGTAGAACCCTTCTAATCCGTCAGCTTCGGAACTGGGAGTGTGGTCGGAAAGTGAAAAAGATCGGATTATCAGAATATAAAGAAACATTTGAAGATAAAATGTTACCAATTTATTTATTTAATTAATTTAAATATTATTTTTAATTTCATAGATATATTAAATTAAATAAACAATTAAATAATAAAATAAATAAGAAATAGATAAATAGTAAACGAACAATTAATTTTATAAATATATCTAGCCACATATTATAAATTGAAAAATTCATATTTACATCGATATTACTATGATCGGATCAACTGGAGTGGTGGACTAGCCGAGGGCGAATGAGAGAGATTTTACTGTATTTGTTAGTAATTTTTTTTTTAACAATCAGACTTAATGGTAGTAAATCTGTGCAAATATTTACTTATTCATCCAACAATGTTTTATTTATATTTATATAGAATAAGAAAATTACAATTATTATGATTTAAAACTTTTTTAGAATATTTGAATTATCAAATTTTTTATTGAGATTAAAATTAGATCACTTAATAAAATACTTACTTCTGGAAATGTTTGAATACTATAACCAAGAACTGGTATAGTGTTTAATGCTACAACATCTTCAGAAGCTTTGTATGCATATAATACTTGTTCTTTTAAAACAAACCAAAATCTTTTCCATGATTTACGTTTTTCGCGTCGAAATAACCAACCACTCATTTGTGAACCAGAATCGTTGGCCATCACCTATTGATTTTGTTTTTATAAATTAATTATTTAAATTTTAACAATTAAATTGACTAACAATTGTACAATTCAGTAATAAAACAGGCAGATAACATAAATTATTACCTCTTTTAACCGCTGTGGAACATATTTCACGAGTTTTTTTGAACTCCATACTCCAGACTTTTTAAAAGAATTTTTTATTGTATCTACCATTTTAATAATTTCAAAGTCTGTTATACTGGATTCTTGTCGCATTTCTATCATTTTATCTTCAAATTCTTTAAACATGAAATACAAAATTAATTAATTATAGTTCATTGAACATTAGTAATCAATAACCAGCATATTGACACACCTTTTAGTAAATAATCATAACAATCGTCACACACACGAGCAGCCTGAAACTTCATATAACGAAGGGGTGCTTTATTTTCAGAACAATTGCCACACACTACCTACTCGATAAAATTATTAACATGAGTTATGTTTTCAAATCATTTTAATAAATAACATTATACTTTTCCACATGCTCTACAGTGATGTCTTCGAAACGTGACAGTAAATTCTGCTGCACACGTTTGGCACATAGTCACACGACAGTCTTGAATCCATATTGGAGCCTTAAAAAAATTAATATTTGTTAATATAATGTATATTAGAACCTATCTAAGATTAACTGTCAATATTACAAAAATCTTCAAGTGTCCATGAAAGATATTGTATAATATATTCTAACATAAAAATTAAATTATATTTAAAAACTGATTTTGGTTCACAAAATTATTTTTTAAATAAATGTAATTAGTCTAACCTCGTATCCCAACTGAAGTGGTTCACAACCAACATTTTTTGGAATAAATTTCATGTTCAAAAATGATAGCTGTCTATTGTTATGCTCACTAATTGCTTTTTCTAGAGTTGTAACCCATTCCTCACGTTCAACAGATGATCTGCAACACATTACCAAACACATTTTAATTTAATAGAAAATTGTTCAGCAATATTAAATATTAAAAAAACTTACTTAGCCTTAAGAGTGAAACTTCTGGTAATTGAAATTATACTAAATTCACAACCACAATCATCAGCCATAGGTAGAAATACTTTCATACCACTAAGTGGAAGTTCATAATTTATTTTTAATCCAGCAACTGTACCAGAATATGAAGTATATAATAAACAATCATTGAGCTAAAATATAATTAATTAGAATATAAATATTATAATTGGTACAAATTTTTTTATTTATAAGTTTACCAAAATAAAATATCGAAGTTGCATGTCTTTTCTGGATAGCTTATAAAGTTCACCATCTTTAATAAGTTCTCTACCGGGTTTTAGTACCACGTAATTTCCTAATTGAGATTGTATCTGCAAAAGTTTACTCACACAATCCTGAAATTCAAAAAATACATAGTATTATAATATTTATATGAAACTCAAATATACTTTACTTACTCCTTGTTTGATACTTTTATTAGCATGGTTAGCAACATCACAAACAATTTTCAAAGCTACCGTTGTATCATTGTAATCAATTGAGTCTTCATCTTGATTTTTTAAATAGCTTTCTAACAAGAGTCTATACTGAGGTATTCGTTGGATAGGTTTTAACATATAATGTTTAATTGTAAGTTTTTTGCAAACATCAGAGGCTTCAAAGTCTTTGACACATTTCTGAAATCGTGGATATTTTTGACAACATTCATCCAACAAATTACATTGCCCCTCAAAATTTTGTATATAGGTAGAGTAAAGTTTAAGAAAAGGTCCTTTTTTCACTATAACATCAGCAATTTTAGGATGTTCATTCCAATTCTCCATTCGTTTCTCCATATCTTGCAATAGGTCTTCATTAAGACTTAATAACTGAGGAAGAGGACTGATTATTTTTAATAAATCAGTTGATGGTATTACTTTAACATCACCACCAGTTTGTTCAACAAAAGCAACAAATGTGTTACATAGTAATCTTAAAACATCAATGAATACTTTTTCAGTCGATATAAGTTCCTCAACAATTCTCAAGGACTTGGCTTTGGTTGGTATTTCTTCAGTTTCAAATGTTTCAATATTATCAATAGACAATGTTTCATCAAGTTCAACCTTTTCATTTGGTTTGTCATCTAGTGATGAATGAGAATCGGCATCATTATCCTCTTTATCCGTAGTTCCATCATCATTCTGATTATCATACAAAGAACTACGTTTTTTCAGTTTTAAGTGTTTTCCTTTGCCAAATGAACCGAACCAGGTAACAATTTTTTTTCGAACAGAAAATGATTGATCTGTTGAATCACTAGTAATGGATAATTTTTCATCTTCGAGTGTTGAGTTCATATCATTTAACTGACCAATTGACAAATCTAAATCACCATCAAAGACTACATATTCACTTAATAAATTTTCATCCTGATACTCAAAATTTAAAGCATTGTCAGAACATTTATTGTTAATACTGTTATTGTTGTTCTCACTATAAATTATATTTCTTTCTATAATACTATTTACATTAACAGGAACTTCTATTTGGGAAATATTTGAATTGACATCACTATCATTTTTTAATTCTTCATATGTTTTATTATAGTCAATTTCATTAAGCTCAACATTTGAAGTTTGATTTATGGCAGAATTAACAGTCTTTTCAACTTTTATATTAGATGAAGATTCTACACTCGGAAATTGATGTTTGACTTTGTATGGACTGGTTTTCAACGCAGTGATATTTGGTTTTGGAAGTAATGGAGGTTTAACTCTGTACCTTGTAGCTGTTGAATCCAAATGACATTTATAAACAGAAACCTTATCTTTATCGTTTTTGGTGACCATTATATTTTTTGTCCTTAAAAAACAATACATTAAACATTAAATTAATTTTGTTATTTGTTTAAATATTTTTGACTTGACACATTAAAAGGCAAATTGTTTTTAACTACCAATATTTTAGTTGGTTAATTTGAAGTAAAAATTTAATGACATTTTAAATAAATATTTTTTTGTTAGTCATAGTACTAAAAGTACTCTCTAAATAATTATATACATATATTAAATCATAATGTGAAGAAGAACATTTATATAAAAACATAGACTTTCAAAATTTAATGGCATAACATTAGTTAATTTTTAATTATAAATTAATATTAAAATTTCTAATAATTTATTATTTATACATATATATATATATATATATATAATGAAAAATATAATTTTATTATTACAATGTAATAACTTTAAATTAAAAGAAATATTTAAGAGAAAATAGAAAGATTATTTAATGATCAAAAATCTTTAATATTTTCAATCAAATTTGGAATTTAATATTTTTTCTTTTAATAATTTTATAAATTTAATACTAATTTGTAGCAAACATAAATAAAATATATATTGTGGTTATATATTTTAAAATATTATCAACTTTCTATTGAAATAAAATAATTTTATAAATTAAGACTAAAAAAACAATTTTAGGTTTCTTTAGAATAAATAAAAGCAAAATAAAAGCTATACCAAGAAGCAATTCCAACATTTTTAATTTTTAACCCTTAATACATAATAGGTACAAACAAACAATAAAACAAAATTTTTTAATTCAATCACTAATATAAATTATTTTAACCAATACCTATCATGAAAACACAGTTATATTACTTTATAAAAAAAGTATAAACATTGATGAATTATTATTATAAAAATTTAGATGTTGTATAGAAGTAAAGAGAAAAAGAGCTTAAAATAATAACAACAAAATCAATTTTTTTCCATTTTGCCAAAAAAATGAGCATACATAAATATTTATAGTAAAAACGTGAAATAGATAATTTTAATCAGTTAATAATTTATTAAAAGCATACTTTTGTGGTGCGTCACAATTGCAATCATTTGAATTTGAAAGAAACAATTTTGGCTTTGGCAGTGGAGGTGGCTTTATTTTCTCTAAACAAAAATATAATAAATTATGTTAAGCATATGTTAAAACCAAAAGCTTATAAGATTAATTTTGTATACACAACATTTAATCATACCGAATAAAAAATGTTTTATCTACAGTAAATATTAATTAGAGTTTATTTTATGATACATATTTTTTGATAGATAGTTAAATTTAGGAAGAAAAATCAAATTTTTAATCTAAATTTCTTAAATTTTATTTAGTATAAAACTTCCTTATAATATTAATGATGTTGTAGGTAAGCCTTTAAATATAAATATTTATTTTAAATAAATAATAATCATAAATTAATTAATTATTAATTATTAATTACATATTAAATGAATGAGCAATAAAACTAATAAATTAAGTATAAAAGAAAAATTAAGGAACCAATTTGGGTACTCACAAACATTATTTTAAAATCTGTACAGCTATGTAGTATTGCAACCTATTAAATTTAAGGTAATAATAATAATATAAATAAACCAACTGTGTGAAGTTGTTACTAGCACATTGTATGTGCAATGAGTCCCACAAAATATTGATTAATATTAATGGAATATATTATTTTGTACTAGGTTTTTAAAATAAAATTCATATAATGAATACTGGGGACCAATTTAACACTTGTAAGGAGTCTACAATTTGTAGATTATAATATAATGATGATTAGAAATATTTGATCTACGTTTACATATTTTATTTTATGGTAATAAATATAAGAACTTACTATCGTAATTCTATTCAAACAGCATATTTTATATTTTATATTTAATAGAGGTGTAACTTTTTTTTAATTGCAATATCACAAGAGTCTTACCTTAGATAAATATATGAATTTACATTTCTTAATTTTAAAATTTGCTATTTTTAATATTTTATAAGATCTATATTTATATTGATTATATTATAATATATATCTGTTGATTGGAATTTAATGTTTACAATTAATAAGATTGTAATTTGATTTAAAATAAGTTAAATTTAATAAAATGTTTTATACAAAATAAATGTAGGAATAAAAAAAAACTAAAAATAAATTTTGTGTTGAATATAAGAAAATAATATCACTAACTATTTGAATCACTTTTAAATTTGAAACAAATGTTTTAATGTAAGAAGTGTACTTATTTACACTTACATATTATAGTTTACATATTTTGGCATTTTTAAACTATATTAATCCATCACATTTAACACATTTTAAACACATATAATTCCAGTTGGTAATAATCACAAATAAATTATAGTTTATAATTATTAGCATTATAATTTAGAACTCTGGCAAGGCCATGTCTAGGGGGGTGGGAGAGGTGCGTGTACACCGGGCGCCAAAAGCTTTTTCATAATCTAAGTAATAATACTAAAAGTTAATTATATTATTTAACTCAAAATATTTAACACATTTAACATCATGGTATCGACGCGTAGTCGACATCATTAACATTGTCTTGATCTGCGGTGTTGCTAGTTCATTTTTAGTATTGGTATTTGTTTTTGCCCCAAAATTGGTGAGATGACAAATTAACAATAATACACCATTAATATTTTATTATTATTGTTACTTGATATAATTAATTTAATAACATAAAGGAATATTGACTTGATTGAGTTGTACAATTTTATTTTGAACCCATCTATGATAGATAGTTTTCACATCATAGTTCATGAACGCAGAAGTTGTAAAGGTACCCAATTATTTTTCTTAGGAAATTATTTAAAAACGTAAATTATTTTTTGTGCAATCGAATAAATTTAATTTGTACATAAATTATACTGGTTTAGAATGATAAGTTATTATCTACATGTTTTGTTCTACCTATAAATTTATTTTTATATTTATAGAGCATTTAGAAATACTATTAAGCTCAACAATTACAATAATATACATTGATTAATTAATTAAAATACAATAAATAAAATACCTATATGACATAAAAATATTAAAATAATAAAAGATTAAATACAGAAACCAACCCCATGAATGAAGAAAATAATTAGAATGAGAGCAGATTTTGAAATTTAGAATGTTGAAAGTATTGAATGGGTAATTGAGAAACTAATAGGGATATTGCGTTTGGTAGGTAAGGAAGGACAATCAAAGAGAATATAAGATAAAATACAATTTTTTTTTTTCTAAATGGAGTGTGCAAAAAAGGGTGGAACTTAATGATAAGGGGCCCATGTAAAAATGTCCAGACTTATATTATTATTTATTGTTATTATATTAATACAAATAATATAATATGTGTATATTATAGATTATAATAGGAATATTGTAAAGGAAAAAGATAATATCAGAAAATATCTCGGAGCCCTCCAAAACTGGGGGTGCCTGTGAATATTTCACCTAATACTCCTGATTATTTCACCACTGGAAGGGAATTATTAAGATTTAATTTGCAAGCAAGAAGGTAAGAGATGATGGCCAATGCGTAATCGGTTAAATTTCATTAGGGATTTTGATAAAGTAAGATTGTTGAATCATAATTTTTCTGGTATAATGGGAACTATAGATTTAAATCTAGAAGCAAAAATGTGAGGGTAACTGTTCAATTTGGTGGACCAGGGTGAGAAAACATGGCGTCAAATTATCAGTTATATTACTTAGTTATATTACTTATATTGTTCTTTAGTCGTTGATTATTTGTTTTATTAATTTAATAAATACAAAATAAGTAGCTGTATAAAACCCTCTATTCTTAAGTAGTCTGCTTATAGTTTAAGCTTAACTATAATTATATGGTTCAAAAATATTTTGTAGAGGGGTCAGGGCGCTAAAATTTATTTTTGGCACTGGGCGCTAATTATGATAGACGTGGTACTGGCCTCAAGCAAACTATAAATATAATTATTTTATAACTATAGTTTGTTAATAACTAATAGAGAGAAATGTACAGCATCTTGAAGAGTGAAAACAAAACATCATTTCTTAAAGAAAACAATAAATTATAGAAAAAATTTACAAGTTATTTATGTATTTTATCAATGTGTGGTTATGGTATTTAATAATTTAAACATTTGTACAATGTACAAATATTTTTATTAATTCACTTATGTAATAAATCAATTTAATGATGAATGAATTAAATTTGAAATATTTATCTCTTAGAAATATAAATATATGTTATAGGTATATAATAGTATCAAATAAATGCAATTAGTTTTTATATTTATAAGCTTATTGCATACAGTAAAATTATGATATAAATCATACATAAAGTATATATTTAAATAATATCTGCTTACAAAACAAATTAATATACCTAAATGCACATTAAAAAATGTTAATAATAATTAATTAACAAGTGTATTTACTTTAAAATTAAAGAAATAACCCATGGGTTAATAATATTATCAACATGAAAATTATTGTAAATATAATTTAAATTAAATATTGCATTTTAAATAATTTATGTAACTCATTACTCAATTCTAGATATTCGTTACTATTATTAGGATACCATATATTTTTAAATAATAATATATGAAAAATAATTGTATTATTGTTCTATATTTTTTCAGCCATGCAACCTATAGAAATGTATTGATTTGTAGAACAAATATATATAATTTAACAATAAAGCTGAATAACGTAGAAAACCATGATATAAGTACATAACGAAACGTGCCTAAATTAAATATATTGTTTAATCCTTTATCCAATATGTCCACCAAGAAAATAAATATGTTAAACCATGGAAATAAATCATTTGAAAGATAATATTAGATTAAACATTTTTTCAGTGCAAATCATTGTGTAAGTTTTGGACATACGCAGTATTAAAGTCCTTGGTAAAACTAAGTAAAATTATTTGAACACGATTAAATGTAGACATGTCGTAGAGAAATCCTGTGCACAGCAACAGAAACAATACAAGGATACAAACATCTGGCCACATAGGTTAAGCAACTAACCGAAAAGCAAACCATTGCGAAATGATCAGTGCAACGCGCACAGCGGACAACCGTATTTACCTGGCGTTTGCATGATTTCCCATTTAAATTGTCCACCGCGCAACAGGCATGGTTTCGGCAGCTACAACTAGAGCTGGGCGCATGACCGGTCAATGGTGTCACGGGTTTACGGAACCCGTGCGAGCGGATTCGGGGTTGATGTCGGGCAACTACTATATCAGTAGTCGGACGACAAACGCGGTGGCTAATGAATCGGACGGTTCGGGAAACGACTACGGAGGCGCGCAAACGTTCGTCGGAAACGAATAACATAGAACTTCGAACGGTTTTTGAGAGGGAGGAGAGGCACTAACAAGAAACTTTATTCCCTTGTGACGGACGTTGGCGTGCGGGTACGAGTAGCGTGACGGAATTCTAGAGAGGAGTAGAAAACGGAAAAAAATTAACAAAAAAAAAAAAACAAAAAAATGAGAAAAATTTGTCGTCCGGACAGCAACGGATCCGCGAAATACTGGCTCGACGTATTCACGTAATACACAGCGCACTGATAAGCGAAGCGCAATCCGTGTGAGGGGCGAAAGCTCGTGCGCGTGCGCGCGATAGTTCGGCGGGTGGTCGACACGCGTGCGTGTGTCACCGTCGTGAACGCGAACGTTTCGCGGATAACAACAAAACGCGGCGGGCGGCGGCGCTCGAGTGTTCCTCACTTTTCCGTCGGAGTCACAAAAACATGTTTATTATTATGAAAAAATGTATCTCGTAGAAATGGATTTCTTTTTTTTTTTTTTTCGATAAACATATGTTACTTTGAAACGCTAAACGTTTCGGAAAAGAAAAAAAAAAACATTTCCACGATCGATTCAAATCGATTTTCCCGGTGGTAAAGGTAGATCGTCACGTAAGTCGTCTGCAGACGATCGCAATCGCGGATGCAAACGCTTTGTCGACGGGCTCCGTACGACAAATCGCAAATCTGACGGGGCGAAAACCCGAAGAAACGAAAAACTCGCCGTGTTGCGCCTCGTCACTTGAGCAATGACGGCGGCGACGTATTTCCGACACGGAATAAACCGCACTTTATTTGTTTACCGTAGTTCGCGTTCGTATTTTATGTGAACGTCACGTGCGCAAGAGCGACGCAACGACTGGATACCGTTCTTGTAACCGATCGGTTATAATGGGCTTAGGTAATAACGAGTGTGCCGCCGTTTCTGTGCACGCCATGTGTGCGCGTGTCATTACGTACGTTTCCCATTAACGTGTATGTTATGCTTATTGCGTGTTATACCAGTAGCAACCGATATCGTGCGCAATAAACGTTACTAAGCCCAAAGCCCCTAGAGCCAGTGGTGGGGGACGTTAATAGTGGCCCTTAGCGAACAAAGTTACAATACGTAGGTATACACAAAACACTTATTATCCAGTGAACGTTCAACGAAGTTTAAAGGAATTACGATTACTCGATTCGTATTTATGTATTTCGTAACGTTTGGTTCTTACTGATTATGAGAATTTATCGCAGTATTTGTAGCACCGCGTTGGCGCGGATTAGCGCGTTTTTCGTAGTACACATAAGTTTACGGTGTTCGCGAGGTTGGCCGTCCAAAATTAACCGCCAAATCGCGTAAATAATTAGTATATCGTTTATTAGTTAGTATTTATAACGAAGCACGAATTCAGAATTCATATGGAAGGACCGTTTCATTATCCACAAAATTAAAAATTTCGTCACGCCTATACAATAGTGGTTTATGCAACGAGTCTAGCTGAGGGGATAAATCATCCCATCTCCACGAGATTTCAGGGAAACATATTTTTTTAGCACACTAATAGCGTGGATATGCCGAGGCACATGTAAATTCCCCTAAAAACATTTTGCTTCCGTATTACACTAACGTAAATTCCCCTAATAAAATTAGAACCATTTAGAGTAACCCAGAAGACACCACATAGAGGCGGTTCTAGTTATCCTCCAAAAATATTCGTATTTTTAATTGCATATATTTTTCTTTATTCATATTTTATAATTAGAAAAATATCATACAAATAGCCATTATGAGTAAACATTTCACGTCCCTTATACTTTTTATTGATTTTATTTTGGCTATGAATTACTGGTATTGAATTAAATTTTGTACTTCTTGATGATTGATAATTGAAGATGTCAGTACAAAAACTATGTTAGTCCATATTTGAGGCAATATAGCAATTTTTCTACCTACATTTTGGGCAGAAGCATCTTCCGAATTAACAAAATCCACAAATGCTTGTGAATCATTTCATGCTCATTTTAAATCAAATTTTAACCATAGCCATTAACCATAGGTTTATTGATACACTAAAAAATATTCAATTAGAAATTTACATAAAATTACAAAGCATACACAAACCAAATAGTTGCAATAATAATAAGTTAAAAATATGTCAACAATTATTAAACTAGCTAATAGAAAATTATAAAGAACAAAAAATGACTACATTTCATTATATAAAAACCGTTTCACATTATTACTCCATCAAAAAATAATCATCATAATATCAACTTTAATAATTTTAATAGTATAAAGATGAAAATTAACTTTTCTAATTATAAAATATGAATAAAGAAATATATATGCCGTTAAAAATACAAATATTTTTGGAGGATAACTAGAACCGCCTCTACGTGGTGTCCTCTGGGTTACGCTAAATAGTTCTAATTTTTTTAGGGGAATTTACGTAAGTGTAATACGGTAACAAAATGTTTTTAGGGGAGTTTACGTTAATGTAATACTGTAGCAAAATGTTTTTAGGGGAGTTTACTATTAGGGGTATTTATTATTTAATTTTTTAGGGGAGTTTACATTTGCCCATATGCCAAGCACATGTTTCGATTTTAATAATTGTATTATATTATTTATTTTATTTGCAAATTTGAAAAAATCAATTATGATGCCTTTACGGTAACACTACTTGGAAGTAAAAAATATTTTCAAATTTAAATAAATTCACATAAATATTAAAAAATAATTATTGTTTTTTTATTTTAATATCTTTATTAAAAACCATATGAATACCTATTTGAATAATTTGTGTACAATTTATTACGGATGACAGCATTTTAACCGATTCGTTTTTATACCCAACATTAATTTGTTTCATTAATTACACTACGTTTTGTCTGCATTTAATGTACTATGTTTATAATTATTTTTCGTGTTTTGGTATTTAAGCGATTCTAGGAAAACATAGTGTATTAGCTGTACCACGTTTTCAAGCCACCACTTTTTTTTCGGGTAAAAAATGCATTTTCAGGTTCTCCAAAAGTCCTATCGATAGGTAATATGAATTTAACACAAACACTTGTTACTTTAGAAAGGTAAATTTTCGTTTTTACTTACTATAGCAGAATAAACAAAACTATCAATTTGTAACGAGTTGAAAAATAAAATATTCATTTTAATGCTACGGTCGGGTCACGTCTGTTTTCGAATAAATAATGTTATAATGTAAGTTTATCACATACAAGCACATCGCGCATGTGAGTAATATCGAATCATTGCGTACACAAACGGTAGGTATACGGTACGGATTTTTCAATTATATTTTTTTACAGGAGGCGCACTTTATGTTCACTTATTGTTTCATCGACAATTTTAAAAAACACACACAAGCACTGCACGACACATCGTCAACCATATACGATCGCCGACTAAAATGGTATAAAAACATAGTAGTGTTATGTGTTATGAACGTGTCGCTACTAGTAGCGGATTCCAGAGTTACTACTTATCAGTCGGCAAACTCCACGGCAGGAACTTTGATTTACGAGTGTAATATTTTCGAACTTTCCGAGATCATAGATTCTGTGTAACATTTCGGCATTTATTCGGAAGAACAAAATATCCACCCACTTGAACTATAACCTACAAGGCAAAACTTATACTTCCAACTAGTAAGTAAACTTCTAACTAGTAGCGTCTTCAAACGTTCAATAATATTACGAACGGGAAATTAAAAAACGAAAATTAGGTAAATATTTATCTAATCAAAAACGTATCGGTAAAGCAATTTTGTAAATGCAATGTTGTAAAAACAACCATACATTAAGATTTCATATGCCAAATATAATAATTAAGAAGTGATATCAGAATCAAAAATATACAACAGGACGATTAAAAATTAAAAATAATTAACTTTGTCATACAATAAGCAAATCACCATTCGGTAACATTTATCGGCAACAATATCGGGCGTAACACGTTTCCACCAAAAGTATACCTAACTGATACCTGTTTCCATCGAATCAATTTCTATATCACCGACAAGCAGGGCCGGCTCAAGGTATAGGCGAGCTAGGCATCTACCTAGAGCGGCACTTTAGTAGGGGTAGCATTTTCAAAATTGAACCGAACATTTTTTTAATTTTATTGGTGTTTTATAAGAAAAATATTTAAATTAATTCATTCATGAAAACCACTTACCTATATATTAAAATAATATTGTCTAAAGTTATAATATTACTTTATATTACGGCCTATATTACTGGGCGTTTTCAATTGCCTATTCAAAAAATATAAATAACCACATATCCGATAGTCGCCGTAGTAATGGGTTTTGAATAATAGTAATAGAAATCATTTTTAAGTATTTTTACATATAATTTTATCTATAAAATTAAAAATTTAAAAAATTTTTAAGTAGATATGTCACATAAAAAATAGGGAATGGAACTAAGTTAAGATAAAAGCTCAATTTTTTTTTTTAGAGGCGGAAAATTTTATTTTGCCCAGTGCACTATTTTTGCTTGGGCCGGCCCTGCCGACAAGTTCATGAATTATTTTTTTATAAATATGAATAATACACTATCTATAGATTGCAATACTCATAGAGGCACACGATAACAAGACAATTGATTATCTTTGATTTATCTCATTTAATCAGCTTAAAAGTAGATACATATAAGTACACGAAAAACTCTTTTTATTGTACGTTTAAGTTTATGATTTATAAATATATATATATAGTATGATAATGCTTCACATTTTCGGTACTGGTGAGGAATTATCAA
Organism: Sipha flava; assembly: GCF_003268045.1. Classification (NCBI taxonomy): domain Eukaryota; kingdom Metazoa; phylum Arthropoda; class Insecta; order Hemiptera; family Aphididae; genus Sipha; species Sipha flava. The sequence continues at coordinate 1,096,771 of NW_020271758.1, read as the reverse complement.
ATAATTTCTATCGTATTTTATTTTAATGTTAAAACATATCGACAAAATTAAATTCATTACAGAGTTCAAATTAAGATCATATCAATACCTAACATACATTTTTTTTTAAATAAATTTTTCAATTTTACTGTCAAATGTTATATTGTATATAAAATATTAAATAATACTTTAATTTCTTATTAAATTTCTTACTAAGAACTATTTCATAAGATATTTTAATAATACAAATGAATGGCCATTATCTCGACAACGAACTCAAGAAGATTATAAGAATGATTATTAATATTAATTCGAGCATTATATAGTAACAATTTTATTAGTTTGTTCAAATAAAAATAATTGTTTTAGTACCGTCAATAATTATTCAGACAGTTAATGAATTCGCTATACAGATAACACATTTTAAAAAGTAATTTGTTTTATTATTGGTTTCCACTCACTCAAACACATATACACGCCTTACGAACTTTATCGAATGTAAAACATATTTACTCAACACGGAATTGAAAAATTAAAAAAAAAAATACTGTAAAATTTCAAATGAACTGAAAAAAAATCAATTGCATGTACTTAAGAAAATAAATTAATACATTTACAAAATTATTAAAAAAATTATAAATTGTAACAAACTATTTATAAAAAATTACAAAAGCATTACCCAATAAATATTAATTTTTTTCTTGTTTTGTCTACAAAAAAAAAATCATATGAAAAATCTTGTATTGAATTTTCAAATCTTAAATTTAAAAGATGAAAATTGTAAAAATTATTAACTACCTAAATCACCGGATTTTAATGATTTTTATCGTTTTATCAACATTTAATATTCAACTACTCATAAAACATTATTTTTAAATTGTTTTTCTTTGATTAATAATATATATAAACTTTGTTCTAAGTTATTAATTTTAATTTTACTAACAAATGATAAACATCCACCATCCACCTACCGACAAAGAAATTCCGCCATAACTATGATTTTTGAAGAATTTTAGAATTTTAAACGTAAGCTATAATTTATTGTAGTATGTTATATTATAGAATATTTTATTCTATAATCAATGATTGTACGTTATTCGTATGGTTTTATAGTAGAAAAAAATTAAATCTAGCTAAGGTAATTGTCGTTTAAATACCAATAAAAATCCCAGATGAAATCGCCTCTCAAATAAACCTTCGACACGCTTCTGCATACATAATAAAATCATAATTCCTCTTTTGAAACGTGTGCAACTTTTTTTTTTTTGCTTTATTAAGGCCTTTCGTAGTTTTTATTAATCCCTTCCACGCGTTACGGTCAGTAGCGGTCTCGATGTTTGCTGTTCCGTCTATCATTTTTTTATCTGAGATAATTCTTGCCATCGTTACCGAAGTCTTCCCCTAGGACGCGTACCAGTTGGTTTATTAAACAATACCTTCGGAATTTTGCTTCCTTTACTATGTCACACATGGCCCGCCCATTCTAAACGCTTGAATTTCAGAAAATATTAAATATTTTGTCTGTTGTGTAGATATTCCGAATTGGTATATTTTCCTTTCGTAAACCCTCGTTGATTCTATTTCTGACGTGAGCGATTGAGCAATGAAAATCATAAATCGACTTCAAATTTAAAATTTAAAAATTGCTGTACACTCGATAGTTATGTTTTTAAAACACGTAATTAAATGGTTGTTAATTTATAGATCGCTCAACGTTTGACGAATATATTTAATTTCCTGTACATCTATAAATATTTGTCGAAATAAAATCTTGGCAACTCTATTTATTCATATTCTTAAAATCTAATGCATAGGAAAACATAAGACTAAGTGACTATCATTAAAATTTCTGTCGACATCGGCTTTTTTTCAAGAATACCATATTTGAAATCATTATTTTCTCCGACTATAATAAATCATATTTTTACTTATTACGTACGGTCCGTACGTTAATAGGGATGGTGCATAGCGGTTTCGTCAAAATGCTCATGATATAATACATTTCGTCTAGTGCTGATCGTATCAACTGTATCTTTCCGCAAAAATAACATATACAGCTACAAATGAACCATAAAACCGCATTAAACCACTACGGATTTGATATTTCTTCGTCTTCATCTATCATTTTTCCCTATTCTCTCTATCTCTCTTTCAATCGGAACTTATTAATACAATATTATTCGTGCGATAAAAATATTTATATCGTCATGTTGCTATTATATTGTAAACGGTACCTTATAGACTATGTAAAAAAAAAAAAAAAGCCTATGTACATGGTGGGTCATGCGTGACATATTTGCGGGTATTGTATTCCGAGTTCACCGCGATCATGCATACAATGCATCGTAATAATTCAGTATATATTGTTGAACAGTTACATGGCGAATACATTAGTCATCGCTCGTCGCTGTCGTTTTCCCCCCCAAGGACGGTCGCGAACACGGGTGACGCGTTATAGACAATATTGTATTATTATGAGCGTGTATTACTGTTATTATTATACTTTTAAGTAAAACGATGACTGCTATGACGCAAAATTAATTGTTCGACGAGCTATTACAACATGTTTTTTTTTTGTTTTTGTGACGGATTTGCTTGTCACAATTTTTTACAAATCTTCAAAATATTTTCAATTTCAACTCATGTCTATGCGCTACTTCGCTGTTGTCCTAACCTAACCAACGCACGGTGCACTGGTAGTCGTGACCGGTCAAAATATCTCTAGTCAAAAATATCTTCGATTTAAAATATCTTCAGTAAAAATATCTATGGTGCAAAATTTCTCCGTTTAAAAATATCTAATAGAAATATTTTCCATAAAAACACTAAATAATATTTGAAAATATGTTATTGTAATCATAATATGTTGTTATTATTGTACAAGTATTTTATACAAGTTGTTATTAGTATACAAATACAGAATAAATTGTTATCTCCAATTTTCACGATTTGGTCGCCCAATCCACGTATCTTCAAAATAATTGATTATTGAAGTTAATAAGTTCTTCATTTTCAAAAAAGTAATTTGAATATGTAAGTTCTTCGATGATATGAATGACATTAATTATTGCAATAAATGCTGACGCAATCAACAATCGTATTTGCATAGAAAACTCAACGTCAAGGGCATATTCGAAGGAAGCATTCGCCCCCCCCCCATGGCTCATATTTTTATTTTAAATATTATACATTGATTTATTTAAAAAATGTAATGTAGGTATAAATAATTAAGAATATAAATCATTATAGTCAATCATTATAATATGATAATAAATTCAATAACATGTCAATTTGATCACGGGTATCAATTTTTGTTTATCTTCTTATATCATAACATTTTTGGTTGTGGAACGAATAATGGTATTATCTTCCACGGATATTGCTACGGTTATAGATATTTACAACCATAAACGAGGTATTTATCAGATAATTTATAGTAATTTAAAGTATCACTTTTTTTACCACATATTTACTAGTTAGTCATATTTTGATGAATTTATGCATATTATATATTTTTGTATTTATTAGAGCTATATAAGTCCTTAATAATTTTATTCGCCTATTTTTTTTACAACATAATATCTGGTATTTTTTTTTGTACATAGGTATTTAATAATTATTTATACACAAATGCATGCATATTTGTGTATTCTATTGAGCTAGAAGCCCCTAAGCCAAATAATAATCATAATAACTGATAATATTTATTTCCATATTCTTTAACTTGCAAATATTGGCCAAAAATATATTTTTATAGATTGAAAACATGGTTAAGATCAAGAATAGGCCAGCATAAACTAACAGATTTGGCTTTCCTGCATGTGCATAAAGATATTATTGTGTCCATTGATGAAATAATCAACAAATTTGCCAAAATGAAAAAAAGAAATTTGGAATTTGTAATTTGACTACTTACCAAACTTTTGTTTTCTACTTAGATATTTGTTAAATTAAGTTACCTATCTTAATGGTTTTTTAAAGTTTTTAAAAAATAATTAATAGGCAGGTACTATTACTTGTACTACTATGATTATTTTTTGTTATTTTTATACAGGATTCAGACTGAAGGTACAATTTTAATCTAGGAACTAATTGTGTTGTTATTATTAATACTTATTTTATATGCAGTAAGTTTTAAATATATTTATTAAATGAATATTTAATTCAATTTCAAATTATTTTAAGTTTGTATTGAAGAAAAATTAGTGCCCCCCTCCCCCCGTGGCTATATCACGAATACGCCCTTGTCATCATCATATATTTGTTGTAAATTTCTGTTGTAAAAAATTCATCAATACTGACATACTACCTTATCAAAACAGTTGTTACGCCGATAAAGTTGTTTATCATGGTTTGTACCTAAACGTACTTCTAATCATGAAAAATATATCTATAAATACATTGGCTAATATAATATTGTGATTAGTTATTATTGCTTGTGGGATTATTTTCTAAATATTATTACTATAAATTTATAATAATATATTTTCACCTACTTTTAATAATTATTGTTATAGAAACATTAATATTTATACAAAATATAACAAATATTAAAATATTTTCATGGGAGATATTTCTACTCTAGAAATTTTTAAACGGAGACATTTTTTACAATAAATATTTTTACTAGAAATATTTTGTAGGATATATTTTGACAGGAGAAATTTTTGTGGAGACATTTTGACCTGGAACCATGCACTAGCAGTCCGTAAAATTTGATAAAGTATTGAGTTCAATAGTATTTTTTTAATTTTGTTTTGATTAATGATTAAACGTTGTGATTGTACATCCTATGTTGCATACGTACTCACATTTTAATGTTTTAATTTAAAAATTCACTTATATCAGCTATAATAATATTTAAATTAAACATAAAAAAATTTTGTGATCTAGTTAATTTGATGACAACTGTTAGCTTTTATTCAGGATTATATATACATTAAAATAAGATGTCTCTCAAGGTTATTATATAATAAAATTATGATAAGATAGTTAGGTAGTATGTTTATAATGTTTATTTATTATAATTTATTGTTATTTCATTTGGTGTTTGATTTTAACACTAATTAATGCGTTAGTTTTTTAATTTTTTTTTTTAATTAATATAAGGTTAGAGTAACTGTATAACTATACTAAAAGTCTCATCAGCATATCATGAATGATCTGAAAGTAGATACGGACGAATCGAGACTCCTATTTTAGAAAGATCATTTTTATTTTTAAATTCGTGGAAACCGAAAATAATAACTTTAAAATAATGTTAAATTTATAATGTAATGTATTTTTTATTTAGTTTGATAATATGAGCAAATATCATTTTAGACATTTTGGTATCTTTATAGAAACGTATGTATTATAATATTCAGTGATAGATGTATAAAGCAATGTATTGATAACAACAAATACAAAAATATAAAAAATACGAAGTTTAATAAATGTTTAAGGAATTTTTGTTATGAGATAAAAAATATCCTTGTTATTAGTCAAATACATTTTTAATTTTGATTTAGCCTTTCCTGAGCTTACGGGTATTGTTAGCACCACTTTTTTTATCTCTAGAAAATCGTATATTCCGATCTTTACTACTGTATACAATTATAAGGAGTTTTCTACAACCGCGTTAACCCAAGAAAATTATTGAACCGATTTGACTGAAATTGTTTACTGTTATACCTGACAATCTGCTGAAGGTTTTTTCACTTTTGTGAATAAAAAATAAATATAAGGTTCTTGAAAAATTCAAGAACAAACCTTTTTTATGTTCCCATTTTGTGACAGTGCTATTTATCTTTTTTACAATTTTATGGTCATTAAGGTTACAAATATAGTTTTTTTTTTTTTTTTTTAGTTTGATACTTTTTGATACTACTTTTAAAGGTTCATTGGGCATACTAACAGTGTTAAATTTCGGGTAAGTCGCCAATTCATCATCATGCCGAGAGCGCCAAGAGCACGCTACTCGAATGTATAACAGAATGCAACAAGAGAACGTTCTCAAAAACTTTCACAGCAGCAACGTAATGCTTTAAATCTGAAATCAGCGTTTAATTACCGATTAGAGATTGATTATTTAAATATTCCAGCGCTTCAAATAGGACTAATGACTACATTATACTCAAAGTATCATGCTAAAAAATGGAAAGATGAAACCCATGGACTTTGCTGCAGTAACGGTAGAGTTGTTTTACACTAATTTGAGGATTCTCCGGAGCTAGCTAAAAGTTTAATTGATAACTCTTACCCTCTACCAAAATAGTTCTTTGATAATTGAAAATAATGCTATATTTTTACAAATATATTATATGTCAGAGTCGGATCAAATATCTACTCGAACAATTATGATTAGGTTAGGTTATTAAAAGGTCTCATTGAATCAATGCAAAAAGTTTTGCGTGAAAATAATCATCTCATACAGAGCTTCAGATCTAACGTTCTTTATGAGTAGCAAAATTTGAGTTTAATTATTCACACTGATCGAGTTCTTCAAGGAAAAAACAGAAGTCAATAAATTATAGAAGCCGTAATTCATACTGAGTCAATAAAAGGAGAAATTTTATTTATTCCAAGAATCCCCATTATTCCCACTGACTTTCTGTTTTCATCCAAACAGCTTCAATTCCCAGGTAAAGCTTATTTTACGATTATGATTAACAAAGCTCAAGGTTAAACATTTAGGCGTTGATCTACGTCTCGAGTGCTTTTCACATGGACAATTATACGTGGGACTTTCTCGAACTGGGGACCCGAATCATCCAATGATTTTAACAGGAAATAGAACAAAAAACATTATATACTCAGAAGTTTTATAAAATTCTTATTATATAATTTGTTATCAACAAATTAATAAACATTTCTTTTGTATCTGTATTCATTTTTAATAAAAATGTATTTATCATTAATGCCGCTAAAAACTTTTAATCACTAAAAATTTTAATACGTTTTCATTAAATGTTTCTATATTTACTTGTGATCACATTAAACGATAAAATTTGAACAATAAATTCTACAATCCGAAGGTAAAATAAACGGGCGAAGTCGTGACGGGTCGGCTAGTAATTTGTATAATATCTTATTGGACTAAATTTTTTTCCTGAGAATCTTTCATTCAAAATTATTTGTAAACAATTTTATTTTTAAAGTAATACATTTTTATTGCAGTAATTCGACTCGACATGCCTGATTTCCTTAAAACGTTTATTAAGTTGTATTCTAGCTAAACTACATACTTATATTTTTTTTTACAATGTTAAATTATTTGTAAAATCATCCATGCCCATTGCAAAGAATTAAAATTAACTATAAACCCGTTTTTTATCATTAATCTATCATTTTCCAGTAATCTCAAATTACCTGAGCATTGTAGAAAACTACGTTCGCATAATTTTGTTTCCGACATTATCTAATAAGTTATTTTTAACTAAATGCTATCCAATTAGTTCTTACAAATAATCAATGTATTATTCATATCGTAACATGTTTACAAAGGCGTATCTAAATTTAAAATGTTAGGGATACTGCAAGACCAAGAACAACAAATACCTAAAGACCTATGAAATACACAGATACACGAGTGAAAATTTACTTTAGTTTACTATGCTAGTATAACGTTATATAATTAAACGTCGCTGAAATATAAAAAAAACTATAAGTAAATATTTTTTTTACGTGATGAAATAATTTTTTTTAATTGGAACTTCAAACAGATTTTGAAATATTATAATTTATAATATATTTTATTATTTAAACTAAAAACAATGGTTTTGACATTGAAATTGCCAAATATTTAAAATTATTTGTAACCATTTCATGAACACTTATTTATTTATTTTGCTTCAACCATTTTTGTTCCTGACGTTGCATACAATCTATATAATTAATAGCTTTATTTAGACACGATTACAAACGCGTACAAAATGTGTATGCTGCAGCGAACAGAAATTAAATGTTAATACTTATAAAAGGGTGAGGTCTTATTAGTTCATAAATTTAAATATACCTACAAATTATTATTCGGAAACTTCTGACGTACGTATCCAGATATTTGGGTTGTTCTTCAGGTCATACGTGATGCAATGCAATATATTAAACTTGAATGTGAATAGGGAATTAAAGTATTAAATCACTTTTATTTTTTCATTGAGGACAGGCAAGGCTGCCGGTACATTAATCCAAGGTCCTGTTAGTTTAACTGGGCACCGTTTCAAAGGCTATTATATGTTCATTAACATTGTAAAAATGTATAGATATTTACAATTTCAACTTTTATTTTTTTTTCGGAAATGTACTCGCAATACTTGCGTACGCTTACATTAATTTGTAAAAATTTTAGGTATATTTTATATAAACGTGGTTCTAATATCAGTAATTCAAAATTTAATTTTTAATTTTTTCTAACTGATTAGTAATTATAGATATTCAAATATACGAATACACGTGAATCAAATTTAATTTCTAATTCATTTTTACAACGTTCGATAAAATTTAGTTTGAGTTTGCAGTCGTAATACCAAAAATTTATTCGATAAATATATTTATGTGCTCAATTATAGATATGTAATCATATATTATAAATATAATGACAATTCAAGCGTTCATTTTAAATACAATTATACGAATAAAATTAAATATAACATTTAGTTTTAGTGTAAATATTGAAAAAATTAATGCCATATAAATATCAAAATATAATACAGCTATTGTAATCAGGGACTGGAACTCAATCGAAAAAGACCGGTTTCGTATCAAAACTGTTTAAAAGTATTGAAACCGAAATCTTAATCAGAACCCTTAAAAACGTTTATGAAGTAATCGAAACAGTCATTTTAATTTAAAGTTGAGTAATGACTAATGACAAATAAGTAAAAAAAAAAACAATTTTTTCAAATAAAATGATGTATACACAGTATGTATGATGTATGATGTATGCATTGTATGGTTGTTTAACATAAAAATAAAAAATTTTTTTTTAACCAATTACATTGTACATAATTCAATACTCCAATGTTAGGCTGAGATTTCAACAACAGTGTCTACTTTAAATTATATAGTAAATTATTTAATAAAATTAGTATTTTAATGCATTTTTAAGTTTTATATTTTTCCTAAAGTAGGTACAGTGTATAGGTATACATTTTTACAATCCACCCTTGCTATCCTTAATCTACGTATGCTGAGTTATAAATAAATTGTTTTTCTTATTATGAAGATTTTATTATTTTGGATTTATACCTACCGTAATATATTATTATATTTTAATTACTATATTTAAAAAACTATACTCGTCCAACTCTGGTATTCTGTATATTTTTTTTTTATAGTGAGTAATAAAGTTTTATAATAATTTATTATGCACTTTTCATCAATTAATTTGATCAATTTTTTTTTCTAATTGACGATCCTAAGATCTAATTTAAAACGATACTTAGTATACTCGTTTTTTACCCGTTTGCGCTTGTAACACCATTATACGAATAGTTTTTACCATTGCCAATATTGCTCAATATTATACATTTTAAATGATATGTTAAATGCATTAGTTTATTTTTTAATAATTACTATACAAACTATTTAATGTGATTGTTGACCTTGTTTCTGTCCAGAGAGAACATCGATATTTGGCTCCACTTTGCTTGTATTCAATCGAAGAACTGCATGAAGTTGTTCATTTGTTATATGAAACCGAGTTTTACTTAAACTGATTTTCATTGACGAAAGTACTTGTTCACAAATATATGTCGAACCAAACATACAGGATATCTTGGCTGCAAATTGCCGAATGTTTGGAAAGTCTTCTTTAGATAGATTTGAATAAAATTCAATTAGATTATTAGAGCTTGAATAATTTTGAAACATTGTTTTTAAATAATTATTTGATTGAAGATCGATGATTTCTAATTGTAAAGAACTTTCAATACTTTCTGGATCTATGTTAATAGGATTTTCAAATAATTTGATAAGTTCCTCATTGTCTAAAATATCTTTAAAACGTTTTTGATATTCAATTTTAAGCAAAAATAAAACGGTAATGCACCATTGTTTTGGAAATGAATTACAATTTTCTTTTTTTAAAGTAGCACAACACTCGAAATGGGACAAATCAGATTTTTCAAATTGATTTTTGAATAGAGATAATTTATGTTGAAAAGCTTTTACTATACCAAAAAAATTACTGATGAGTCTTTCATTTTCTTGTAATTTTAGATTTAAAATATTGAGATGATGAGTTATATCGGTTAATAATGCTAAATCCCAAAGCCATCTATCTTCATAGAGTGGTATATATAGTTTATTGTTTTCCTTTAAAAAAGTTTTAATTTCATTGCGTAAAAAAAAAAAATGTTTTAAAATTGTGCCTTTATTTAACCACGGTACATTACTATGGTGTAAATCATCTATAAACTCAGATTCTATTTCTAAAAGAATTTCTCGAAATTGATAGTGGTCCACTGCATGTGTTCTTAAGAAATAAATAGTTTCCACTACAAGGGACATAACTTTTTGAAATAAAAAACATTCTTCACTTAATAATGCTTGTTGGTGAACAATACAATGTATTCCAATTGTCGGTGAAAGATTTAGTTTAGACATTTTTGTATTTATTCTTCCAATGAGTCCGATCTCGGTATCCATCATACTTTTCCCGCCGTCCGTAGTGACACTTACAAGGTTTTCAAAACCAAGACCAAGATTTTCAAGTGCATTTGATACAGCTTTGAATATATCGTCTCCGGTTTTTGTATTACTCAAACTTGCTAACCCTCCCAGCTCTTCTGTTATTTCAAAATCATCATTTACGCCTCGTATGAAAATTAGAAGCCTTGATGACATGTTTATCATATCTGAGCTTTCGTACAACGCTATTGAAAAATATGAAAATGTTTTTGCTTTTTTTACTACTTGTTTAAAAATATCAAATCCAAGTTCTTCTATATTTCTAGCAATCGTCGAGCGTGACAAACTGATTTGTTCAAATAAACATTTTTTTTCCGGACAAATTGCATTAATCACCCGCAGCATACACTCTTTTACAAATTCTCCATCAGAAAAAAGTTTATTTTCATTAGCTATCGCTCGAGCGACAAGATAACTAGCGCGAACCGAAGACACGTCTTGTTGACTGTGTTTCTTAAATAATACACTTTGAGTATTAATATTTTTTTTTAACAAATTGCACTTAACTGCCCGTTCTGTTCCTACTAGATTTTTAAATTCGTTTTTGTGTTTGATTTTATAATGTCGTTTTATGTTATATTCTTTTAGTACGGTTATAGTTTCTTTGCATATTAAACACATACCTTTGTTTCGCCATTTTATAAAGAAGTAATCGTTTTCCCACTGCTCTCGAAAAACCTCGTGTTCGGAGTCGATTTTCCGTTTATTTTGAAACATTATGAACTGTGAACTGCACAACACATACAATATAACTACGAGAAACAACTAAAATTATATCGGTGATGGATATAGTGACTTGGTGTTCGTGCAAAACGCTGAATATGACAAAGTTGGACAGACGATAACGCTGGGACACGTCATTTTCATGTGTGATTAACAACGTAATGTTGACGATAAGCAATAGGAAAATAAACTAGTTTATATTTTATTTTTAGCATGTTACATTTTTCGATGTAATGAGAATAGATTTTTTTTTCTCCTATTTTTATTTTATACTTAACAGGCCGGATTTGGTTTACGAGCCGTAGTTGGTCAACCAGCGTTATAATGCATATGCATATTATAAGTACACAGTGTTTGTCCAGTTCCTTATAAAAAGGAATTCGTTCCTCGTTATTTTTTAAAAGAAAATCATTTTTTTCCTTTCCTTGTTTCTCAAAAAAAAAAAAAATAATTTGATCCTTTGTCGTTCCTTTGAAAAACGAACAAGTTCCTTTTTAGTTCCAAATAAAATAAAAATTCTTATTTAATCACCAATGTTTTTATTCATGTATTATACTTAACTTTTTAATTATACATTTAAGTACAAGTATTTATTATAAATAGTTAGATATTAGTTAGGTTCTACCAAGTCCCAACTCGCAATAAAAATTATTTTATTGTTCAGTGTTCGCTGTACATGCTTTTTTCAGACGCGATGACAACGATTTATATTTGTATATATATATATATATATATATATATATATATATATATATATAATATTGTAATATTGCTATTTATGTATTTATATTTATTCTGTAATTTTTATACTCATTTCTACAATATATATTAGGTACCTATATTATAACTTATAAAAAAAATATTAATAAAGTGACTAATGACGAATATGTAATGACTTTATTCTAATGATAAACGAATAATATTAAAATGAATAGCTGATACTAGATAACGATTACTAAGTTGACAATACACACGCTGAGAAAAAATGTATTTAATTTTTAATTAGGTACCTATCTATGTAAATTGAAACTGGAAAGGAACGAAAAATGTCGTTCCCTTTTTTTCGAAAAAAATAAGCCGTTCTTGTCCTGGTTATTTTTTTTTTTTTATAAAAAGGAATTCATTCCAGGAATCCGTTTCTTTTGGAACTCGTTTCTTCCAAACACTTTAAATACATGAGTGCGCGGCCGTTCAAATTAAACGTCAGTGCTTATTTCACAGTAAATTAATGTGTTTTTATATAATTATTCTCTTATTTTTTTTCATCATTTCATTTAAAATGTATAATGTGAAACGCAAAACGCGAAAAAAATTATAACAATATATAACTAATATCATTCTCTGCTAATACATACATTTTTTTTTTCAATAAATATTATACAGTATATATTAAAGATAAAAAGTTGTATAAATAAAACATACCTGTACATATATTTTCGTAATGATTCAATCACGAACAAAATTATTTGTTTCATTACAATTATGTTAATATTCTTGTTTTTAATACATTATTATTATTAATTTTTTTTAACGCAAGAATCTAAACGCAAATAAAATTTCTTTAGTTGTTTTCAGGCCTTAGGACTAAACGCATTATTATATTTTGAATTCTATACTGAAAATACATTTTCCTAATATTTATTCTATTTTTGAATAATAATTTTTTAACGAATATAAATAAATCTAGTTCCCTACATATTAAAATTAAAATAAACTTCTATAAAAGCAAACCTTAAAAAGAAAACCATCTTTCTAAACGTTTCATTTTAACCGAAAAATATATATTATAAATAACAAATTTTAAAATTGAGGAATGTTGAATCTTTCAATACGTTTGATAAGTTACATGTTAAACCAGAATATCAAAGTATTAAGTATTAAAAAAAAAAATTAAACAGTTCAATTTTTCATTAAGTATACAAAATACGTAAATTGCATGCACATGCATTGAAAGATGCATTCACAGATTCGCGAAAACAAAACGTAGTATTCGAAATCGGTTTAATTTTTTAAACGCCGACGTTTCGAACCCTCACAACGGTGCATTAACATACAATCAGTATAAACATTTACGATTTCGGTCTACAGTAATAAGTGCGCCTTGCATATGTTTCCGGTGGTTTTTACTCGGTCTAAAATTATAACACTCCTTCTAGACACTGTTGGCCGTAGTACCTACGTCTGTATGTACGTGCACGTGTCAGACCACCACATACATGTCTCCGATCGTAAAACAAAGCGACAATAATCGTGATTAGAACGTATAACTATTTCGAGTCCGATCGAATCGTTTATTCGCTGTGCCGCGCGGAGTGGGAAACACTGCGGCCGACACGATGCCCAAACACACTGCAATACGTACGTCAGGTTAAAACATTGTTTGATGTTTACGTGCAATGATCATCGAACTGTAAACGAACTGTTTCTGTTACAAATATAAACGAAACGTTCACTCGTGATGAAAAACACTGTTGAAAAATCCCATACAGTAAAACGACGTGTGCATTGAACTATTTCGCTTTTACGTACTTAGGTTATTCAGTGTGCATTTATTATCGTGATTTATGCGGTAAATATGTCGATCGATAATACAAGTTCATTTCCAGCTGAATATTGATCATTCGAATGAATATTATTCGTGTCCATTGCACATTTCGTATGCGCTATGGCTGATTGTTGCGGGCTTGACTTGTAGGGCCCCATTTAAAACATTTCGGAAGGGGGAAAGCTGTCTTAACGATTCTTAGGGCATGGGGTAAATCGTTTCGGCAGTCTCTCAGTCATCACAATAATATACGAATACCTACGATAAAAATACACACCGATTTTGCAACATTTTGGTAAATACTGTTTTCCACAAGCCTGGGAAAGTTAAAGATAACTGCCTTTTTTATCGGCCCGTGCTATATTTTCAAATCATGTCATACAATTTTAAAGTTTATCTTCTATACTCTATATCTTATCGATATAATGATTGTTATCTGGTGTAAAACATCGTTAAATGTCTAAATGTCATATGTATGTTACGCATAGCTTTCAACCATAGCTGTTTGTACCGCATTAGGTTAGTTTACCTACATTAGTTTCTTCATATCATTCGTGTCGTGCCATCGTGTGTGTTGAATTTACTATTTCCGTGTATATAAATACTAATTAAAATTCATATTTTAAATGACCTTTTTTTTTGTTTTGTTTTTTACGCTCCGGCCCGCTAAATTTTAATTTTCTAAAAATTGGCCCTCTAGTGACTTTGGATTGTCCATCCCTGATATAATATATACCTATTGGCTATAATATAGCCATATTATGGCTATTGCTATATGTATTTTAATAAGTTATTTTTCTCGAGGGATTCTGGTTTAATTTAACTACATTTCTAATTTCCTATTCTAATAAATGGTTATATAATATGCATCATCAATAATAACTTTATTATATTTATTATTTAATTATTTAAAAATAACTTGAATTTAATTAAAAGTAACTAGTTATTTATTGAGTTTATATCAATTAAAATAAGTTAAGTTAAAAAAGTTAAAATTAACTTAACTTTTAACTTATGTTTAACTTCTTAACTCATTTATACCCAAACTTGGTTTTCCAAATCTCAATAAATCAAGGTACTTAATTTAAATGCTTCGGCACAATGAATAACATTTTTAATAATTTCTCAACCACTATTAGTTACCACGTTTAATTAAAATTAAATGTATTCCTAGATAATTTATAAACAGCCATAGAAAATAAGAACTTATCGTATCGATACTTGCGAAATCATGTCATTCTTCACATTCCAGCAATAACCATAATAAATTGCAGTTACGCCTGTTTGGAAATTGGAATAACTGAAAATGTAGCCTATACAGGTAATAGCGTAATAAACGTAAATTTAAGTTTAACTTTAATTCAATTAAGATTGTTAACACTTCATAATGAAAAATATTTCAGAAATATTACAATTTTATTATCATTAACCTCGAATGGGCAATGCCGAGTATTTCTAATCGATCTGTAATTTAGGGGGAGGGGGTCCACTTTAAATGTTTCCAGGCCGAGACCTGGGGCGAAATGGTCACGTCGCCCACTCCACCGCTCCGGCGATTGTACGGGCCTTTGTTCGCGGTCATCGGCCCAACACTGCGATCCTGAAAACGGTTAAATGCTAAAGCAGGCATGCCAAACTCAATGTATCAAGTGAGTCGAATACATTAAATAGTTTACTACGCACATAATAATTTAACGAAATATATATATTATACACGATGTGCAGTGGCACCGATCCCTATATCCAAGTATGGCGACTGCCATTGTGAATTATGTGGTGGGTGGGTAATGGGTGCTGGGTAAATATTTTTTTTTACTGTATAAATGCATAATAATGCCTATTACATTGCCTACAACTGATCAGTATGAACCCGATATATTTTAATATTAATATAAATAATGGTAGTGGACTTATTGGTGAGGAGGAAGACTTGATATTATTTAATATATAAAGTGAACACCTATATCGGCAATATCATAAATTATTAATGTCACAATATAAAAATAGATACAATGTTTTTTATGTATTAATATCAATTTTGAATACAAGTAGGTAAGTAGTTAGGGTTTCAAGTATTACCAAGTAGGTAGGGTTTCAGCCCCCTCCACCGTTTACACCAATTGGTAAGTTGATCTGCAGAAAAAGTATGCTTGATGTTTTAAATCAAACAAGCAAAGGCGATTGCTGACCAATTTAATCAACATTACATCTTCTTCATACGAAAAAAGTAATTTTGATGACACATTGTAGAAAAAGAAGCTAATAATTAGAATTATTAATTAAATAATAATTTATTTGCATATGTTGGCCGCGCGTCTATTTGCCTTCGAAGTGGTCATCGCAACGCGTCTATTGACGCATGTGACTGTTGCGCGCGTCTGCGGCGGTCAAGGAAATCGGTTTCTATTTAAAAATAAGTAAAGTAGTATCGGCACGTCCAAAATCTCGGCCGCACTGCGGCAGCCGCGTTGGCCGCTCGTCTACAGACGCGTCCTAAGGAATCGTACCTTAAAGGTGTTGCAGTGTCTAGTGTACCAGTGAACATATTTTGCGTTTCTACATTTGTTCGTTTGAATCAATATTATAAGGTAAGTTTTTTAATGTTACCTACGTATTTAATATGTATTTGTATTTTTTTTCACTTTACTAATTTATCAGTATTTATTATATAAAAAGTAATAACATTAAAGAAAAAGCTGTTGAGGCGCCTATTGCTTTTTAAAACATACAATATACATGTAGATTTATTTCACTTTTCTAAAAATACAATAATAATCAATTTATCGTTTTAATTATTTGTTAAAAGAGTTACCTGAGTAGTAGGTATCACAACAATGTGTTTTTAAGATTATAATGAATGGGGAATTAAATAATATTGATGAATAATAAACAGTGACTGCTTTTAAATATTATTTTTTTATTTGATTACCTGTATTATAATTTTTAAAAATATTATATTATATATATTTTATATTACTAATTTAAAGTATAGGTACCTACTTGACACTTATATACTTAATATATATTTAACACTATTGCACAGTGCCCAGTGTCCACATAAGTTTTTAAATCCAAACATTGAATTGAATTCTTATCTAGTACTTACTACCTACTACTTAGTCTAATATTTATGGTTTATTAGAAATATAGGTTTTATTAATTATTAAAAATTGTAATTCATCCATTCAGGACAAAAGTCGACATATTATTTCCAATATAAATGTGTTACCGACTTCCTATTTTAATTTTTAAACATTTTTGATTATCTTTAGTGTACTTTTTGTGGTTACTGATTATTTTCTAAATTGAGTGTTTGGTTTTAATTAAGAAATTTAACTTTCTGTTTGATTTAGTTTGTTTTTATCAAACTCCAGTGGCATCATTTGATAATGTTTAGGGAGTGGTGGATCACATTTTTGTATATGAACAATTATTACTCGCAAACATTTTTATTGTATAGTTATTAGTTAAATATGATGTTCTAGGGCTAAAAATATATCTCAGACAGTACCAAATTTTTTTAAGAGCTTTTGATGATTTTCGGTTCGGGCCTGGGATTTTTTTCACAAACATTTTTTGGACCGGTCGGACCGGGCTTTAGAAAAAAGATATTTGACCGAGCTGGACCGTAAATGTATGGCCCTTGCAGGTCTTTAGTAAGTACTATTAAAATTTGATATTCGCCATACTGCATTTATATGAAGTTCGGCGCCACTGACGATGTGTACATATAAAACCTTCAATAAAACGTACTCGATTACAGTTTATCAGAATATAAGACACAATAACGTGTACCAAGTATAACAATTGCCAAGAGTCTGAAATAGTGACGACTTGACATTAATATTTTATAATTTTTTTACAGCCTATTCATTTTTTCATTATTGTCGATTGATATTGGTATGGGCCGTGTGTTCGACGTGCCTGTGCTAAGGCATTCGTGTGGCGATTACGTCCGCTGGCCGACGATGGGGACGGCGAAGGGGAACCGTCAGCTGTTGGGCGCTTGCGTGTGTTTACTCGTCTGATAATGACGTGTGTACACTGTCGTCGTTATCTCTACTGTTTCGCGTTCACAACAACAATGTCAATAACGAAGAAAATAAATAAACCCGACGGACTTGTAACGGTAATAGTATTGTTGCAATTCTAACACTTCTCCCCCGTGTACACTCCGTTCGACGACGATGCCAGTTGTACCGTCGTATTGATTCGATCGCGTCGCAAGTGTCGCAACAAACTGCGATCGTTGATCCGTAAGTTCGACGTGCCGTCGCGTACCTAAGTAAAAACCGCTTTGACGTGGTGGACCCGATCGTCGCGCGCCAACGGGTTTTACGTGCCTGCGGACTGTTCTGTTTCATTCCCATCGCCACGGACTCGCTCGCTTGTTCACTCCCGTCTCTGTTGCTTCTTCCGACCGACATCACTTGAAGATACCATGTCGGACGGCGACGACTTGTCTGACTGCAGCAACTCGTCGGATTCCAGTTACTCGAAGGTGGACTTCTACGAAGGTGAGCACTCCATAGGCTACATCGATGAGCACACAGCTATGTTGACGGTTTTCAAACCGACAGAGCAAATACTTATTTACATGTTGCTCCCTTAAAACAGTCCTGTCCAGTCACTATGGACCGATTAGGTTAGGATTGTTCAACAGAGATTGATCACAACTTTGGGGATATATTTGACCATAAATTTGTACATCAGGTTAAATTATTGTTTTAAGACCATATGGTTTTGTTTTATAGACTGTTGAATTTCTCTTGCAATCTTAACAAATTCAAGTCCAGAGTTTAAAGACGTGTTCCCTTTTAAATCATTTTTGAGGATGAAGTCTCTAAATAACACTGTGTACATTTAAGTATCTTGTCTTATATTTTAATTTCTAATCTATGCACTGCCCAAAATATAAATAAATTCTTGTCTTATAACTTTATAATTAATTGTAGTATAAAGTACAAACACCTACTAAAATTATACAACCTTCAATAATCTTTTTTTAAAATTAAAACCCATTGATTATTATTGCATTACAGTACAACTTTATAAACTAAATTTTCTTAAATTATTTAATGTTCTAAAGACTAGGAGATTTTTATCTTGTTTATTAAAACATTTTCAGTACATCATTAATTTATAAAAAGAGCAATGTGGTCACGCAGTTGACTACAATGTGCACAGTCATCAGTTTAAACTGGGTCTAGTGCAAAAAACATTGTGCAAAATTAATTCTGTAGTTACTCTTCCCTGCCATCATTTTGGTTGCTCCCCGGGTTGCTCTACACTGCTCCCCACTGGGCCAAAAATTCCATAGGAAATTCAACACGTGACAATTCTCTTCTCAAGTAATACTCCACTTTACCCTTTCCCATCATTATTGATGACTAATGGTTAAATGTTACATTGATACAATATAATTTATAAATAATACATGAAAATATTTAATATTAATATTAATTGTTTTCAAATTTTTATTTACAGTTCAAAATGTAGTACCTGAACAGTTTAAAAATAAAGTGAACAGTTTAAACAAAATTCTGCAAAGCGAAATAAAAGATACTGATGAACTGAAAAACTTAGCTTGCAGTGAAGGAGGATTAGTGATTAGTAAGTATATGATTAAATATATATATATTAGTATTTAAATCATTATTTTACTTCTTAATTAATATAAATTATTTTATTTAAAACTATTTATCTTTCAACATTTTATATTAAGTATTACATTATTTATTGCTTCCCTCTACTTAAATTCCATTTTAAATTATTTTGTTAATGTTAGATTGCAATATTTTTCTTTAACTGGTATAATGTACAGAACATATCAGTTATTGAATTGAGTACTGTTTATACTATTAATTACAATAGGATTTTTTGAAAATTGTCTGCTATGATTACTTTAGGAGCATTATAGCTTAAAGTTGTAACTAAGGTATTGTAGGATATTTATATTATAAATGTATTTTTATGTAATTAATTCATAATTGTAGTTAAAAGAAATCAATGATTATAAAGTTGGAATAACACATGTATTATTGATAATACTTCTTTGTAAATGTGTATACCAAAATACAATATTATTTTTTATTATTATTACTAACAATTATTAATTTTAATTCAGGTTTAGTACGTTCAGAAGCATGGCCATTACTTTTAAACTTATCAATTGAGAATAAACCATTACTTAACTTAGAAAACATTAAAGATCATCCAGAATATAATCAAGTGGTCATGGATGTTAGAAGGTGTTTAAAAAGATTTCCTCCTGGCATATCTTATGAGAGAATTGGATTATTGCAAGAACAATTGATTGAAATTATACTCAGTATAATTACGGAACACAAAGAATTAAAATACTATCAAGTAATTTTTTTATTAAATCATTCTAAATGAAATATATTGGCACTTCATAAAAGTTATTATAAATTAATTATAATAATTAATAGTTAATACATTATGATATGAATCATTAAATATTGAAAACTATTTACTTTATTATTTTAAAAGTTTATTTAAATATGATGTTTACATATATATTTTTATGATAGGGTTATCATGATGTTGCTGTTACGTTCCTAATTGAAGTTGGACAAGAAAAAGCTTATATTCTAATGGAGTACTTATCTTTAAACCATCTAAGAAAATTTCTGATGCCAACCATGAATGAAACGTCATATATGTTATGGCATGTATTTCCGCTATTATTAAAAATCGATCCAATATTAGGAGAGTTCATATTAAAGTGAGTATTGATTCAATTTTCAAAAATGATTTTAATAAAATATATTCAGCTAAGATAAAATACAAAAAAAAAAATGTAATATTTTATTAATATACTTTATATTACCATATACTATTTACTAAATCTACTAATATTTGATGAATTAAAATTGATCTTATTCATTTTTGTTTTAGGTCTGGTATCGGTACAATATTTGCTCTGCCATGGTTACTTTCATGGTTTAGTCATAGTTTGAACCAACACATAAAAGTAGTGAGATTATTTGATTATTTCTTGGCATCACAAGAAGACATTATTTTGTATGTGATAGCTCAGATGATAATTGCTAGGAGAGATGAAGTTTTGAAAGTTGAATGCGATATGGCTAATGTACATTGGGTCTTATCAAAGGTGGTTTATTCAATTAACATATCTAACTTTATACTTGTTTGTAAATAAATATTTTGTTTGTTGCAATCATGGTTTTTTTAGATTCCAGAAGATCTAGATTTTGAATCTGTATTGGATAAAGCTACAATTATGTGCGAAGATTATCCACTCTCAACAATTAAAGACGAAGTCGACTTGTTAATTGAAAACGAGTAAGGGAATCTTACATAGTATCCTTTGGGAACAATAAAAATGTTTCTGTTATAGAATAGTTTCACTATATGTAAATAGAACCGGTTGAATAATTTTTAAACTTTTTCACTAATGAAATAATTTCAACTTAGCTCGAATCTAAAAATAAATAAATTTGTCTTTGTATGTTTAATGCAGTCGTTCCCTAGGGTCTCACGAACATAAATTGAGCATGCCGTGAAATTATTTGAAATATATTTTTAAGAAATAAAATTTTCATGAAAAATAAAATGCTGAACAATGATACAGACTATAATATAAAATCAATCATATTTTTTATAATTTGTAGTAATAATGCAATCAATCTATTTTAGTTTTCATACAAGACTGACTATTGAGTATAGACTTTATAGTACAGAATATAGATATAGGGTGCCAACGGATTTTTATAAATTTACTTAGAATACTGCGAGTTTAAAAGGTTGGGAATCTCTGGTTTAATGCATCACAATTATTTCAGGGCTAAATTATTACAAGCTCTGCATGATGAAAATATCCAAAGACGTTCAATTAGGAAGAAGATTCCGGATCACGGACCTCCATTCGCCAATGCTTTCCATTATGTACCAATATGGATAGTACCTAGGATGAGATTTGGTCTGTTATTCTTTGGATTCAGTGTTGCTGCTGGACTGTGGGCTGTAATCAAATCCAACAACAACTAAAATAAATTATTGATGCTTCATATATTCCAAATACATGTGCTATACACAGGGGACCAAATAGACTGATATCTTACAATATTGTGTCGATATGTATTTATTTGTTTTAATTTATGATGACTCATATCTAGATTTTTCTCATTTGTTTATCCCTATTTTGTTAATCTCTTTTCATACAGTCTAATTGTTAAAAATTAAAATATTTATAATTTAAAATTTACCATTACAAATTGTACATAAAATTGTTTTTGTTTTTTTTTTTATATAATTGAAAATATATTTGTTAAGATTCAATACTTTTATTTGTGGGTGTCAATAATTTTTAGGTACTGTGTATGAATTATATACATTTCAAATTACTGTATGCAGAAATGTGACATTATTATTGTATTGTAAGGAAATCCTAAATTGAATTTGGAAAATTATTTATCTTTAGTAAACTTTTGGTTGTTATATAATTACAAATGAAAATCAAGTAGTGTTAGAAGATACCATATAAAATTTTAATTTTAATTTTTTTTATCATTGTGAATAGATCTCCTGTTTGTATGTTGTATTAATGTACTCAACCAACGGAATATTAGAACAACCTATTTTTATGCTCATTACTCATTACGTTAACATAAAAACTATTGTATTTAAATATTTTATAATTATTATTGTGATTAAATAATAATTAATTTCTTGTTATATTTCGGCGGATTGGATACATACCACATTTGTTTCGCTGTATTTTATATTTATTTCAACTTTATAATTTAGTTATTATAATCTTTATAGGCTACTATTTCTCAACTTAGAAGTTACAAATAAATGTTAAAATTTCAAATGAATATGATTTGTTTTATAAATTACATTATTGTGCGAGTTGATTAAAGTAAAATTGTTATATATTTTTTTTTTTAATGAATGTTATAAGAGTAACCATACCATATGAATTTTACAAACCGTTTGTCGCAGAATGGTAGTTTTATATGTTTGTTTTGGATGGGTTATATTCATGCCAAATTTATGTGTTTGCAAGATCGGTGTGAACATATGGACGATAAAAAAAAAAAAAACTTACCCATTAATCTGTAAAAATGATAAATAATAAATTAATGTTTCTCAAAAACATCCATTCTTTGTACGTTTCAGACTAAAGTCAGTTATCTATCATCTATGTTGATCCTGATAAATGGGCCCTGAATTCTGGATGAGTAGGTAATCTAATGTACAAATTTAATGGTCCTCTATTTCAGCGGTTCCTATCCTTTTCTTTTAACTTAGTGGGTGGTAGTGGAAACTAATTTGTATACTTTGCCTCACCAAATGGAAAACAAGTCACTGCTACCGAGTTTAATAATTTGCTAGACTGTAGGTACCCCCCCCTCCAAGTACAACATTTAACATTTTTATACACTACTATTCTTAAAATATTTAAATAAAAATGTACAATATAATATAATAATGTACATAATATACATATATTATATTTATTGTAAAAAGACTCATAAATATAATACATATTTTGTGAATAATAAAATTTAGTAAGATGCTTGATCTTGTATTGATTTGCATGATTTTTTTTCTTTTTTCTATTAAAATCAGGTTCAAATGGTGCAAGATATAATCTTAAATCTGGAGCTGCATTCGGTTTATTTCCATGCTTATTGTTAAATACATTGAGTATTCTATAATCTATATTTTACTCTCCATTTCTATAAGAAAAGTTTTCATTTTCATAAACATATATTGTATATTTTCAAAATTAATTGTTAAAAATAAAACAAATTTAACAATTTTCCGCTCTTATCAATTTTTTTTTTTTTATCTATTCCATGTTAGGAACCGCTAGTCTATATTATTGTAGGAGCACAACAACATTACCATTATCATGTTATGTAATTGATTCGAAACTGAGATTATTACCATTGCAATAGTTAATAAATTTATAACATTTGATCACTTAATGTGATAAAATTAACTTAATCGTAATCATTGGATAAAAATTAAACCATACCAATGAATATCAGCAGATTCGGAATACTTCAACAATTGGTAGAAATTATTGAACATTGATGTATACGAATAAAATATAAATTTGTATATTAAATTTTGAATAAGAATGAGAAAAAAACAATTACTGAGGAATTTAGTATTCAATTTATATAAATCAAAGAATGTTTTATAATATAAAACATTTTAAGCATTAGTTTTTCTTAAATATAGTAAGAACATTTTAAACTATTTGTTCATAAATTTTAATTTAAATCAATTATAACTATCATATGATGAGCTTGAAACTTAAACACATTTTTGGAAGTTTAATATTACAATTTAAAAGAATGAAAATAAATTTGTGTATTAAATTAAATTGTTATACATGTCATTCTTATCAGGATTTCAGTAATTTTATCAATGAATCAGTCTTACCTATATTATTTATTGATCCCAATTTTTACATAAATACTCGAACATGTAACAATTGCACCTATTTAAACAAAAATTGATTTTACATTTATAGCATTTATAATTAAAACTTCTACTTCAAATTGTTTCAAAGATTTTTTTTTATTATTTTGATCATTAATAAATATTAGAAATTATTTTGTTCTTTTATTTTAGTTTAATTGAATATTCTGCTCCAATAGTTGTATAAAAATGTTATTTTGATTTACTCATAACAGAGTAATAATTTTATTATATACACATTCAATGTTTTAAAGTCCAATTGGATTGGATACTGATAACATTATTTTCTTGAATTTTCTCGAAAAAATACTTTCGCAGCAAAACTAATTTGAGAATACCAAAGAATTTTTGTACATAACTACCTATAGAAGATGCAGGATTGAATAAAACTTAATATTATTCAGGCAACAGCTTAATTTTCTTTTGTTGAACCGTAAGCAATTGAATTGAACTAACATAATTAACAGGGTAACCATTTTTATACTTGAAATATTTTAGGCTAAATTCTCTCAAGTTGTGATCATCTTAAAAGTTTAGAAAAGAAAATAATATTGCACAAAGGTGTATGAATTAATTATATGTGCAGTCATATAAACTCATATAAGCATTTAATTTCAAACCTAAAATTTTTTTATACAAATAAATATCAATAACGGTTCATTTACAAATAAATTAATTAATTTTTATAAATTTTAGTAGACATTAAAGTGAATGGCACACATTATGTTATTTATATTATTATAATGTAATAACATAATTATGTTATGGATTGAGTTGCTCAGTAGAAGCATCGGATTTTCTTCGAGTCAAGTTCCTTTGAAGAGAGATTGGAGTTAACCATTCCTTTGGTAGACAACGTTGAAAAAAAGGAATACATGAGCTAACATATGCCAATCTGTTTATCCAACTTGGTATATCTTGCCCACATAATATCTAAATAAAAAAGTAAACATTAAAATTCAATAATTATATAGTTTTTTTAAATTTTTTTTTTTTAAAGAATTTAGAAGATACATTAATATTTTAGGCGATTAAATAATAACACTGTATGACTAAGGAATATTGTAGAACTTTAAACAGATTATTAGGTTAACATTCAAGTATAAAAATATTATAATTAAAATAATAACTTATTTAAATAAGTAAAATTTCTACATATTAAACTATTTAATAAAACTTGAATATTAATAAATGTCCTTCAAAATATTATTCTTTTTAAATTTGCTAATTTGTACTTATATTTATGTTAAGATTTTAATCTATACAAAAGAATTTATATGTTATTTAGTTAATTTTGCTAAATTGTATATAAAAAAATTCATCTTTTAAATTAAAAAATAAAAAAAAATGAACTTTTACCTTGGTTAATGATCCAGAAAAATGATTACAATTTTTATTCATTAAATGGTATTTATCTCCACGAAAATCTTTACCAAGTTCAGTTAATATTCTTTTAACATCGTTGACATTAAAATCCGTGTGACCAATATATATAGATTCTCTAAAAATTTATATACAACGTTAATACTAAGATTCAAAATTTGAATAAGAATAAAAAAAAAAAACAATTACTGAGGAATTTAGTATTAAATTTATACAAATCAAAGAGTGTTTTATTATATTACACATTTTAAGCATTAGTTTTTTTTTAAACATAGTAAGAACATTTTAAACTATTTGTTCATAAATTTAAAATTAAATCAATTATAACTATCATATGATGAGCTTGAAACTTAAACACATTTTTAGAAGTTTAATATTACAATTTAAAAGAATAAAAGGAGTTTCAACCAAAAAAATTATAGTTTTCATATATTAAGTACTACTAGACTGTAAGAAGTTAAATTAATTAAATTCAGTAACATAAAGCATAGAATGTAAAATCATAATATGTACTAGTGATAAGTGGTTTACTTAAAATAATTTGAAAATAAAATAAAAATAAAATACAACCAAAATAAAATATAAATAAATAAAATATTACTAAGAATGAAAAAAATTAAAATTAAAAATTTACAAGTTGAAAACTAATTTGAATTCACCAGAAAAATTACTAAATTCAAACAGTTTAAACTTAATATGTATTCATTACTTGTTTTATAAATAATTAGAAACTTAAAATCTATAATGGATATTATAATTTCTATTTTGATTATTTAGAGCATACTTAAGTAAAATAAATAATTTGTTTGATCATCATATATTTGAATATTTACAATATTTAGGTACCTATATTATAATTATATAGAATTTACAATACTTCTTATTACATATTTTATGTATTTTTAAATTGTATTCACTAGTAAATTTTACTATGCCATTTTTAATTACTTAAGATTATTAAGTAATTATATTTAATAATCTTACAAATTTAACAGTTAAACTAAATTATATAGTTTATTAATACAATTTTAAAGTTTAAGTTATTTTATGGAAAATTGTTAATAAATTCTTCAACACACAATACTGAATAATATTACAGTGATAATAATACATACAAATATTTTAATTAACCATAAAAATGGTATTGCAGTAAATATTAGCAGTTATACCTACACAGTGATATTTACAAGAAATAAATCAAATTTATCTATACTACAATATAAAATGAAGTCACTTTTTTTTGTTCGGGATAAACTCTGAAACTACTTATTGGATCGCCGTGCAGTTTTTTTTAAATTTAAGAGGACATCACAGAGAAGGTTTTAGGCGTAAATTTAGTCCGATAAAGTTAATAAATAATTAGTTATTAGTTATCTATATATATATATATATATATATATATATAAATGGAGCCAAAAATGTATAACATTTCATCAATTGAGAACGGCTGGGCCAATTTAGCTCAAATTTTTTTTTAATTGTTTGTAATTGCCAAGAGAAGGTTTTTACGAAATTTTTTTTTGGAAAAGTGCTATTGTTTAATAAATCATAGTTTAATTTAATAATTTTTGACCCGGTCGATAACTGCACAATCGAAAATGAATTATTAAATAAAACTATTAAAAAAATATTAAAAAACTATTTAAAAACTATTAATTTTATTTTTGGTAATAAATGACGGGTATTACATAAATATTAAACAAAAAAAAGATCCCGCAATAGGTGTCAAAACAAATAAGAATGTTAGTTCGAAAAATTATTATGCATATCAGTATTTAAACGCGATAAGGACAAAATTGAAGCGCTCGGCCGAACAACGGGACAAGTGCCACTGAGCGCATTTTACAATGGAGGCGTTTAAAATATTACGGACCATTTCCACGACTTAAAACTAAACTTATTATTGCTTATTATTGCCTTTTAATCTATTTTTATTGTAATTTCAATGCGGTAGTGAACATATACAATAAATTGTACTCGTGCCTCGATACTCCATCGATAAACGTAATATTGCCGAGATTGGCGCTTGTCCCGTTGTTCGGCCGAGCGCTTCAATTATTCTACGATATCATGAGCTTCGTCAACAATTCATGGTCGAAATGTATGTAAAAATAGAGAGCGAACGATTTTGATACTTGCGATTTAATCAAAAAAAGCTGCGTGCAGAAGATTTTCAGAACAATTGTTAGATATTGGAGATGGGAAAGTTACTACAGATGAAACGGAATGTATAAAATTACCGACCGATTTCTGCACAATCATTTATTCGCAAGATGCTCTCATTGACTAGATATTTTTCAATGTACACAGACAATACACAAATCATGAGTGGCTGGCAGAAAGGGCAATTTTAGTAGTAAAAAATGTGGATGTCAACTAATTGAATCTCAAGATAAACATTTATTACCAGACATGGTGTCATACAAATCTATAGATATAGTTTGCTATGCTACTGAAACTGTAAATTATCTAACAGTTTTTAAACTCATTGGACTTACCAGGCATGCCACCGCATAATTTACAATTGAAGGTTTGTTCTCCGGTTATTTTGCTTCATAATTTGACCTACCACGGTTGTACATCAGCACGCGATAAGTTGTTAAAAAATTAATGAAAAATGTTATCGAAGCCATAATTTTAAATGGCAAATTCCGAGGAGAATATATATAATACCGCGAATCTCTATTATACCCAAATTTGTGCCAATACAATTTAAATGCCTTAAATTTCCAATTAGATTGGCATTTGCAATGACTATCAATAAGTTTTAAAGCCAAACAATGTCTGTAGTTTAGATTTGAGCACATCATATTTTTCACACGGATAATTATACGTGGTGTGCTCTCGAACCATCCAGTTTGTGTTGGCAATAGATGGGATAACAAAAAATATTGTACACTCTGTTGCATTAAGGGATAGATATTGTTTTTTACTAATATTGTCATAATTAGCGATATATATATAATTTTAATGGATCAATTTTAATAAATTATTAAAAAAATAAATGTTTGATGTTTTTTCATTTTTATATTTCGTCATCATTCATAGCACTCCATATCTCTTCCTTACATCCTTATCCTTACATGCCTATATTTAATTAGTTATTTTTTTCTAGCAAAATATTCTCTAGAAATAATTTATATGACAAAACAACGTTTGTCGGGTCATAAAAATATAATAATCAGTATCAAAATATTCTGAAATTGGTGAATGTTAACTATTAAATATATACTTATATAAAAGACCAAGGTAAACAAAAATAATGTATATTAAATTACCTGTATCTATAATGGTCTCCCAATTCATAAACATCTTTTGGAATCATATCAAAAATCCCTGAATCTGATCTATCATGTCCTCCATAGCCATATTCTAAAGTAGAATTGATTTTTCAATTTTATTTATAGTTAAAGTTTAAATTCTAATAATTCACCTTGACCATACACTTCAACGCCTGAATGGTATACACCAAGTCCCATGTGTGTTGTGTATTCATTGATCCAATACTTAAAAAAAAAATTACAAATTAATCAATAGAAAAAATATAAACATAAGTAATTTGTACTTATTAACTTTATTAAAAGTAGATAACACACATTTTAACATTGTATTAAACTATTTCATGTTATAATAAATATTATAATATACACAAATAGATAACCAACTACTATACCAATACACACACAGTAGAGTTATTAATCTGAACACAGGTTTATCTGAAATACATGAAAACCCAAACGGCTTGAAAATTATCTTTATTTATTATTATATATATTATATCGATATATATGTGCGGGTGTTAAAAATAAATAAATCAATAATTTAAACAAATCTGTAAGCATGTGATTTTATGTACACTCAAAATTATAATAATTTTAATTGTAGTCATTATATTTTTCAATTATGTATAGATAAAAATAGGTATGAAAATTTAAACCGCAGGAAAATTGATCTTTATAAATTAATAGATTATTCGAAATCTGTAGTTCAAACAACTTTTTTTTCCCATCTGGTTCAGATTACGGCAATGAATAAATCAACTTTTTGCATTTGAATGAATGTAAATAAAAATTTAAAGAACTTGGATCATTGAAGTTAAAATAACAGTTAACATGGTTTTCAGTTAACAAGCTCAAAAATGAAAAAAAATGGTTTTACCTATAATTTAATATAAAACACAAAATATAGTTTAATTATAGAGTTAATTAGAATAACATTTGTGAACATTTGTGTAGAGTTGTTATCTTTCAGTTATCACAATGACTTTAGTTGGTATTCATAATTTGTAAAAATAATGTTAGTAAGCTTGTGATAAATAAAATTAAATATTTATTATGCTCTTAATAGTTTAAAAATATCAAATGAAATAATGATTTAAAATCAATAATAAGACATTATATATTGATTTAGAACGGAAATTATAAAAATTGGATGATAATCATGGAATACTAACTTCCTTAACGGCGATAACCATAAGGTAAGATAATATTGGATTCTTCAAAACAATTAGTGCACGCATTTTAATAATTATTGGTTCTTTTCGGTTTTTAAACGTAACAAGTACCTAACTAATGGAAAAAAAGTTGAGTGACAATGTAATACTTTTTAATGTTTTATAAAGCAAGTAATTAATTGTTGTGCATGTGACGAAAAATGTAAAAAGAACAAAGCGATGTAATACCAGATATCTAGGGCAATCATAACCGAAGGGCATACATGGTCATGGTTTAACATTGACTTAACACACGGTCCATCTTGACCGATCATTAACTTACCATATCGTAGACGTGCACAAGTACCGGTTCTCGAGCCATGTTAGACGATCAGTGAGCCGGCTCCCATAAAACGTTGGCAGTGCAATGGCTGACGTGTCGGGCTGCAACAAAAGAGTTTGCCAAACGAATGATGAACGCCGAACTACGAGAGGTAAGCAGACGCGAGTACAACCGATCGCAAAAAACACGCGCGCACACGTAGTAGCAGTACTGGTCACTTTGAACGCGTCGCAACACGTAAACCGTTGCGATGGACGAGACACGACTACTACTGCTACGTCGGCGGCCTCCGGGGGAACCGAAAATCCACTCTACCTACTCAACAGTTGCATAATCGGACGCGACGATGACCGTAGAGCGGTGCACGTTATCGAGGTCGCCGCGTCCGTCGGAAATATGTGCCAGTCGCGCGGGACCGAGTACGTACGTGTTGTGCGCACGGGGTAGTCGACCACGACGACGACGGGACCGTTGACTCCGTCCAGAGGCGGTGGAAAGAATCGATTTTTGTTCGCGCCGGTGTTGACGGGGCCGACGACTGCAACTCGTAACGGGGCACGGACGGAAGGGTAAAAGGGTACAACGCTGCTTACACGACGAGGGGCGAGCGCCGTCCGACAAAAGCGGAAGATTATTTATTTTTACGCGTCGGAACTCGGGCGCGCGTTTCAGACCGTTCGGTTACACGTCGTGCGCGCATCACGCGTATGTTATGGTCGGCGCGGCCGTCGTTCGTTTTCGTCGCCATAACAACTCGTTCGAGTGAGCTATCTAAAATATGCGTTACTAACGCAGTGATCAGTAAACATTGTTCGTTTTCGAACCGGCGAAGAAGGCGGTGCGCGACGATAACGGTACCACGCGGATAGGAATCGTATTCGGCGCACGCATCGACCAACGGGCAAGAGCGCGTGCCGCCCGAACACGACGACTGCCGGACGGTCGCATACCGTTTGTCGGTGTTCCTACCGGTGCGCGCCGCGGCCGTGTCGCGACATACTCACCCGTGCGTGCGATCTTATTTCCGGTCCGTTTGTCCAACAGATGTCGTCGCGACCATTGGCACGACACCGAAACGCCACCGCCGTGCACCGCGTGCCACACGAGTTTGCGGCCCGTCGCCGACGTCGGTCCGGGGCGCGCGTCGCCGTCCGACGCTCGTCGTCGTGTTCCGTCGTTTCTCTCCCGCCCACCCCCTCCACCTCACACTCGTCCGCCGCCCACTCACCCGCCATCACCAGCGCGCGTTCTCTTTCGATCCGATTATTATTATTAGTGCGCCACCTTGCGCGGCGTTAGCCCTCCGACGACGGTGTAAAAAATGCAACCGAAAAGTCATGCGTACAACGGTCACACCCCCGCAGCCCATTAACCCGCTCGGCGATCTCGAGTGTCTGTGTCGACGAAATCGTACTCCGTACGCGATCCTTTGTTCCGACATAAGATCACTTCTCGCTCGATCCCCCGTGCGTTCCTGCCCATATTTCAGTAGAACGCGATCGCGATAGGTACTTACGCGAGTGCTGAGATGCAGCGACGGATAATATTACGTTACGACGTGGTAATTGAACGTGGCCCGTGCGTCTGAACCGCGGCACTGCTTGTTGTCTCCAACAGTAAAAATAAACCGTGTCCACCGACCGGAATGATTTTATCCGAATGTTAACAAAACCTGTTTTCTACCCGATCGATGAGTTGATTCTACCGGTCGAAACTATTGGAATCGAACTGATACGAGTGATCGAGTAAAGACGCTCGATCAATTCGGTAAAACCGATTTTATTACTTTTACCCGAGATATTAATAATTTTATTCGCGACGCGTACGTATTGTTTTGTAGCCTAACCTACAACGACCGTAACAACAAACAGTGTTGGAAAACGTTGATAGGTATAACAGGTTTTCGACAAATATGGTTTATATACTCGTATTTATAAATAAATACTATAATGTGAAGTGATAACTAAAAATTGAATACGCATTCCCACGAATTCTATCTATTATTAGTATATTTTCCATGTTTTTCCCAAAATGTCAAATTGGTTATTAATCCACATAAACATACTTTCAATGTTGTAATAAAGGTTAGCCCGGTTTACACTTGTCATATTTTATATCCAAGATGACGTCCGTGTGTCTCGGATCCGTGGCACGGATAATTATTTGATTGTGTATATGCGTTCACGTCCGTGCTGTTTATCTCGTACGAGTCAATTATCGTATCCGTGGTGCCACGGACACGTATCAAAATTATCGAACGAAATTCCATCCGATAATAAATATAACTGCAGTTACAATTAACCAATCATTCAATGCACTTGAAGTTAAAGTTGAAAGTGTTATATAATATTGTATTTCATCATATTAAATATCATAATAATATATAATACTATTGTAATTAAATAATATAATAATATATTTATTAAAAATGTCCGAAAAAAAAAGTGGTCCGATGATACGACAATGAAATTTGTAAATATATAATCGACATTAGAAGTTTTGTAGTAACATATTCGATGCATCAAACTTATTTCGTTCAGAAACCCATTGTCGAACTCAATATTTTATTTTATTTTTATTTTTACTAGATAAAATTTATTGATTATACTCATTAGCTAAAAGTCCACAAACTGAAAGAACGGCGTCTGCCACGTCTGGATCCATTTTCAATATTAAAATGTAACTATATAAAATGCTTACTCTGACAGCGACATTGACAATGTATAGTGTAACGTCAGAATTCGTATCAGTGACCCACGGATCCGAGACACACGGTCGTGGTCTCGGATATAAAATATGACAAGTGAAAACCGGGCTTTACTTTTACACTAGTGAAGGTAGTGCTCGAATTGAGAGGGGGTGCGCAGGGAGACGGAGCTCCTCTACTATTTTTTTTTCTGCTTACCCCAGCTATATTTTTTCACCGGAACGGGGGACGCCACGTTCATCCTAATTGATGTCCAAAATAATTTTTATGTAAATTTCAATTTACGTCAATTTGAAAACGAATTTCACGACTTATAATATCAAAACTATTTTTATAATTAAAGATTATATGGTGGTTATGATAAGGGACAACGTCGTCATTTCTAGAAAAATATAAATAACAATGTCTGTGAATTTGGTGTATTATTCTTTATACATTGTACGATTTGCTATTAACCCTATACTGCGTGATGTATCACTGATGATACGTTCAGTACATGTTTATGTAGAAGCTTTTATGTTGTTAATAAATTTGCAATTTCATACTCATCATCGATAAAACAAGTGTTTAATGAGTTCTAACAGTGTTTTTACAATAGCCTTGGATGAATGATAGTGAAAATAATGTGATTTAATTTGATAAAAAAAGTATCAAAAACGTATATTTCTTAGTCACATTTAACATTGATATTAGTGGTGGGAATTATCGTACCTTTTGTGGAATCATTCCAATCGGTACATTTACAATAAAGTATCGATTCCAAAATGCTCGTTACTTCGGTACAATCGGTACAATTTTTCTTAGTTACAATTCTATTCGAAACGATCAAGTATACAAATGTATTCCGGAAAGGATCTCAAAAGCTACACCGAAAGACGTAATAGATTATCAACAAAAAAACACGGAAATGTTAATATTTTCAAATATCTAGTAATTATTTAATACTATTTCCATACGAATAAATAAATTAATTAAATACTATTATTTTATTTTTACCCCTTTGATTATTATAGGCTTGGGAAAATAGACTGATTAATTCCGTTTACAGTGTAAAAGACACTGTACAGCTAATACTAAAATGCTAGGATAGTAAGGCGAGATGTATTCGTTTCAACACCGTTTCAAACGATAAAACCCATATTTGTATTACAAGTTAATATGGCATAATTAAATCCTCCACCGATGGAATGACCGTGGAGTGATTAATGTACTCGTTCCTACTCGTTCCATCTATGTAATCGTTACATTGTACTGAATATACCGGTAACGACCCACCACCAATTGACATTGTGGATTATTGTGTTTTTTAAAAATGTTATTTCATTAAATATGTTATACAAATTATTTTTATGCATCGAACATACGTTATATAAAAGTAAGTATCCTTATTTATACATATTTTTAAGTGTATCACCCACGATGCATAACGCATGAATGACTTTCGTATCATAGTACAAATGAAAACCGTTAATGAGCAAATGTATCATGGATGATACACAAATATTTATAATAAATTGTTTTTTTATACTTTGTTTTGATAAAACCGTATAGTAATATTCATTAGTATGTTTATACCACATAAATAATAAACAATTAATAGTTATTACATTATTATAAAACCATATTAATAGTATTGATAGTAGAAATTCGTGCATTAAGAGGTTTTTAATAATATTTTATTACTTTTTAATTGAAAATTAGATAACTTTTATTTAAAATGTTGTACATTTTACTTTATAGTCTAAATTATGTATTATTTTTGAAGGTTTAAGATAGCGAAAAATATTTTGAGTGACTCTCAAAAAATTTATTTGATGAATTTTGATATTTGTGATGACTTTGATTGTTCAAATGTGGAATTTAACTTGAGAAAGTATGTATTTTATTTTGCTGTACCTATGATTTTTTTTAACCTTTAATTTATGAATAATTGTTTTTAGAGGATGTTATGAAAAATATAGATTTATAATAGGATATTGAAATCCTTATATTAGAAAAAATGTAAATCTATTCTTTTTCTTCTTCTTCTTGGGTATTACCGGCCACCAGGACCAATCCGTCAAACATCCAGTCCTCCAGGTGTCTCGATCCGCTGCTTTTGTTTTTCAATATGGGCCACCTTTCAACGATACCACGTCTCTTTTTACTATATCTTTCCATCTTAAATGGGGGCGCCCAAGAGGTCTTTTTCCTACTGGGTCCTCTGCCAATACCAAGTGCAGCAGTCCGTTCTGTCTACGTCACGCGTGACCTAACCTTAAGTCTCCTACTCCGGATTATATCCAATATGTTTGGCTACTGAAAAAGATCCTCCAGTTCTTTGTTTTTCCTTATTCTCCATTCCTCAGTTAAATCGTCTTTTACTGGACCAAGAATTTTTCCAAGGATTTTCCTCTCAAAAATAATCAGTTTATTTTCCTCTGTTTTTCTTAATATCCATGTTTCTGATCCATATGTAATTATAGTAATATAATTATATATATATATAAATCTATAGTAAGTGTAATTTATAAATACTCACTAATTACTGGCATACAGAATTTGAATAGTTTCTAATTGGAAATAGAAAATGTATGGCTGTGTGGTACTATCACAGGTCTTTCTGACTTCTTTATCAATACTGGTTTATATTTTTTAATAGCTTGTTCTGAATAGTTCGTTGCCACGTACTTTTTATTATATTAATTACATTTATTATACTTTCTTCTTCTTTCTAAATCAATAATAAGCATTAAAAGCTTAATAAAATCGATAATTAAGTACATAATTTATAATTCATACCTCTCTCGACATTTCTTCGTAATGAGAATATTTTTCTTTTATTTCTGGTTCAAAAATCATCCATTCTTGAGCACGCCTTTCAGTGTTTAAACATTTATTTTTTGACTCACTTTTTTTTTAAGTTTAAGTACAAATGGTTTACTTTTTAATACAGTTGCTGGACGAGCTTTAAATGTCCACTGAGACTATACTTTTCACATTCTTAATAAAAAATAAATATTTAAGATTATAATTTAATAAAAAAAAAAAATGATTTATTGAATTAAAAGAGATATTTTAACACTTAGAACTATTCGTAAATACCGAATTCCTAATTGTTAGTTTTCATCAGAAAAAATAATGTTTAAAGAACCCAGGGGAATTTCATAAGAATATTTAACTGTATTTAATAGTGTTCCAATAACTTCAGTCATATGGAAAGATAATATACTGGTGACACTTCTTTCATCTTATTGTGGAATATTACCTGAAATGTCTATCAATCGATTTGATAAAAAATTAAAAAGAAATATGGAAATAAAGTTCCCTTCTATATTTAAAGTATATAACCGCCATACGGGAGGTGCTGATCTCCTTGATTCTTTAATTAGACGTTATAAAATTAAAATACGAACAAAAAAATAGTGCATGAGGGTTTGGTACCACATCATTGATATATCAATCGTTAATGCATGGTTACTCTGTAGACGAGTGGAAAATGAAAATTTAAAGTAAATACCTAAATTTAGTTTATTTGATTTTTGGACAAAAGTTGCATTTTCGTTGATAACGTCTGTACTTGCTCCAAAAAAAGGCAGACTATCTAATGAAGAAAAAAAACAGATAAAAAATCTTGAACAACATACTCATTTAATAACGCCTGAAGAAATCAGTAGAGATGGTTTACATCATTAGCCAGAATATATAAAGAACAAGGCAACGGTGAAAGTATCAAAAATGTGGAAAACTAACACAATGCACTTTTACTAAATGTGATATTTTTGTTGCGGTGTCAACAGAAATTATTTTAAAAATGTGTGTACAAAATAACAAACAATTTTTTTGTTCCTAATTAAGTAAAAATGTATTGTATAAATTTGTTTAGTTTTAAATATATTCAGTTTATAATTCTTATTATAACATAATATTATTGAGACTTAAGAATAAATAAAGGTTTATTATTCGAAAAAAAAAATGTTTTATGTTTTAAGCGCGCGATTTATCATAGGTGATACATTTTAAAAAAAATCTATACAAATTAAAAAAAAAATATTTTTCCAATGTTCCATAATTACAGGTGCACAAATTTCTCCGCTAAAATAATCAGAACTTAAATTTAATTCGCGCAGTGTAGGATTAATATTGGCGATCGACGATATCGTCATTTCGGAAAAAATAAATGCCCACACCACGACCTTAGACTAATGTTCTGAGGCCGTGGCCCGCACTAAAGAGTAAGAATAGATAAAAACAAAAATCAAATATATGATTATATCATTCGATTCATGAGACTGCCTGATCCCCTACAATTATGTTAATTATTATTTTATTTTTATTTTCTATCGTAACATTTGCTATCAAAATATATTATATTTGGAATTTAAATATTTGTTTAGTTGAAAAGTGGTATTCAAAACATACGTAAGGTTGGCTGACTGGAGGGATGAGAGACGATGCCCTTCTACGAGTCTGTGTTAAATAATTGGTCACGTGGAACGCAGTTTTCAAATCGTTGAACTGAGCTCCTCTACTTAATTTTTCCCAATTCGAGCACTGACTAGAGGCTATTAATTAAATCAAATTTTAAATAAAGAATACAATTACTATAAAAGTATCTAGAAATCGTATGTTTTTAACATAAATAGGTATAATAGGTGCCTATTAAACATTTGATTAGGTATTGTCATTTGAATACAATACTAAATAATACTGATACAAAAGGAGTGATTCAAATAGATCATTAATTAGCCTTTTGATATCGATAATTCAAAAGAGAAAGGTAATCTTTAATCATATGAAAACAAAAGATGAAAAACTGCAATCAGTTATGGAACTATTATAATTAAGCTGATATTAATGATATCCAATGATGACCGATCATTAACATCGTCTTATGTTAAGTTTAAATAATCGATTTAGTGTTCAGAAAACGTTGACTATTTTTAGATCGGATACCTTTTCTTAAACATGGGTTATTGTTTGTTTTTAATATAAAGCCGTGACATGTTTGTACAGATGTTCGGGTTTAATACTTTAATAACATTCTATTACATTGTAAGTAATTAAGTATTTAAGAGTATTTAAAAGTATTTAAGTATTAAAGTAATAATTACAATATAAAGACTGTAAAACAGTTACATAGACGTCATTTTATCCCAGTTCCACTATAAATAATTGCTTAAAACCAATTGTTAACATCAGATATGGAATACTGTAAAAACTACTGTAAAAACGTATTTCAGTATAGTTAAAACACGTTTTCAAAATAAACAATAATTTAATTAAAATAGTTTCTCAGAATACTATAGGTAATATATTTATTATACAACATATATCATTAGAATTGTAATCGAGTAATCAGTACTCAGTTCATTTTAAGAAGTATTTCTTTTAAATACTATAAACATAAGCTTAATATAATTAATATAATTATCTTGAATGCTCTAAAAATGTATCATAAATAATATCTGTAGTAATTTTTATTTTTGTTTAGTCAGTATTCACATTATGAGTTCATAATTTCGACGAAATCATCAATTGTGTTATAACTTTTGTAGAGTTATAAAAAAAAATTAGTAAAATAAAAAGTATTCAATTTTAATTACAGGGTATTATTCCATAGCCTGAAAAATATTTGGTATTATTATCCAGTACTCAAATCTTTAAATACCTATTCATTTGTTAATCATGGTTTTTAAACTAATGATAATTACAGGGACTAAAATTTAGTGCAGTACGACACACTTAGAGTAATACGAAATCAATGCCGCAAAAACCGAGTGTGCAGAATGTGCAATGCATGTAGGCCCTGGATCATTGTACCATATTATGGATCTTCAAAAGGTCAAATACTCAAAAACGTATAACGATAAGGGGCCTCAAAATTTTGATAAGCACACGGACCTCGAGTAGTTTGATTACGGCACTGTACGAAATGTTAAGTGTGCAATACGAAATTAAAAATTGCGTTGTTGTTTTATTCTCTATATTATGGTATTTGTTTTTAATTTAATTTTTTTTTCTAAATTATCTTATATATTTTTTAAATTCCAAGATGTGTCATCAGCAAAATCTAAAATACCAACTATTTTAACTGCGTTACTTATTACTGTTAACGTTTGAAAGGGGAGTATGACAAAAATCTTAAGTGTGCAGTACAAAAAATGATATATTTTAGCCTCTGGATAATTATTATAGGGTTTTGAAGAGTACATTATGAGTTTGAGACGATGTTAACGAGACTTCATATAATTTCTTGCAAATGATGTTCTCCCTTCCCTCCCGATGCTTAAGAAATGTTTGATAATTATATTTTACTTGTTATTCGGCGACCTGATTTCCAATGGCACAATGCATAATATTAAAAACAAATAAAGGTCAGTTCTTGCGCATTAACATAATTTAAAATAATTTATCCGTATATAACCGTTACTCTCGAGGGGGTGTCTGGCACAGAAAAATTCAATAACGACCAAACAAAATAATTTAACAAATTATATATTTATGCATGGTGATTTTATTTAATGTGAATATGCGATTTTTTTTCACTTTTATCTATGGGTTTTCGAAAAAAATAATTTCTTTCGTATATCATTTTTTAATTATCATAACTCAAAGTGTTCATTATTTTCATCGTAGTGATCTCCAGTGTTATTGAAAAATTACCTTCTATGTACAATAAAAAAAATTACATCGACAAAAGTGGGTCGTATCGCTCTCGTCGTCATTTATATGAGTTGTGTCTCACAAAGGAGTTTGAAATAATAATTTTCGTGTAAAAAAATAACATAATATTTATGGTTTATAATTAGTTCTTCTGGTACTCTTTGAAAGTTTCACCACCATCACAGGCTAAAAAATATCTCTCTAATTGCAATTTGCAATTTGCTTTGATTGGTCGGCCAGTGGCCTATGTAGAGTACCAGGATGAGCCTTTACACTCAGTGTGAGGTGTTGCATGGGTGTGTTGTTTTTATTTATTCTAGGCTAGCCATGATAGGTGTGAGTGTTTACTGAGGGATAGTGTATGTTGATCCTTGAGGAACACCAGCTTCAATTTTCCGTGACATAGATAGGTGCTCATTGATTTTAATTGTGAAAGTTCGATCCGTATGGAAGGAGTCTATTAGTTTAACTAGTGGGTGAGGGATATTCGCAAGTAATAGTTTATGGACGAATCCTTGGTGCCACGCGTGGTCGAACGCTTTCGCCACGTCCAAGAAAATGGCCACTGTTTTTTCCTTTTCACTTTGTTTCTTTGTTAGATCGTCCACTAGTGTTATGAGTTGTGTAGTCGTAGAGTGACCTGTGCGAATGGCATGTTGCTTGTGTATAATTTTAGTGTAGCTGCTTAGTTTTGTGAGAATTATCCTTTAGAAGATTTTTGACATGGTGTTTAGTAGAGAGATAGGTCTGTCGTTATCTGATATGAGGTGGTCTTTCATTGGTTTAGGGACCATTACTATCTGAGCTTTATTCCACTGAACGAGAGATTATGAATGTCTAAAGCAGGATGTGTAGATGTTCGCCAGGAAGATAAAAGCAGTTTTTGATAGAAACTTCAAGGCTTTGTTCGTTATGCAATCTTCACCTGGTGCTTTTGCTGGTGGTAGGCGCTTAACGATATTCCATACTTCGTTTGGTGTTACATAAATATCTGATGGAGATGAGTTGGTGTCACGAAGTTTTAAGATTGAGTTAGTTACTTCGGGTAGTGGGGGACCCGGTTTGCAGAGCCGTAGCAAGGGCTTGGCGAGACTGGCCCATGCCAGAGGCGCAACAAAAAAAAGAGCGCAAAAGACAGAATTTAAATATTTATATACCTATGTCTTTATTAATAATATAGGTATGTACATAATACATTTTATTTATAATATACACAAAATTGTTTTCAATTTATAGTTATATTTACAAAATTATATGATATCATAATAATGTACCGAGAGATAATTTAATATTCTAAGAACTGTTGAACATTGGTGGCCTATAATATGTTTGTATTTAGTGTATATTTATTAGATGCATACTGCATATTATAGATAAAAACAGTATTCCAAAGTTCTTATCTAAAATCTTCCACCAATATATACATATTATTTAATAATTAATTAATAATATCACAAACACAGAACAATAATAATATAGATACTCGTATTTCAATATATTTTAATAATTTTATACGAGTTTGTGAAGCTTGCATATTGCATGAAGATCTTCAAAAACTTATACAGTAAGTAGTTGATTATTATAATTAATTTAAATTTAATAAATTATAGTTCATATATTATGTTAAGTTTTAGAGCTGTAGAGTTCTAGATTTTATTACAAAATAATTATTTATATGCAGTGGCGACTCGTGTTAAGGCGCGCGTGTGATGGTGTGATAGCACTTCCTACGAAATTTTAAAATAAAATGAAACTTGAAACTATACTTGTTATAATTATTAATTTATATTTTGTCAAATTAATTTAAATGATTAATTCAAATTCTGTTGGAAAATTATATTTGGAGAAAAATATCATCGTAATCCGGAAATTTCAATGCAATAAGAATAATCTAAAAATTTAACATAGGCCGAGCGAACAACTCCTATGTTTCAGTTTCGTTGGTCAATTATCATTATGTGATTCGGTCTGATGAAGAGTAGGGATTACTTTATTATCCATATAGTGGTATTTAATCATATTTCATAATAATAATAATAACAATAATTAAAATTCATCCATCATGGGTATAGGCTAACTAATCATTCATAAATAATGGGTAAACGCAAGCTTCTAATTTTTCATCACCATAAGGCAGGGACGTATTAAGAATGGGGGGGGGGGGTTGATATGGGTGTTAGAACACCTTCCATCGACCATATTCTATAGTCAATTTTATCAAATTGCAAACTTCCAGTATAATTTGAATAAACGTTGTATACAACTTGTCAATTTTACATACACTGTTTTAATATAATCATTTTCATAAGTATAATAATTTATATAAATACATGGTATTTATTTATTTAATATAGGAGGGGAGAAGAGCCTCCCACTTAACATAAGTCTATTAAATTTTAAAACATCCTCGTTAAATTAATCCTGGATACGCCACTGCTATAAGGCATACATTATACAACAACAGTATAGAATTTATTATTATTATTATTATTATTATTATTATTATTATACACTATAGCCACTATCCAAAAATAGCCTCGTACTCGCATAAACTTTTTGAGGACAACTTAATTCAACACTTAAATGAACGATTTTTGAACCATAAAAATACAATATCTGACTTTTTTTGTCTAATTTCTTATGAAACTTATGATAACCAAGTAATCAAAGATTTAGTGAATGTTATTCAGATGATGTTGATCAAGACGTTTTTGAAGTAAAATTAAAGCTTTGGTGTATACATTTTCAAAAATTAAGTGTACACGGTCTTGTAGAATCTAGATGTTCTTGATAAGTGCAATAAAGACTTTTTTCCAAATTTATTCAAATTGCTTCATACTTTTGCAACACTACATATTACATTGTGTGAACTAGAAAGAAGTACTCCCACATTAAAAAGAATTATTACTAATCTTCAAAATTCTGTTGGCCATTTAAGGCTTAATGGCTTTGTAGTATAGCATATTTATCGTGAAGTCGATATTGAAGTTGAAATTGAGGAAGTTATTAAAATATTAATAAAACAAAACCGTCATACTGACTTTATTTTATAACTATGTATACTATATTTATATTATAATTATATATATTTATATATATACCTTAATTATTTTTCTTATTTCATATTTATTTTATTTTTATAGGTTATATTATTATATTGTTATTCTATAACATAGTGGTAAGAGATTTTTCAGTGATGAGCAAAAAAAAATTCATGTTTATTACGCCCCCCTTGAAAAAATCTTACGTATGCCACTGGTATATACCATGTACATAACTATTTATACGAATAATGTTTTATTATGCGTATTAATTTTAACACAAGTTACACTGTATAACTATTAGATACTATTTATATCCAGTCACCTGTATCTTTCTATGCAGAAGGAGTGATTTAAAAGTTTTAAGAAGTTAAAATGGATATTATAAATAGTATTAACCTTCAAAGTAAGTACATATTTTGATTTTATAATTGATTTTTTGTTTAATAAGGTTTCATAATGTATAAGAGATTATTTTTATATTTTGTATTCACAATTTAGATACTGATGATTCCAAAAACAAATCCAAAAATAGGGATCTGGGTATAC
This sequence comes from Sipha flava, assembly GCF_003268045.1. Lineage (NCBI taxonomy): Eukaryota > Metazoa > Arthropoda > Insecta > Hemiptera > Aphididae > Sipha > Sipha flava. The sequence continues at coordinate 1,053,268 of NW_020271758.1, read as the reverse complement.
GGCGTAAACCCTCGTATACCCTCCAATACACCACTGTAATTAACCAATATAAATCTATATAAATAATTATGTAACATATTATAATTGACAATACAAAATAATTACCATAAAGGTTTGTATAGTAAATAATAATATATTGAGTAGTGGGAAAAATTAACTACGAATACATTATAATTGTTTAGTCGAAAAATAACAGTAGTGTCAGTTTTCATTAACTTTTATTTTAACTTCTGTGTGTTTTTAATTGTTTATTTATTTCATTATTGAAACAGTGAAAAATCATTATACAGTGATGTATTATAAGTATCTTATAATGATGTATATAATACCACAGTCAATAGGTCACCTTGTCACCAAATAAATCAAAGGTACTTCTTACTTATCTACCTAACCTATGTTGTATTCTGGTGTTAAAAATAATTTAACGCAACAATCATAATACGTGTTCTCTCAGTTATCACAAATAGACTAAACTTTACATTTATAACAAAAAAATAAATAGTAAAACAGACATAACTAATTTTAATATTAGATCTAAGAACTTTTCAACATTTTTAGGATTAGTGTAAATAATAATAAATAATAATTACATTACATATAATCAGTGTTGTATTTACGGGGGGGGGGGGGGGGGGCCCGGGTCTCGACCCCCCCAGAAAAAAATTTAAAAAGTCAAAAAAACTTGGTACTTAAGTACCGAGAAAGAGAATATTAATTTTATATTATGAGTTTTTACTTTGGTTTAACTTTTGGTTATTTTTGTCGCGTCGTTTGATATTGAAATTAAAATTCCGAGATTAACAAAAAAACAAACTAATAGATGCAATATACCATTAAATACTCCGGAACAATATTATCGAGCATCAATTTTTATTCCTTATCTTGACAAATGTATTACAGAGTTAGAAGAAAAGTTCAATGTTCATCGATCGATTTTATCAGGTTTCGATTCTCTATTTAGGGAAAATGGTACCATCGAAGATATTATAATTCTTTCAAATAAATATATTAAAGATTTGCAGAATGATGGATCTCAAAATCAAATTATTGAAGCAGAACACAAATTATGGCAGAGAAAACTCATACAAACAACAGAGAAACCAAATAATGCTCTAGAGGCTATGGCTATGTGTAACCAGTCAATTTATCCAAACATATTTAAACTACTTCAAATCTTAGTCACGCTACCTGTTTCCTCTGCAACAAATGAAAGAACATTTTCAAATTTAAAAAGAATAAAAACGTATCTAAGGAATTCCATGTCAGAGGTAAATTATTATAAACTTAAAAAAATATTCTTGTTATTTACAAATTACAATTAAACACTTTGTTTATTTTTTTGTTTATAGGGAAGATTGAACGGTTTAGCGATGTTATCAATAAATAAAAACTACTCAATAAAACCGGAAGAAGTTATTGAAGAACTGGCGAGGAAAAAAAGGAAAAAAAAACTATTAATTTGTATTAATAAATCATAATAGTAGTGAAATATACATAATTTAATATAAACAACATAGTTATTACATATTTACATCATAACTCTTATGTGTTTTTTTTATATTATAAACTTATAGGTACTTAATATTTAGACCCCCCCCCCACAAAAAATTTGAAAATACGCCACTGTATATAATATACTATTAGTGTATATACTAATTATGTAGAATGATAAGTTTGATTTTAATTTTAATTTTTGTTTTTAGCCATTATGATTTTTACTTGTAATGTATAGTTGTTATACCGGCGCAATAGATGTATACTATACAGGTAGTGTCCCAAATGCAGGGCAATTGACGAATACCGATATAAATAAGCATTACCAATTATAATTTATAAATATGCTTTCTGAAAATACGTCAGATATTGTCGGCGCGGAACCCGTATGGCCTGCCTCATCAAAAATAATTTCGGTGAACACCGATGAAACATTAGTAATAATACACAAGAAATAAGTTATAAATTGACAATAAGTACATATTTTATGTGGTATGTGCATTTTATAGTTGTTATACAACTAATATGATTGCTTTATTAATAAGTTACGAGTTATGAGAATTACAAAAAGAAAATATCGTTAAAGGCAAGGGTGTATTGGTATATGGCTTATACCCATCAGCAGATTTTCGATTTTCGGCGTACCTATACCTAATGTAAAATATTATTTTACTGGTAGACGCTTCTAAAATAACTCGAAAACAAAAAAAAAAATAATAATAATTTAATAGTTATTAATAGTATTGGAAAAAATTAATATAAATCATGAAATTTAATGAAATATTTAGCTGTTGAAGATTACAGTGTACGCTGTGTATTTTGTTAACTATAGTGAATAACATTGAATAAAATAGTATTGATTGTGAACATTCAGTCCATGGTTCTTAAATCTACATCATGCAATTTATAATGCGCTGCAAATGTACATCTTGTGGTGTTATATTTTATAATATTAATTTAAATCATTTTTATAGTCTTAATAGAAGTTATAAACATGTAGTTACAAAGGATTAATTTAATTTTTTCGAATGTATCGAGAGAAAACAATTGTCGAGCGAAGCTAGAAAATTTATTTTAGGATTAATATCCATATTTTTTTAGTGTGTATACCCATAAATATATTTACCAATACATCACTGCAAGCATGGTAAGTTCATTTGATATTTTTGTTTCCGAAATATCAAGAGGGAGGCCTTTAATCACAATTTTCAATGATCTTTCTTCTTTCATTGGGAAAGAGAAGGATTCTATGGATTTTCGGTTTGTTACTAAGAAATTTTGGACGGTACGGAAGGAGATTTCGTCAGGGCAGTTGATTCTAATTTATGATGGAGTGGACGTGATTTTTGCAGTGATGTTTTCTAGACTGTTAATTTTGAATAGCTCTTTGGCAATCGTGTGCCATGGTAAACTTGGGTGAGTAAGAACGAAGATCGGTGAGAAGTGGAGGTTGGTTTGTAAGAGTGGTTACTACTGAGAGACGAAGAGGTGGAATAGGTCTTACCTAAGTATGACGATTCGTTATCAGACTATAGATGAAATTCCTTTTCGAACTTCGTTTCCACGGAAGTCTTGGCGTCTGGAGCACCTGGACTGTTTCTGGTGTTACGAACTTTCTTCGAGGAAGGTCTGTTTGAGATAGGTTAGACGCCATCTCTTTTATTTCTGCCTCGACTACCTCTGTGGCCACCCATGGCAAGCTTGAATGTTTGCTGCTGTTAAATTAATAAGACAGGACCGTTTGATAGAACTGCCAGAAGGTGATTGAAACATCTCTTCACTTTGTAATGGAGTGCATTTATAGTAAATCGGCCCTTTTCAGTGCCACAAATAACAACGTTACGACGTTACAACAGCACGAAGGAAACCAATATAACAGAAGAATAGTGCCGTTTTACATCGTCTACGGGGAAGACAGGAAGCCGTCGAATGAGAATGGAGCGTCGATGTTCGATTAGGTATAAATACCGGTCACTTTTCCGAGCATCGTCACTCCATTCTTCTATCCACAACTATCAACAACTCAAAATATCAACAGGAAAAATAGTAGTACCCAACGGCGATTACGATGATGGCAGCAACGGCTGCGGCGATAACGACAACGATGACCGCAGCGAAAATGACGTCGACGACTGCACAGTGGATGCAGCAATCGCAGCCGTGAAAACACCGACGAAACGACAACCACGAATCCGGCCCCAGCGGCATTTGCACGCGGGGCTCCCCGGTTCGTGGATCTATTAGCCGATACTAAAACGGCCCTTTTCAGGGCCAATACTCGCGAAACCTTTTCGGCACGCTTGTTTGAGCGTTCGCTTGTAAAATGGTCACGTTCGCTTGCTGTGCGTCTACTATCGAGCGTACTATCGAGACTCAGGTCTCCCAGTCGCATCTGCTAAGGTCCGATACCGCCCGCCGCGGCCGCTTGTTCGTGCCAGCCGCGTGGCCCAGAATATCCCCTTCAATAAATTATATAATTTTTGTTAAGGTTAAATGTACAATATAATATTTATTCACGTGTATTTATGTCCGATGTCGGTAACCCCGTACACCGTTTCAACTTTTCCATTCCTAATCCTAATTATGCATATATAAAAAAAAAAAAAAAAAATAGAAAATAGAAAATTTCTATTGAAGGTAAGAATATTTTATGATTAATCAAGTGTGTAAATAGTAGTAAATGTAATTAAATTACAAGTATATAAGATTAATGTTTTTACTTTTTTTGTGTAATTTAATAAGTTTATATAAAAAGAACAATTAATAATTACTTGTTATTTTAATATATTATAGAGTTTTTAAAAGTTTTAGTTGAACAATTCACATAATAATGATTAATATTAAATGAGAGATAAGTTAAACTTTATTACTTGTTTTAATTATTATTAGTTTAACACTTCAATATTAAATGTAAATTAATGTTTTTTTTTTTTTTTTTTAACAGTTAGTTAACCGAATAATTATTAATTTATAGCTACTAATTGGAGTATATTTCCATGTAAGTAGTTTATATATTCATATGTTCATTTGTGAATTTAGCAATTAGTAACTTCAATACTATTATACTTTATTAATATTTTAAAGCACCAACTTACCGCTGAATTATATGTGATAGAGAATATTTTATTTTTATTACTTCCGACAGCGTAACGACTCAAATTGGAAGTTATACATCATAGATTAAATTAACTTTAGGCTAGATACATTTTTTATTGTTCCGAACAAAACTTAAATCACGCCCCTCGTTAGCTAAATATATATATATATATTTATAAAGTACGAGACGAAAATATAAATCCGACCGTTCTACACATGTATTACTGAATACTGAGTGCGAATCGACTCATGGGAAATCCTTAGCAAGTTGAAAATTGCAACTTTAAGTCCAATAAAAGTATTACTTCAAATACCTACAGTTTTAAAGTTCACCGAAAATGTTAATGAATCGAAATAAAAATTATTCAACAACACATCTTAACTTAAACGTAGAGTTACGTGTTAATAGTTTTTACATTATTTCGTTGTTGAAAACTATATACACATGTTTTGAAGCATTATGACGGTTTCAGTTTGTATTATACCACATTGACCGATTTCCTATACTTTGACCTTAACATACATTTACTATATTGTGTATAACGTATATCGTGTACTAAAAAACGATATAATAGAAACTATTTCCGTTAATATCAATTCTTAAAGGATGTCAGTGAAAGATAATAGTAACATGTTATTTCTGTGACAGAAGCTCTGTATATCAATCATATACACTCGTATAACGCACAATATAACATCAAAACCGTATTTCCAATTTCCTACACTAAACCTATTTAGAATTATGTTAACTGGGTTCTGTTAAAATCATCGAGTAGCAATAAGAATATTTAGTGACCGCAGTATTATTTTTCCATAATATGTAGTCGGTAGGTAACTATTATAGGTTTAAGTTTATTCCTAACGGCTTTTATACGATATTTTAAAACATCTGCAGTTTTAAAAATGTCAGCCTAAAAATAAGTTTGGTAGCAGGAAGCAGTGCATTTTTGTACACTGTGGTAATTTTTATTTTTCTAATACATTTATTTATTGGATTATGGATATGGGAAAGGCCCGTATACAGGAAAATAAAAAATTGTTAGTTTATTTTTGTTAAACATCGTAGAATTTGCAATAAATTGTAATTTAATTTATCAACGAAACGAAATAACAGAAATTCTGGAACAATGGTCAATGGCTAAAGGAAAGTAAGTTAGTTATGTTTAAAAACATAAGTCTTCATTAGCAAGCTTCAAAGTAATATTTTGTATTAATATTTGGATATATATAGAGAATTTCCTTTCAACTGAAATATCGAAATATATTTAATACAATCACGTATTTGTCACAATTATCTGGTAAGTCATTTTGGCGGTTATGGTACTCTATATGACACTATCAATTTAATGTAATACTAATGTATTCGATAAACGCCAACAAACCGATGATGGTAAACTGACATCCGACTCGTCATTAAAATAAAAAAAAAATGATTGACCTTGATGATAATATAAATGAAGTACATATTATAATAAAAGTATGTATATATATATTTATATTTATATGTATATTATACATATATATAAATATATTTATTTAAATTCATTCATTTCTATTTTTCTAATTATTATGTAATATACATAAAATACAGGCGTTATTTATCACTCCTACTTTTATTTTACTACGCGTGTGAATTTGTGTGTGTGTGTGTGTGTTCATACACATATCGCATTATCTATTTATTTTTAAATTTGTTGTTTTATTTTTTGTACAGTTATTTGTACATTAGAATTGAACGTATACAGTCACGTATTAATCTCCGAATCGTTTGTCAAACGTGATGTTGTAGACATAAGTGTCTCGTCGGAACATTCAATAATCACTGCTCATTTTATAATTAATATTATTATTACTTATTTGTATTTCACAAAAAATAATAAAAAAAATATTTAAAAAAAAAAAAAATCTCGGTTTAAAATTGTTTCGAAAATCAATTTAAAATGGAGAAAATTTTAACAATAATAGTTTTTTCTTTAATTGTCAACTACTCCCTTGCAGCTGGTAAGTAATTTTGTGTATATAGGTATTCAATTACAGTTATACTATTCACCAGAAGCTTAATTACTTTTATTTTACGATCAACTCCTGATAAACCTATAAATGGGTTTATTTTTAACAATATATTATTGTATTTAACACAGTTTTTATGGCGTGTACATTTTAGACAATTTGGAAAATACGTTAAACCACTGTTGTAACATAGGAAAATCATGGAGCACGGACAAAAAATCTTGCAATATTACCTTGTCATTTCCTATGTTCAGTGTCGCTTCTGAACACAATGACATGTGTTTAAATACAGTTGGAGCTTGTTGTTTGGACTCATTAAGGTAGATCTTATTTTTCCACATGTGCGATATTTTATAATATTCTACATATTATAATACCAGCTTTGTTTTTCATAATTATCACTTTCAAATTCGTTTAAGCGAAGTTATAATAAATGCTGTTATTGTATCTAATAAATATTAATACTACAATATTGTTATATGATGAAACATAAAAGCTTCAAAGCGTAACTCCACACATATATTAACAGTTTGACATTAATGGTTATTTCACAAGAAAATAACTGAAATTAATATAAATAATTCAATGATTTAGATACAGCAATTAATTTCTGATACACTAATATACAGTTTTAAATTTTTAAAACATTGATTCATATAACTAACATATGATTTAAAAGTAGATTTATTGGTCAGATCAGTATACTTTAGTGTTACTGTTATATTTCCTGTATGATATTTGAAAAAAAAAAAATGTTAAACAAATTATTTAATGAAATAATATTATTATAAAATATATTTTATTATAATAAATTGTTATTATAATAATTATATACATTGTAATGTCATATGATTAATAAAAAACTCGGATGTATATAACTACTGGCACAAGTAACTAGTAGTACATAAGTTTTACAAGAAAGAATGTCTAATTTATTAAAAAAAAAAGAAAATTTATTTTTCAATTCGATTAATGAATAAAACGTATTTTTTAAACAATTTAAATTTATATCGAATAATCTATTGATAAATTACAGAGAAATGCGATGTAATGAAGGCAAACAGATGGCGTTAGAAAATAAAACGTGCAATGAAAAAACTCAAAAAGGAAAAAATCAAGTAGATTCCATGGTACGTACCATAATATTATTTTAGTTCTACCTGATATACCTATATTAAAGTATATTTATTAGTTGATATTTTTGTTTGGAACTCGATGAGTAACACCCAGAAATATTTTAAATTTATAAAATCATGTATTATACATGAATAAAATATAGAATTTGTTTTATAATATAAATAATTGTCCCTCAAACAAATCTGCAGGCATTCACATTATTAATACATGTACACAAATTCAATTAAATAGTTTAAATTTTATATAAATTATCTGTCTTTAGTACAATACACTTCTAAAATATCTTCATTATTGAATGAGTTAACAATATCCCTGGAATTTGTAAAACGCAGTCTTGTAGTATACTGGTTCATAACTAATTTTTGTTACCTACGTCTCACAGAAGATAACAATTTCTCACAAATGGCTGAGCTTATGTGAATACATATTGCCACTTGTAGTATTTTATAAAAACTAAGATAAAAATGTTTTTCTTTCACTTAACTAAAATAATTTTTATCTAAATCAAGTTTAATAATTTTCATGCAGTTTTTTGCTTCAACAATTTCTTGAGTTATAGCATGAATATCTATTATTAATACATCCTAAAAAATATTAAATATTAAAATAAATTTGTTTAGAATATTGAAAAATTAAGTATTGTAAAACAATAATTATTTCGTGTGATGTGATTATAGACATAGATGATTAGATTTTATCTCAATCTCAAAAACAAAATTCTGAGATTCATTATTTTTAATCTGAGATAGCTATGGGAATATTTATGATGGCTAAGCCCTTCTAGTTGTACCTATGATATTCGATATTTATTTAATTCGTGTGCTGACCAAAAATGCGAATAGAGGAATACGTGTTTTTTTTTATCTAAATTCTCAGCGGTACTTTTATACGTATCTTAATCTAATATATGTAGCTATCTTTATAGATTCGAATGATTCAATGGATTAAGATTTTGGTGATCTTACTAATGATGAAAATACAAATTACTTATTCTAATGGCTATGCCAATACATTTGTCTAAGTATAAGTATAGTAATTTCGGTGACTTTTGTTATTGTTTAAAAAATATTTTCTCGTGAGCAGTGCTGGATTACCTATTAGGCGGAGTAGGTAACTATATTTTTTTATTTAATAATACCTGTATTTTATCTACGGAACAATAATCATTATGAAATATAATAAATATTAAGTTGTATGTGTTATATGCAGTAATAATAATAAAATTATTTTGAATAAAATATAATTAATATAATAATTAATTAATTTTTTTTGCAAAAAAAATGTAATAAACATGATTTTATTTATTAGAACTAGTTGGTTATTATTAAAGCTGTTTATTTTAATTATTGGATAGTAATATTAAAGATGTATGTAAAAAAATAATTTTGTAGGGCCCAAAATTGTAAATGCCTAAGGACCCACAAATGTTTAATTCGGCACTGCTCGTGAGATTGAATAGTAAATGATTTATCCACATCGGAGAAATAGTTTTTTCGCTTAAAACATTTGTAAACCAATAGTACTTTAAAATTACAATTAATTTTAAGTATCTAATTTAAATGAAAGAGTGAATATATTTTGTTGTTTTTTTCGCAAAAAGTTATAAAAGATTTTGAAATAAATTTTTTCATCAATAAATTACTAAATCTTGAAAATGATCATTAAATATGCATATTTGTATGAAAATATTATAATTGATTTTAGTTCTTCATATTTTCTGAGTGGCACTCAGAGTATGTTTTTTTAAAATACTATAAGAAGTTGTTTTGAATTTTAAATAAAAATAATAATTAGACGTATAAAACTTATAATGCACAAAAACGATAAACCTACGTATAATAATAATAATAAAAAAATGAAAAATTTTGCGAATACTTAGAAACACAAAACTAAATGAATATAATTTGATATGATTGATAAAACGGATTAGTAGCCAGATTAACATTCCATAGTATTCAAAGAAGCAAAAGGTACAAAAGCCTTCAGTATATTGTATTATAATTATGTTACTGTTATCTGCGTCGAACAATGGCCAACAGCGGAAATTAATTTAATTTTAACCTCCGGTACCTACTATCAAAGTAGTTCAAAAAATTGTTTGCATACGATCGTTATCGACCTATTATTTTAAAATTGAAGATTATGCAGATGATAATGAAATAGTGTAATAGACATAAATTCGTTTAGTACATTAATGAAATAACATATGAACAATTAAATCGTTCGTCAGCGTTAGATACGATTAACTGTTATATTCGTCATGCTTTGTAAATGTAATAGTATTATAATATTATGGAATATGTATATATAATAATTTTTTAAATCAATAGTAAGGTTTATTTTAATCTTTTGGACGTGCAGTGACTGAGAATATTAACGAATGTAATAATTACAAAATTATTTTTATGCGATCCTCTAAAAATGTATTAGAACAGCTTATTGTATATTACTTCTTTTGTAATAATATTTATAATTCGTCATAATTGTCAAACTATTCTCTATATTTAATTTTTGAAAATCAAGTCGAAATATTAATACTGAAACATTAAATTTAACGAGTAAAACGATGTTGACCGGTATTAGAAAAATTGACCGGATAGCCTTTTTACTAGTAAATTTTTAAATTTAATTTAAATACACATGGACAATAATAATATTACATTATACAGCTGTAGAAATAATAATTAATATTTTTACGACTCTGAGACACATTCTAAATAACAATTAGCTTTCTATATTTAAATATCTATTCGCAGGGTTTTATATTTTAAATTGTTTTTGAAATATACATGTGAATAAACTCAAATTGTCGTGTATACTTATAATTTGTTACTATAAATAGATGTGTTGTGAAATATGCAAAATTGGAATTACTGTTGGTACAACAAAAACGATATGTGGGCCAACGCCAATATTGTTCGGCAATCATCAATGGGGTGAAGTATATCAGTCATGCTGCAGTGCTCCTAAAGCAAAATTAATTCCGACAGAAATTATAGAAAACTATAACATCGCTGGTCAGTTCATTTTGTATATTTTTCGTTAAACTCGCATTGGAATGTGTTATTTTTAACTTTAATATCCACAGGTATCTAGAAAGAAAAAACATAATTTCTCATAAATAATAAATATAAATAAAAATAATACTTATTTTTAAGTTTACAAATTTTAAACTTTAAAAAAAAATATTTCATAACTTTTGATTAACGTGAAATTATTGTACTAGATGCATTAATAATTATTAATTATTTATGAGCTAGATAGGTTACAATACAATAAAAAAGTAAATAATATGGTTAAAGTACAGGTTAAAAGTTACATTGTAAATTGTAAACATTTAATTTAATATTTTTATATCTAATAATATTATATAATAAGGAACAGAAAATAATTTTTAGTTCAGGTCAGGAATGAAGAAATAAGGATTTTAAAATATTTGAATATTTTTTACTGCTGGACACATATTTTATTCTTATTCTTATCGACATGATAAACCAATGATTTCCAATAAAGCTTTTTTTGTAATCAATTTTCGAGATGAAAATAATATAAAATGTAAATTTGTATGTTTATTATAATATATGCTCATAAATTATTAATTTATCAGGGATGCATATTGTATTTTTGTTGCAGTATTGATTTAATTCGGATTAAATAACCTCTATAGAGCGATTATATATCAATGTCAAATATTTTTTGATGATAAATGTTAGGTTAAGTTTGTTTTTAGAGTTGTATTATAAGTTTTTAATAATTCATCTAATCGCAAACGTTTTATATAATATAATTACAATATAAATTGACTTAAGCATTGCAAATTTATCCACATTTTTTGAATCATTTATGATATTTTTATTTCAGCAGATATTTGATAGTGAAAACTTTTTTTTCTGCATTTATTAAAATTCTTTTATTTATTATTGAAAAAATATAGTTTTAAATCGAACGCAATTTTATTTTATTTTCAATGTATTCTTTGAAAAATTATTCTATTATGTGAATCGATCCTTTTTTTCACGGTCAGTAATGTGGATATGATATAAAAGTCGTTTTGTATTGTTGTGACTTTTTATTTAATTAGATATACAACTTGTTTAATAGATCACATAATAACTTGAGATTTAATAATAATTCAAGGATAATGACCAAACGTTAATATAGCGCTTTGCTGTTTTTACATTTATAGACGTAAATTATAAGAAGGTCAAGGAGTCTAGCTCTTTTAAAATCAATGACACGTACACGCATTTTTAGTGGCAGGGGATTTAGTATAACATTAAAATAAACCAAAATCTCTTTTTATTACCATTTTTTCAAAATTAAAATAAAAACTTCCTAATTTCTTAAAAAAATATCTAGTTATTAACTTTTATTTTTTATTGAAGGTATTTAATGCGTTACGTACCTGTATATCATTTTTTTTTTTTTGTAAATTGAACAGAATTAAATAATTTACACAGAGCAATTGTATAAATATTAATGTACTCGAATAATATATTCTTATACCATATTTTTTTTTTATAAATTATCCTCAAACTCAATTTAATGTATACGTAAATAGAATATTTTTTCCATTTATTTCCTTTCATATTCAATGGCACTGAGTTGTTTGTACATTTAAAAGATTCAATTAAAATAAACTTCATTGAGTGTAACAATCAACGGATTGTGTATTATGTTTAATACTTGAATTCCACTAAAGCATTATCTGCCTCACATGTTGTATACAAATCCATATTCCCATGTTAAACTATACGCGTATTATATTCCGTCACGGGCACTCGATCGAATCGCATTTTTTCAGGCGTAAATCAATGCAACGACGGGACACATAATTGCGCACCAAAGGACAAGTGTGTCAGTACACCGCACGGATTTGAATGTCGTCCTCGTAAATTGCCGATCCCGTTGTCAATATCTCCTGAAAATTTGATCCGGCCTAGAAAGAAACCGAACTGCGAAGCCGGACACACCTACGACTTTACTGAGCAAAGGTGTAAAGGTAACGTTAACAGCTATAACAATTATTCAAATATAAACGCGTCTAGAAATATACACGTTTTTAACTATACAGTCTTATTTGAAAACAAATTTTAACGCTACCCTGTGTAAAAAAAATAATAATATTAAGTTGATGTCACAGAGCGTAATTTAATTCTTAATCAGAATAGACAACGTCCATAACCATAACACTGTCAGGTTTTATCCAAATGAAAACAATAGACGTTATGGTCGACCGAAGAGTTTAAATTTATTTTAAATTTGATTTAATTGTAAAATTATACATAAAAATGAAAATTGTAATATCATAAATTTACCTGGGAATAAAAATGGTGTTTCGATAATTAACAGTATTGTACTAGTTATGGAATATTCGTTCAGTAAAACATCGACTGAAAAAACTAAACCAAAAGAAAGGAGGAAGATGAGTTTTTTATAAACTACATACGAACCGGTGTAGGGTTTCACTCTTAAAATGTTTTGCGATTCGTATATAGCTATTTATAATGGACATATATAAATATAGCGTATAATAAAACGATATGATGTGTTTATTTATTTAAGTGCATTTAACATGTTTAACCCCAATACGTCTCCGTATTTATCAAACTTTATATGGGTACGTTAAATATGCGTTTAACACGTTTAACCCAAATACGTCTCCATGTTTATCAAACATTATATGGGTACGCTATTTGTTCACCTACGAGTACGAAAACATAGGATTAAAGCGGTCTCAAACTTTACGGAACACCTACACTTTTAAAGGCGGCACCCGTTTCGCCCAAAATTAATCTTTCCTGTTTCGACCAAAGCCATTTTAGTCGTTTTCAAATTAAGTTGGCAATGGTTTTTAAATAATATAATACATATGCTATTATTAATTTTTATTATTATTATTATTTTAACTATTTTTAAAAAAAGTCATAGGAAAAGTTTTTATAGAATACATATTTAAATTTAATTATACATTATTACAGTTATAGTAAAAAAAAAGCATTAAACAATTTACAATTTACATTTTATTATTTTTTACTAAAATTCACTAAAAGTCATAAAAAAAAAAATACATTTACAAAAATTATCATTTTTTAAAATTTCCACACATGCTTTTTATAAACTCATACCTCGTAATTTCGCCAGATCTATAGAAAAGTATACGTTTTTCATTATATTCCTGTCTTTCCTTCGTTTTTTTTATCTTTAGTTTTTTTTTAGGAATTTCAACACTATTAATTTTGATATAATTTTCTGTCTGGATGTCATTGAGTATAATATTTAACCAGCTTATTGTTGACGGGGAATTTGAATAAAAATTATTTTTGAAATACGAGTGAAATGATTCACACGCATTTGTTATGAGCTGTAAACTTGCTGAATTGCATGCCCATAATGTTGGATTCAAAACACTGTCCTCAGAAATATAGTATGGTAGAAACGGGTATCTGGGCGAAACGGGATGCGGCCACTTTTAAAATGTTTAAAACTTTCTGGTGGATACAAGACATAAATCGTTCATTAAATAATTAAAAGTTAATAACAATATTGTTCTTAGCGCACTAAAATTATCAAAATTAATAACTTACGAAAAACGTGGCCATTTAAAATAGTAAACAACAACACAATGGTCGCAATGAATGTGTTTACATTGTTGTATGCAATTATAATAAAAATGAAATCACAATAATAATTATTGTAATAATATATTTAAATGGCATAGTTAAATGTGTAATCTAGTAGACGCGTTAATTATTGGTTTTAAAGTATAATAATCAGCTTATTTAAATACATTTTTTACAAATCACGTCTGTCTGGGATTATTTCGCTTGGTAATGGATACTATTTACTAGTAATCGATCTGATAAAAAATATTCCTTGTATTAAAAGATAATAAATGTAATTTCTTGTATTTTATAATTATTAAATTCTAAATAACTAATTGATTATTACAATTTATTTTTATAGAACAACTGACATAGTATATTATTATATAATATAATATTTTAAACTTCTATGTTCAATTTTATTATTTATTTAGATGTCAATTGATTGATAATTGTAATTATATTTTTTTAAAGATATCGACGAATGTATACAACAGCCATGTGATATCAACGAACAGTGTCAAAATACAATTGGCAGTTTTAAATGTTTTTGTAAAAATGGTTTTCAATTAGACAACGTAACCAACGCTTGCACAGGTAATATTTCATGTCTAATATGTTAATATTACTTAAAAAAATATTAATATAAGAATTAATTGTTTTTTAAGTAAAATAATGGGCTTGAAACGTTACTTTAGAAAAGTCTTACCAAAATAAACTATTGTAATAAAATACAACCATGCCATTAACAGCTATATCCATTAACTACTAAACATTTATTAATAACAACAATAATATAAACAATATTCAACAACATATAGTTTAATTATTTTACGGGGAATTTAATTTATACAATAATATCCATATTATAATTATCGTAGTTAGTTGTTGAACATATTTTGAGAAAATATTATCTTAGAGTTCTGGGAAGGATAAATAATTCCAGTGAAAGGATTCAACAACTTCAGTATATTATCATAATAGCCGTTAATTATTTATGAAAAATTGCCATTAAATCATTCACCACTGTACACTACACTGATCTAGGTCAAATTATTTTTTATTTAAGAAGTATCAAGAAGGATAAAATTTAGAACGCCAAGATATTCAACTTAACCGTTCGATTTTATTTTGTAACCCTAAAATTGATTGTATATTATTACGTTCGTTAAAAATTAAATTACAAAAGATCAAAAGGGTTTTGTAGTTTAAAATTAATGGAATACTTTGTATGATTGGAATTTATAAAGAAAAAATAAATCTCTATAGTTCGTAGAACATCTAAAGAAACGAACTGAATTGATAATGAAAAATAATTAAGAATTTATATTTGCATTTTTAAATAAATTTAAAAACTACATCAATCAATAGATGAACGATGAAAAATAATAATATTTTAATCGAAGTATTACTAATAATTCTATGAGTATTAAAAATAGGTAGGTATAGTACATATATAATAGCACATTACATACGTTAGACTTCACTTGGGAACTAATAGAATTTATCTAATAATAACATCAGTGTTTAGAGTGAGAAAAATGTTGTGGGGCAGTGGTGTAGCCAGGAGTGGGACTGGGGGGCTGCATTCCTTCCCGAAATATTAGAAATATTAAGAAAATTCAAAAATTATTTTAATGATCCAAAAAAGTCGTTACAAAAGTCTTGGAAAAATTGATCAGCCCCCCCCCCCCCCAAAAAAAAATACCTATGCCTATGCCCTGTTGTGGGGGGGGGGGGCTGTATTCATCAAAAATTGATGAGCGTTCCTCTAACTAATTCTAAATCATACCAACTTTTTTTAGGAAACCTTTGAGGTCAAGCCTCTTCTGTTACACATATATGTTCATAAAAACTTTATTTTCACAGGATGTAAAAACAAATTTCCCCCAATGAAAAATTATTCTATACTTAATCCTGTTCAGCAAAAATAAATTGAACTACATAGTAGGTAATGTTTAAAAAACTTAACTTAAACTTAACAAAACTAAAAATAAACAATTATTAACCTTGCTAGTTGTTGGTCAACGTAGACAGTAATCAATATGTACATTGCACATAAGGGATGTACTATCTATAAAATAGTGTCTATCCTCTATCACAATTTAATATTTATACTATTTATAGTTATTCTATTCTGTTTATATTTATTCTAAATAATAGTCGATATCACTATCACTTTGATTTTAGAGCTGTGGGTAATAACCGCTCGGGGATCATCTATAATTAGACACAGCGTCAATTAATTTAACCTATGGTGTACATTATCTACCATTTTTGCTTATCGTTATACCTACATATTATTTCTTATTTCCACTTGTTCAAATTAATCAAGAATATAAATTTCATGTAATATTGTAATATTATAATAAGTATTGTATATTCAATATTGTATTTTAGTGACCAATGCCATTAAGCGTTCACCCGGACTTTTGGCGACTTAAATTAAAGAGGACGCATAATCTTACCTTAAATAAGAAGGGGGACTCTGTCTCCCTCCACCCCTCTTAAACCACTGAGTAACATAGAGATTTAAACAGTTGTGATGCCAAATGAGAAAATAAATGTATTTTTAGAGGCTTATAATATATATATATATACTTTATATTTATATTCTACGACTTATGAGAAATAAAGAAAAGTATGGGTTCAAAATGGACTTCTTAATTTGATAAACTGCGAACTTTTCTTGTTGCTTGTTGTATACTATAACTAACATAAACATCTAGATTACATTTTATAGAAATATAAACTGTTAGACAATTATTTAAAATATACCAATCCACCATTGAAATTGTGCCGCACGAGTCAAAAACAGTAATTCGAAGAAAAAATCTCAGACGAATCGATCGACTTAATAATGTTAGTGGCGTCGGGTTTTAGCAAAATATTGTAGAATGATTGACATGCATACCATAGTATAAAAACGGAGAAAACTTAACAACGCTATAGCTACATCGAAATACATAGTAAAATAGTATTGGAAAGATTTCTATATGGCAATTTTTATCCAAACGTTTAAATAAAGATTTGTCCACATCCAATATAAATATATCTGTCCGCTGACAGTGACGAATTTTCGATAGACGCATATAAAAGGATTCTAAAAAAAAAAAAAAATTAAATTTTCATGTCTTGTTGACAATTATTATTTATATTGTATTCTAATCGCACGATAGTCACGTTGACTTTATTTTGTGTTCCAGATATCAACGAGTGTCAGTTGAATTTGCACACGTGTCAAGAATTTCAACGATGTGACAACACGGTCGGTTCGTATCAATGCGTCCGTTTCACCGGATGTGGAACAGGGTACACGCTCGACGTCGAATCCTCTTTGTGCAAAGGTTAATATTATCATGGTCAATAGCGTTACGATAATAATACTGTTGTTGCGACACACAATGATTTGTAAAATAATGGGGCAATATCATTCGTGTTAGATGGGATGGGTAATAAACAATAATGCATTACGAAAATCACTCGGAGCATGCACGATGCATTTATATCGGTTCATGC
This sequence comes from Sipha flava, assembly GCF_003268045.1. Classification (NCBI taxonomy): domain Eukaryota; kingdom Metazoa; phylum Arthropoda; class Insecta; order Hemiptera; family Aphididae; genus Sipha; species Sipha flava. The sequence continues at coordinate 1,035,407 of NW_020271758.1, read as the reverse complement.
AAAAAACCTGATTATACATGAAATACGTTGATATATCCGGTTTTTCGTTCATGCTTTATGGGGTAGCTAAAGAAAAGTTTTCATAGTAAAAAAAAAAAAAAAAACAAAGATTTGTGGTCTTAAAAAAGAGCGAGATTCCTGTGTAATCAATGTCGCGTGTAGACAATTTGCGCCCCGGGACAAAAACAAATTGGTGCCCCTTACAGGGGTTTAGAATTAGGGAGATAGATCCTTCATGAGCTCTTATGATTTTGAACTAAGCAAAGAATGCATTGGTTTTATAATGATGCGAGTTATTTTATCAAGAATATATATTTTTATAATTTAGTGAAAATCCCCCCCTCCTCTCTAAAGAATGATCCGTAAGGTAGACGGTTTAAATCCATCACACGATCATATCGCACCTGGTGTTCATATTTCTTTATTTAATCCAATCCTGAACCCGACCGGATCACGCAGTTTATTATCATAATCGTTACTATAATTTTTTTTACATTTTTTTTTACTGTCTGTAGACGACGATGAATGCGCGCTAAAGACCGACACTTGCAGCGATTTGGGCCCCGAATGGGTGTGCAGAAACACAGTGGGGTCGTTTCGGTGCGAGGAGAAAAAACGGTGCACAGGACCCGATTGCGGGGCCCGAAACGGTACCAATCAGACGGCCGTGAAATGCCTTCGCGGTTACGAAGTGGACCCCAACAACAAATGCATAGGTATACGCGTGTACCCAGGACCCGATGATATAACGTTTCAAAACCGTTTGGGTTATGGTTTTTTTTTTTTTTTCACAGACATCAACGAGTGCAGATCACCCACGCGGTGTTCAAAGAACGAAGTGTGCCACAACACGAACGGAAGCTATTATTGTCTGCCTAAGTCGAAGCAATTCCCGCGGTAAACACCGAAACGAAAAACAGATTTGCGATTATAGGTTTTTTTTCTCTCTCTTTTTTTTAAACCGATTCATACGTTTGCGCTATACGTCATACAATCATGACTCATTCGGTTCGTGTTTTCCAACACGTAGCGTTGTATTTAAACGTATTTTAACCTGGTAATATTTATTTCAATAGAATATGATTTTTCATCTATTATTTATTAATTATACGTAGATTTTGCGTCGTTCCTTTTTTTATTGAATTAAATTTTAGAGTTATGTATTGTCTTACACGAAAATACCAATATTTTTGATGGAAAGAATCGATATATGCTGTGACGTTGTATACTTAAGTATTTATCTCTGAAATCGATAAAAAACATGCATTATCTAAAGCTTACTACTGCTTTAGTGATATCGGTGTAATATATGTGTTGTATAATTTAATTTGTCTTTTTATTTGTATTTCATGTAATAAACATTAATTAATTTACTTTTTCCAGTTTTAAATATTTGACTTCTAAAAGTTTAAGTATTTTCGTCCGCCTACAAAAGTGGTAACTGTGAATATTTTACAACCAGAATTTCAGTTCATCCTTTCAGAAAAAGGTTCAGGTTCAAGATTAATCGCTTTAAATAATAAAGCAACAACTGCATATGTTATACCACTACTTACGGTTACAGCTAAATTGTCAGATTAAAATCAATTGAAAATTAAAACAAAATTCCGCGAATGATTTATTCTAACTGCATAAGACGAGTATGTACTATCGATTCTATAAATATAATCCCCGATATTTTGTTCGGCTATCTGACAAGGAACACATCGATTTAACAATGTATTTGTTGTAATCGAATTTCACGGCTGAGAGCCGCAAGAGTTAAAAACGTGTGATCCATTAAATATATAATTTATACATTTTCGTAGTATCTCGCCATTTTTAGAAATCAAGTTGAATGTCTTTCGGTAAACGTTTATGTTAGGGATGGAATAGTTCTACCGTAAATAATTCGAATATTTAAATTTTTGAAGTATACAATATACGAATATTAGTATTTAATAATACAATACAATATCTAACGAAAACTATTCGATTGCGTTTTCGCGTTATACCCCCATAAAACGTTCAACAATAACATTGTATAGGTATGCGGTACACATGGGTCGGCGGGAAGTGGATTCGTCGCCAGCAATATTGACAACACGAGTAAATTGTCTATTAGACGGATCAATTAAAATGCAAAAAAATAAAAAATAATTATGCAAAGTTAATCATTAATAAGTTATTGATAGTAATAATATATTAGTTAGAACAAAAAAATAATTAACCAATAAATGGTATCAGGGGTGGATCTAGGGGGGGTTCAGGGGGTCAGCTGACCCACAGTTAATATTTGTTGACAAAATTTGCCTCTTGGAAATGTTTTTCTCTTTTTAGACCTTGATTTGGACAATAGGACAGTTACTTGAAAAATGAATGCCATGTATAATCAAAATTTAAAATTTTCAATTCATAATTTATACTTTAAATTATATTGTTTAAGTAGAAAGTTAAGTAAATCATATTTTATTCCGTATGTTGCGCTGATAAAATTAGATTATATTTATTAATCGTAAATATGTCATTATCGGTGGTATCACTAATTCTAAAATGTAATATAAATATACTTATAAACATTTATGAGCATATTGTATGTTTTTTTTTTTTTTACAAGATATTCATTTCTAATTCAGTTTCATCCCTAATAAATGGCCTCTTGAAATGGCTTGACCCACAGTTCCCCGACTCTGGATCCGCCTCTGAATGGTATACACATTGATATGCAAAAAAAAAAAAAAAAATATAAATTGTGCATAATGGGTACATCATAAATAAATTATTAATAATAATAATTAGGTCAGAGGACTTGTAGCATATGCATTTTTCTTTTCTACAGTCACAACGATAGCAGAGGGCGGCACTTTTTCGAACACTCAAGAATTATCTACGGTAAAACTATTGAACTTCGAATATTCCAATAATTATTTGATTATTCGAATATGCGTTACATCCTCAGTTTCTATATTTTCCTATTACAAAACATGTAATTTTTCGGACTGCAAGCGATTCGTCATTTCATCGTACACATAATTTTGGTTTTAAAGGCGATGAAAATCAAATAGGCAGATAACTGGTCTCCATTGATATTAAAACACGCAGTACGTACCCACGACCAGGAAGTTTGTGAACCCTGGATTTCGAATAGGGGTTCGCAAACATAAACATTTTTAACAATCAAATACAACAATAAACGACAGCGTATGGTGATGGTGCGCGGGGTAAATGCGAATTGGATTGATCGTAATAACGTGTTACAATCGTAACAAATCGCTAAACCGTCTGCACGACCGCGATCGTTGGAAATAAAATACAATGCGTACACTCGTTACTCCTGCATCGAAATTTCATAAGAAAAGAAAATTTAAATTGTCTTTCTTTTGTCATCGTGAAAACCGTGGAAAAAATAATACTTTTGTCTAATTCTCTTTTTAATTTTAAAGCCAAAAATACAATAAAATTCCAATAAATACGTGGCGGTATCGTCGTTATCGCCACCAAGGTTTACAGACGCGGCAGTGAACGAATGTTTCGTGAAACGATTTATTTCGTTATTTTTAGCATTATTCGTATCTCGTTAGTGTACCTTGTCGTAAGACGTCGATGGTATTAATTCTGCTCTGGAAGACGGGCGTATTCATTGTTTGCAGTAGACAAAAAAATCGCTTGTAGAAATTATTTATTTTGATGCAGAAGAGATATTAAATCGGTTTGCAAAACAATCAGATCTATTTATTACAAATTTGATTAATTTTTTATGTTATATAAATACAGTAGTAGTACATTTAAAAATTGATGTTGCATTTTGGATGATTAAGTTAATTTGCATCTGTATAGGTACCTAGAACAATGGTACGGTTATGGTATTCAATTCGAATTCTTAAAAGTTATTTAATAGATTCATATTAAAATTAACCCAAAATGATACTGGATACGGCCATGGTCCGTAAACACACAGAGTTCTGTTTCAGGTGCGGCCGAGCGCAGACGTCTGGAACAAGGGAGCAAAGGTATGTTGTCTTGCACGATCGGTCATAAGTTTATATTTACAAATTTTTAGAGCGAAAAGAGAAAATCTGCAAAAATTTACATTTTCAACTTGGTGATCTATCTAATAGGTTATAATATTGCAGCGCGATATAGAGTCTGCATGCCAAAGCAATTTTATAGTCATATAAATCTAATATAAGACGTAGGAACAATTTATAGTATTCTGAGAATAACAGCCCGATAAACGATAAAATATTATGGGAAAAATTAATAGAACAGGATGCAAGCGATTTATAAATTTACTGAATTCTCTATCTATATTTTTTAATTTAAAAAAAAAAAAAAATGTTAAAAATAAATTACATTCGCGTATCGAAGTTTAAGCTCTATTGTTCTTATCATACGATTAATATTTAAATCGTATTAGGATATTAACTGTATAATGGTTTATATTTTCCTTTTTATTGGAGACCACTGAAACTATTATCAAACGTGTTTTAAATGTTTTTAATGTTTACGGAAATGTAAGTTATTAAGTCACACGCGGTTAAAGAAATAATCAAAACTCAAAATTAACAGCTTCATTAATAAATATTATGTATAATACATTTTTACACCATGAGAAGGAATAAACTTTCATTGAGGTATGGGTTGTTCAATAATTGGTAGTAATATAATATAATTGAAATAAATCCACTTTAAAATAGTAATAATCACCTTATATTTTATTTGTTAAGTGTATATTTTATTAAAAAGTTAAAAATTAGTAATTAATAAGTAAATATCCGTAAAAAAAATTTAAAATTGTCCTAATTTTATTTTTATTAGAAAATAAATTATTATATTATTATTTATAGTATTTTATATCGAGACCATGGTAATTTTTAAAATTAAAATATAGTAGTTTTTTTTGCAATATTTGAACTTTGAATACAACTAATACGAATCCATCGTCAAAATACTCATTCGTTTCGCTGGGATATCTATCGAACCGATTCAAATCGATTTTATATCAACCCGTCACGAATGCCTATTGTCTTAATGTTCTATGTTTACAATAATTTGATCGATACGTTTGTGCAGGTATGAATCATGTGAACACAACGGTAGTACGAAAGGAAAAGCCGAACACAAACAATTGTATTTTTATTAACAAGTATAATATGTATTTATTTTTTCAAGTTATTTTACGACCATATTGGCATAATGAACATCATATCATTATTTAGTACCTTAAATAGTAATACATAATATATGAGTAGTTTAAAACTAAAATGGACGTTGGCCAAATGTTACACGTTTACAGGTAACTGACAAAATGTTAACATAAAAACAGGGATTCCAGTCTGTGCTAGAAAATCAACTTCTATGCACTATAATATATTTAAGCTTCAAAAGGTTTTCCATAAATATTCGTTCGAACTAGTATATTATTACTGTTAAGGCACTCTGAAAACATTAAAAAAAATTGTCTTTTCTCAAATTCGGTCGTATGGACTTTTGGCTCGCTAAAAACTTGTAACATGCACGTGTTCTCGGTATAAGCATTCAACAATATAAATTTCAAAAGGTATTATAATAATAATTATTGTTGTAAATATACATATTTTTTTTCTTCATACAAATATTTTGATGGAAAACCACATCGCGGAAAAAAAAATAAAATAAAAATTAAAAAAAATAGTGTTATCTTATACATTTCCAAAATGCATTTATATTATTTAAAATATATAACATTTTCATTATATTGTCTGTTTTGTGTGTATCGTTAAATAAATAATAATAAAAAAAAAAAATTAACAAAAAAAAAAAAAGAAAAACACGTATTACCTACGACAGTCGAGAAGAGTAATGATAATAATAATAATAATATGTTATAACTAGACTGCAAGCATATAACAACATACATAAAAAACAAACGCCATATTTTTAAAAGTTTTCATCGAAGTGTGTGTTGAAATATCATTTTCTCGATCTCTTAAATTCCTCGATTCAATTAAGTTTTGAAACTCGTGAAGAGTACATGTATATACAACGGTAAGTATTATTGCGTTTATCAGATGCACTTTTAGGATACCGTCGGGGTGGGGAGTTATAAACTGCTAACTTTATCATAATCAGAATCTTGTAAATCGTATAGAAAAAATCCGGACTTTCGGGAGGGGGTTGACTCCTAACATCACACCTTTGGTGCGCCACTAGCATTGGTGATACGCGTGGGTAGTCTGAGTCATGGCTAAAAATATAAATGACAACAAATACTCGAAGCGAAGGATTTTGGAAAGCAGACAGACACGAACACGCGCGTTCACGTCTTCACGTGTAATATTGAATTTTGTTATTAATAATTAATGGATTATATTATGTTTTATATAATTTAGATGAAGTACAATTTATTATCCTACGAATATATTCCGAAAATCTAGAATTATTTCACAGACCGTTTTAAAATGTCCTAAAAAAATGGTTATAACTTTGTAGTAGTAGTAGTAGTAGTAGTATTAGTAGTATATCTTAATTAATATCCTTATTATTATTATTATTTTTTTTTTTTAATTTAAGTTTTCATAAGTCATATATAAAATTTTTATCAACTAAAACTACGCGTCGAGCATAATAAAGTTTTAAATATTAATTATCAACGAATTATAGTGCTCGTATTTTGGGTAATACATCCGACCGGGCACGAGAAAACCAAAAGCGGACAACAACCGTCGTCCTTGGCGTGCAGGATAAATTACGGTTTCGCAGGATTTTCCGCGATGGGACATGCGGAACATCGAACGAAATCTCGGAGTGATTGAAAGACGACATCGAGCGGATGAGTTCGGCAAGCGGTTAGGCGGAAGAAAGTCGGCAAAACGATTTCTCTCCTGACGACACAGAGCCAGGTTCACATCACAGTATTCTATAAGCATGTATGTCAAATATAGGTCGGAACACTCGAACACGAAGGTAGTGTAATTGTTTCGATTTTCTTTTTTCGCGAAACATGAAACACGCACTTGAAAATATAATACATTATCTAGGCCGGGAAACAAAACAACACGGGAAACGTAGCGTCTCTGCGATCCTCCTAACCCCGTTCGACGAAAATTAAGCATTTTCCGAAAACAAAACAAACGCGTATAAGTACAATAATAATAATAATAGTAATAATAATAATAATAATAATAATAATAATAATAATAATAATAATA